>NW_026690895.1:319095-638191 GCF_020826845.1 Diceros bicornis minor | reverse complement strand
TACTCTGTGTTATGGTCAACTCAGAGCCCTACATGGATCAGTGTTTCCTACCGCCTCTCTCCCGTGCGTTGCTCATGTCAGGGAGTATAGTCCACCGAGTGAACAGTAAGCAGTCTTCCCAAAGCATCAGATATGAAAAGGAGGAGACGCGGGGTTGGGTGTGGGACCCCATTCCGTGCCTCAGTGCAGACAAGCTAGAGGTCAATGCATCCCTCCAGAGACTGGGAGAAAAACAGGAGGTTATGAGCACGAGGTTCCCTCTGCAGGCCTTGAAGCAGGGACCTGGAATCAAACTGCTGACACCGTGGATCGTGGTTGGTTTGACAGGGAACTCACGAGGAAGATAAGGACGTGAAATAATGAAAATCATAAGAACAGCAGCGAACACTTCTACTGAGCCAAGGACTGCACCCTGAATGTAAACTCTGTGCTGGAACATATCTTAACTCACATGACCCTGAAAGCATCCCGACGTAGTCAATGTTGTTCTTTGCACCATTTGCTAGATGAAGAGACTGGGTACAGTGGCTAGAAAACTCAGCCAGGTTACAAAGCGGATAAATGGCCGAGCCCAAGCTCAGTGCTCTTCTGTGATGCTCTTGGACTACAACTCCAAGTGAAGTCTCTAACGACTATCTCCGCTCGCACTGCCAACACCATCGTCCTCCGTGGAGTGGATGGAGGCAGGCGTGGGCAGGGCAGGGAGCCGGGTGTGGCAGGCCGCCAGATCTAAGGTCTGGCACACAGGTTGCCAGGTGGCTCCCTCCTCTGAGGGGGCCCAGCACACGCCCCAGGGGACTTGGCGGCAGGCCCCAGGGCCCTTTCCCCCGGATCTTGTCCACTTGAAAGGGGCCTGGCCCAGGTGGCCGGTTGGGCTGGTTGGCCAGCCTCCTTTGGACAAAGCAGGCGAGCCCAGCCAGCCTTCCAGTCGCCCCCGGCGTGGCACCAGCGCCCTCAGGCCGAGGGCCTCACGCGTGCCCTCCAACGCGGATTTCTCCTCAGAGCCGTGGCCTGGGCACTAGGAAGGCCAGGCCCTCCCGACTCCAGAGATGATGCTGGGACCCGTCGCCGGAAGGGCCTGCCCGTGTGGCAGCGGCTCCCCAAGCCGGCGGCCTGCTGGGGCCTCAGTCACTGCTTGGCCATAAGCCTGTCTCGGCCCTTCGGATTCCACAGAGCCTTTCCTCCACCTGGCTGGAGTCGACAAGTGCGGGCGTGGGGTGAGGCCGTGGTTTTGCCTTTCCAGGAAGAAATGAGGCCCGGGCAAAAGCAGCTGGCCGAGGCAGAGCCTTGACCTGGCACCCCAGTCGGCCTTTGGCCACCAGGTCCAGACCACCGCTTCCAAAGAAGGGAAGCGGCCGGCCAGCTGATTGCAAGTGGGGGATGGGAGGGAGACAACAGCTGAAGCCAAGTCCAGCAGGGCGTTGGCGTTCCTTCTTCAGCTGGGACTGGCCTGGCCTGGCGGGCGGGCGGGGCCTTCACTGAGGACCCCCGAGGCCCGCCCTAGGCCCTGGCGGTGGCGGGTGGCGCATGCGCCCTTGGCCTCAGGGGTTGAACCCAAGCCCACAGGGCACTCAAAGCAGCCGGAGAAAGAAGGGGCCAGGGGAGAGGAAGGCAGGTAGGCGAGGCGGGCAGGGCTCGCCCACCTCTTCTCCTCAGGTCCCCGAGAGAGAAAGAGAGAGAGAGAGAGAGAGAGAGAGTGAGAGACAGACAGACAGACAGGCAGGGAAAGAGTGAGAGATCCCTGACCTCTGAGTATCTGCATCCACCACTGCTGCCAACTCACAGTTGTCGGGGGAAGAGGGAGAATCTCCCTCTGCCCTTTCACTTAAGGTTCTTCTGGCTGCCCAAACAATCAATAAGACAGGTTAGCAGGAGAAAATAATACCCATTTTAATATCATGTATACATGGGAGAAGCTCAGAAATGAGCAACTCGTCCCTCTGTCTAAGCTGCTTGCTTAAGTATTGCAGCTAAAGTCCAAGGAACGTGTTGGCGGTGGGTAGTGTCCTGGGACTTCAGAGGGCAGGAGGACAATTCTTTTCAGGGTCATCTATTGATAATTTGGTCAGGGAGAGATAGAGTTTTTTGATAAAAGGGGCTTTGTGCCCCTCCCATTGCAACATCTATTTTACATTATCTTTATAGCCATCATGATAGAAAATCTGTTCCAGGAATGAGCCACCATGTCAGATTTTTTTTAGGCAGTTAGTGGGGGAGGTCAAATGTCCTTATTGTCTTCAGCTCGAAATAATCCGCATACCAGAGAGGTGTTTCCTGGGGCAGCTTGCCCTGAGCACCATCAGTCCCTCCTCTGAAACTTCCTTAGAAGTTTCACATATTAAAAGCTGAGCTGGTGACTGTGGAGAGAGAAATCGTGTTAGTATCCGAGTGATAAGAAGTCTGCAAAGAGAGAAAAGAACGTAGATTAGAATGAGGATGAACAGGCAGAAAAGAACAAATCGGAACACTTCTCCCCACACCCCATTAAACCAGTCCCCCAATCCTGGAAATAAGTCAGTCCAATAAAATGTGTGAGCTTCGTTTATCTGATGAAAAATGTCAATCTTCTCTTTTAATAGATTTAAGTTAGATATTACTTGACCTGTTTGATTCACATAAAAGCAACATTTTTTTCCAATGATTGCACATGCTCCTCCTTGCTGGGCAGTAAGCACATCCAGAGCACGTCGATTTTGGACCACCACAGATGCTAGGCTGTTAATCTCTAACTGGAGTATGTTCAAGGTTTGCATAGTGGTGTTGAACTCTTGTTCCATTACCATAGAGAGATTTAATATTGCCTTTTCCAACTCATAATCTCCAAAGCTGGAGAATAGGACTCTCCAGGCTGAAAAGAACCTGGAGTTGTGATACACAAATGGATTTTCCACGATTTCTCGACTGGCACGTTTATGTGGCACAATCTTATGAACAAACTAACCCAAGTTTGTAATTTGGCTAGCATTTAAGGTGGAGTGTTTGGTGACAGAAGGAGCCAGGTATCCAAGTCTGCATCGTCCTGACCAATTAGATGGGAATCCTTTATGCACTTTGTTGCCGCATAAAATGAAAAGACCAGTGTAGTTTAAAGACAAGGTTAGAATTGAGTCTGTAGTTCCCAGGATCTGGACTATTTCATGATCTGTGCCACTTGCACTGTTACTACCTAAACATCTCCATTTCCCATGAGCTCCTGTCAGTCTGCGAGAACAGAACAGATTGCAGAATAGCTGGTAGAGGAGGCCTGCAGTCTGATTTTGGCAGCTATAAAGCCTGGTCTTGTCACCTGACCAGGTGAGTCCAGATTTTTGATCCACTCATATATAGTCTGTGGCATTGGGCAGCCTAACCATGCGGATAGCTGCGATACCCCAAGTTGCACACGGGTGGCTCGTAGGCCATCCAGAGCACTTGGTGATTTGGCAAATGTGTGTGTCAGAGGGAGTAGTGATAGAGTCACTTACAATTCCCTTGAGAGTTCTGAAGATGCCACCTGCGGAATCAAACCACAGAGTTTGACTGCAATATTGTCTCGGTATGTCACCCAGGAAAGGTCCAGCGCTATGTTTACTTTCAATGCAGAGGGAAAAACTTTCACCTATTGCTTGTACTTGGGCAAGGGACAGTCCTTGACCTTCTAAGTAGTCTTTCTGGGGCCCAAGTGACTCACCAGGAGAAGAAGCAGAGTGAAGTTTCCCTTGTTGCGGATACCATACTCTGTTATTCATCCATTTTCCATACTTAGTCTACCAGGTGTTCATATCAGCAGGAACAAAGACTAGTTCAGGTTCTTTTGCACTATCTAGCTGTTGACATAACCAACAGTCAGATTGATTAGTTAGTGTGGCTAGGGCTTGGTAAACTGGCATAAGGGGGTGTTTGGTCTGTGCCCGACCTGTTGAAAAGGAGAGGGTTAGTAAAAGCAAGACACAGATCAGAAAAGAGCCCATAGCGGAGACTTAGAGAGGGGAAGAGGGACAGATAGAGACCAGCACTCTCCAGTCAGCTTTCTAATAAATGATTAAAATATATATATATATATATCTACTAATAGTTTGTGTGTGTGAGTGTGTAAATATATAGGGAGTTTTGAAGCAAGGGGGAAGAAATGGGTCAAAGTAGGTTTTCTCGATCCGTGATCTTGGGAAAAGCTGTCTACTTCGTGATGTCGGCTGCTTCTGGGGTCTGGGTTTTGGCCCTCGAAATCCTTAGTTTAAGGTCACCTGTGGGGATTATCTCCCAGTTGTCTTGAGAGTGATGTTCTGGGTCTATTTTGGCGTGGCTCGCATGGATCCAGGAAGATTTTTCCTTTATTTTGATGGCAGTGCAGGTCGTCAGTAAGACTTCATAAGGTCCTTCCCAGCGAGGTGACAGTGCGTGTTTTCTTTTAAAGACCTTGATATACACCCGGTCTCCTGGTCGAAAGGGATGGCAAGGCTTGTCAGAAGGTGGTGGCCATGCCTCTTTTACCTGTTGACGATATGCTTCAAGTATACCAGTTAATTTTTGTATATAACAAGTCATAGCATCAAATTGTTCACTGAAGTTCCCATAATATTCATTTAATCCAGGAATTGAAGGTTTAGAGACGCCAGTAGGCATCGGACGTCCAAAAACTATTTCAAAAGGAGTCAGTCCATGCCTTCTATTTGGAGTATTTTGAATCTTCATAAGGGCCAAGGGCAGAGCCTCTGGCCATTTAAGTCCAGTTTCTTGACAGACTTTTCCTAGAGTTCTTTTTATATCTAGATTTTTATGTTCCACTTGCCCTGATGACTGAGGGTGATATGGGGTATGAAATTTTAATGAATATCCCAGAGTTTTTGCAAGCAAGTGGTTTATCTCTGCTGTAAAATGAGTTCCTTGGTCTGATTCAATCCATAAAGGAATGCCAAAGTGAGGAATAACTTCAGTTATTAATTTCTTTACCACTGTTGTGGCATCTGCATGTCTGGTCGGATAGCATTCAGTCCATCCACTAAACATACAGACAATAACCAAACAGTGAGAGTAACCTAAAGCTGAAGGCAAGTCTATAAAATCCATTTGGAGTGCTGCAAAAGGCAGCGTGGGCCTGGGAGGACTTCCTGGATCACACTGATTTCTCCCAGAGACTTGGTAAGATTTGCAAGTTGTGCACTGGGAGGTGATTTGGTCAGAAATTTTATGGATGCCAGGGCAAAACCAATTGTCTTTCAGTTCCTTAACTATCCCCCGTTTGCACATATGTCCCATTTGGTGGGAGATAAGTGCAAGCCAAAAAGTCAAAAGAAAAGGAGCTACTGGAAGTCCATTTGGTCCAATGTATAATCCATCTGATAATTGTTTGGCACCCTTTTGTATCCAATTGTCTTTTTCAGATTTTGGGGCATTTGCCTGATAGTTAATAACATCAGTCAGGGATAAAGGCAGGTTTAAGAATTGGGTGGAAAACGGATAAGGGGGTCCATAGTGAGCTGCATGTTTAGCAGCTGTGTCAGCCCTGTCATTCCCTAAAGATATGACATCAGTCTCCTTAGTATGGGCTGAACAATGAACAATGGCAATTTTTGAAGGAAGGTGAATAGCTTGTAATAAGGCTGCAATTAAGTGTCCATTAGCAATAGGAGTTCCTGCAGAAGTTAAGAATCCACGGGATTTCCAAATTGTGCCAACAGCATGGCAGACTCCAAAAACATATTTGTGTAAACGAAAGAAAAACAGGGTTAATGGTTAGAGCAAATTGTAAACCAGTTTTTGAGTTCAGAGGACAGCCAGTGAAGAAGAATTTTAGATGTCAGCGTCAAAGTATCTTTTGCAGTTTAAAATGTCTCTGATGGTGTCGTCAGGTCATCTCTTAAGTTTATATCAAGTTCATCAGCTTCAGTTTGTAAGGCTTCAGGAAAAAGTGCAGGTTCAGTTCTCAGTGATTTCAAATGAAAATGATGGAAAAAATCAAAAACGTTAGTTTGGACATCTGTAGCCAGCTATTTCAGGAGACTAGAAGAAATCAGGATCCAGTCCAGTCAACAGATATAAAACAAAAACCTCAAAAGACAACAAAACTAGGATCTAATATCCGCAAATTTATACTGAAATAGTTTTTACTGAAATATAATTTTTCTCTCTAAAATCACCCTCATTTTTATTGATAGCAAAATTAAAACTAGTTTGCAAAATAAGTCTAGTTCCAATAGAGTTGGCTCAATTATTTACATAAGTACAGCAAGAATAGCAGTTGATCACATAGGCTCTTTTAAATCTGCTTTGCTGGAACTTTTTACAAGAAATCTCACATTGAACTTTAAAGGTCTCTCGAGGCCAGGAAAGGCAAGCCAAGGATTTTGTCATCAGACTTTGTCTGCAATACCTATAAATTTGGGTGAATTCCTCTATTCCGAGGTTTCCCCAAAATATTTCAAGGTCCCTTGTACCTGCCAGATAAGTGACATTCTTTACTTATCCTGGTAAGTGCTGCTTGGAACATAAGGCCAATATTTCCACGTGGCTTTATTCCATAAAGTCCAATCTTCATTCCTCAAAAGCTGTATGGTTATATTGCAAATATGATGTTCCAGTCACAACCTTGGTAATAGAACCAGTGGTTCTAACTGTGTCCTGTTATAAGGAGAACAGATTCTTATTGAACTTATGCAAATAACTATATTGCCATGAAAACAACAATACTCACTTACTAAGAGTTTCTAAATTCGAGGGATCAGGTAGAGAGAAAAAGATAAATATTTCAATTTTACTTACAAAAGTATCATTTACCAAATTGCTATAAGTCATAGCTAGCTCAGGAGAAAAGAGAAAAAGTTTTCTTTAAATCTGAAAAAACAAAACATTAAAAATTCAGCAATACTTCAAACGAAAAATCATAAAAATTATAATCATCCTTATCAGTTCATTCAGTCCTGTGTAATCCATTCTTGATCCCAATCTTTTTGTTAGCAGCTTCACGAAGTTATCAGTCTCTCCATCAGATTTCTATAATTTTTTACCCAGTTCAGTTTTATGATCAGAAAGTTTGTCAGAAACCTGTATTCCAGTGTAAATGTCAGAGTCCTTTCCATGAATTTTTCTGAAGTTGAAACATTTTGCAAAAGCATTAGAGCAAAGAAATAAGTCTGTAAACAACAAGACCTCAAAATGGCAATTGACAAGGAAATTTGGTTTAATTTTGTGACATACAACACTTTAAAATAATAATAACCAGAATTATGACTGATAACCAGGACAGATCAGAATTTCAGTAATGTTATACAATTTTAAAACACCTATGTCAATAACATTTGCCCACATAATAGCACCTAAGCAGGCTTATCATCACTGTTCTGACAATGCTTTCCATGTACTTGAACATATTGAATAAGCCTAATAAGTTCAGTATCTTTCCCCTTATAGGAAGAGAGCAAACTTCTTTGAGAAGTTCCAGGGCCCTTTGAAAATTCCTAAAGAAATAAAAGTTAAAAAAAAGACTTTAAGATATGAATTTTGGGGAGCTTGTCAAAAATATAAACAATCAAAGCAAACAGAGCATTAACAGTCCAAAAGTCTTAATAGAGAGACCTCAGTCTTTTGAACGTAGGAAATTATTTTAACAGTTTTTTTTTTTCTGTCTTTTAGGTAGACTTACTCAAAGGTAAAGAAAAATCTTTTGTAACCTCTTTATCAAGTTTAAGCAAATTATCCTTTTAAGAGACAGAAGACCAAATTTTAATTTTGCACCAGCTTATTTCTGCTATTAAAACTCATTTACTTAATTAAATTCATTTCAATCTTAGCCAACTTGACCATGCATAAAACTCCTTTTCCAGAATTCCTCTTCCACAAACCTTCTATAACTTTCCTTTTACATTCAGAATTTGTCCCATGTCTTTCTTTTCCCTCCTAGTACTTGAGGACAAATTTATCTTTCTTAACCAAACAAAATATTTCCATTCTTTGTACCTTTATACATCTTACTTTCCTTGTACACAGACATATTTTTCTTAATTTTTAGTAGCTTCAATCACATATACCAATTAGGAATTTTACCCCTTAGAAACCTTAATTTGTAAGTAAAAACTAAGTAAACAATTGTAAACTTTCTTTTACATTAGTATCTTCTGGCTTGGAAAATTTATAAACACTTCATAACTTCTAGAAATATGTTACTTTATAGTACAATCTTTTAATAAAACACATGTTTACCAATAGACCCAAAACACCTTTCAGTTTTCCTGTAATGAAAAGCCAAAAGTAGACAAATGTACATTTAGCAATCAATGTCTAATATCTTATCTTATTTGGAAATGATGATACTCAGAGAATTTTTATCATAAAACAGCAAAACTCTCAAGATTTAAGTCACCAAAAAGAGTTTGGAAGCTGTAACCACCATAACACATAATTATTGTTTAAAGTTCATCCAACATTCATCCTTTTCACAACTATTTAGTTACTTATTCCCAATAATTATTTAGATTGCCTATAAGACTTCATAAGACTTCAGATAAAATTAGCCATCATTTAAATTACTATTTTTGTTAACCAGTTCTGTAATAGAAATAACATCAGCTTTTTTCTACAAAATTTTATGTAAATTTCATCACCTCTTATACCTTTAAACATAATTATCATTAAGATTTTTATCAATAGGTCTTGGTCTTCTAATTTTGGACAAGAGAAGCATTCCCAGTCAGACATTTTAAAACATACTCAGGCAAAGTTGATGTAACCTCTTTGTATAAAATTAGCTCAAACATTCCAACCTTTATAATCTTATCAACACTTACACTTTCACATGTTCTCAATTCAATTGAAACCTGAGTCAAGGTCTTAAGACTAGTCAAATTTTTCCCTTCCTTTTTCTGGCCTTAATTCTTAGGTACCAATTAAGCAATTATGTGAGAGCTCTCAAAACATTTTTTTCCCCAATTTAGAAGTTTTTCCAATTCAAAGGATCCGTCGTCTGGCCATTGACGAGTAGGATCTTCATTTGTATATTTATTCCAATAGTGACTCGAACCAATAAGCCTTTTTAAGGAAAGACCCGGAGGTAAATTTCCACGCTTAGAATACATCTTTCCCATGGACGCAAGAGGCGTCCCTGGTGAGGGCGCAGATGATGTAGCCCCCATGATCCACAGAATTCACTCCCAAAGATATTCAGACTCCCCTGAGAGCTTGGCACAGCTGGACAGAGACAGTTCGGAACCCCAGTCTACTCGACTGGCCACCAAGGTGCACCCCAGTAAACGCACCTTCCGCATGGTGGAGACCAAGGAGAATATTCTCACTGGTCACAAAGCCAAGTTTTCTCAGGACACAGAACAAGACAGAAGGAAAAACCTCATCCGGTTTTTTTTTTTCTTATGTGCACAATGACAGCTTTAGTCATGCCTTAGGTCTCTTGGAGCCAGAATAATACCTAGCGGGGGAGGTGCCGCGGGGTCGGGGACTGTGTGCTTTACAGAGTACCTCGTCGTTGCACAGACATTTTCTTGCAGTTGGCGGGGGACCTGTGTCATCTACCCCGTTCCGTGATCCAACTTATCCTGTCACGGGAGTCTTCTGAAAGTGGCGAGCGCCCTAATGGCTCTCAACTGCTCGACCCGCGCCCACTTAAATTTGCGGCATTTTTGGCTTCCAAGATGCCCTTGGCAATGGCCTTCACTTCATGTGCATAATAACCCACAGCAAAGTTTGTAGACGCCGGTCTGGTGAGACCCGCAAACTCACCAGTCTGTGGGGCCGGCCCGGACAGCAGGCTTATAGGGCCTATGCCTGCGTCCTACCCTATGGTATTTCCTTCTTATGACAAAAGACACAGACAAAAGAGAAAAACAGAGACTACTTTTGGGAGGAAAAGGGATCAAGATCAAAAACCAAGAGTACTCTACCAAATTTAAACCAAGAGTCACTAAAAGCCCAAGAAACTAGTTTCCCAAATATTTTCTCCTGCCAATCTAAATTTAGAAAGAGAAAAAATTCTCACCACTTCCTTCTGCCGGACTCCGCAGATAGAGATTCCGGGAGGCTGACGTGGTAAGAAGTCTTACCTTTTGCCGGCTTTCGTCAGGCGTTCCCGTATCTCACCATCTGCAGTAGTCCAGGGAGAAGGCAGGTCTTCCAGTCAGAGAAGGCAACTTGCCAGCCAGTATGGCTCCTGGCGACTACGCCAAAACTGTCGGGGGAAGAGGGAGAATCTCCCTCTGCCCTTTCCCTTAAGGTTCTTCTGGCTGGCCAAACAATCAACAAGACAGGTTAGCAGGAGAAAATAATACCAAGTTTAATAACATGTATACATGGGAAAAGCTCAGAAATGAGCAACTCATCCCTCTGTCTAAGCTGCTTGCTTAAGTATTGCAGCTAAAGGCGAAGGAACGTGTTAGGGGTGGGTAGTGGCCTGGGACTTCAGAGGGCAGGAGGACAATTCTTTTCAGGGTCATCTATTGATAATTTGGTCAGGGAGAGATACAGTTTTTTGATAAAAGGGGCTGTGTGCCCCTCCCATTGCAACATCTATTTTACATTATCTTTATAGCCATCATGATGGAAGATCTGTTCCAGGAATGAGCCACCAGGTCAGATTTTTTTTAGGCAGATAGTGGGGGAGGTCAAATGTCCTTATTGTCTTCAGCTCGAAATAATCCGCATACCAGAGAGGTGCTTCCTGGGGCAGCTTGCCCTGAGCACCATCACAGGCCATCCCACTTCCCCCCTCCATCCCCATCCCCAGGCGCGGCCCCCCGGGGCCAACCACACCACGGAGAGGCCCCTTCATGGTCACCTCCATGCTGTCCCTTCCGGGCCTGACCCCACTGCAGGGGAACCGGTTCAGACAATCCAATCGTCTACATGTCCCTCTCCATGACAATTGTCTTCTCCAGTCTCACATGCCCAAACCGCACCCCCAACATCCTCCTTTGTCTGCAGCTGGAGATAGGAGGAGAATCTCTGCCATTGTGTTGAGAGACTCAGTTTCGCGGGTTTCTCCCCTGTACACGTGTTCTTAAGCTGGGTATTATTTTCTCCAGCGAACCTGTCTTGTGAAGGATTTGGCCAGCCATAAGAAGCTTCAGGGAAGAGGCGGAGGGGCTTCTCTCTCCGCCCCCGACAGCCCTGAGCTGGGTCAGTGCCTCAGACCTGGCCAGGGGCAGCCCATCCCCCGGCGCCCTCTCCCGGAGCATCCCAGGAAAGCTTCACAGCCAGCCCCACCCCACTCGCCACTGCCAGGACCATCGGCCTCCCTCGGGAGGACGGGGCAGGACAGGGAACCGGGTGTGGGAGGCCGCCAGATCTCAGCTCTGGCACACAGGCTGCCAGGCTGCCTGGTCCTCTGAGGGGGCCCAGCACACGCCCCAGGAAACTTGGCGGCAGGCCCCGGGGCTCTCTCCTCTGGAACTCGTCCACTTGAAAGGGGCCTGGCCCAGGTGGCTGGTTCGACCGGTTGGAAAGAAATCTTTTTCTTCTCTGAGAGACTGTTGCTTGTCATCTCCTGGACATGAGATGACAGACAATTGTTCCCATTTCCCTTTCTACTTGAAACCTGATGGATACATTGCCCACTGCCTTTAGAGACTGCAGGTCTTTCTGAAACTCTTTTCAGTGCGCTGGCTCACTTCAGCATCATTTCATTGTTCCATCCGAAATTCCTTTCAGTTGGATCTATTTTCCTTTCTAATCCTTTTGTATACCTAGATATTTAAAAGCTGCTCAAATCTGTAGTGGAGAAAAGTTGGGTTACAACTCTTTCAGACAGCATGTAAACCCACATTTTAGGGTTTCTACACAAAACGTCTCTGCCATGTTTCTAGCAGCTCTCCTTCCATATATTTTCCTCCAGGACTTCCTGTGACAAAATTGCCTTTCTAAAAGCCAGTCCTCCGTTCACTCTCTTGGCCAGTCACGTTTCCATAGAAAGAAAAAGGACTGGATTTTCCAAAGATGCAACAAGAATGATCAAGTCCCGATTCACACCTAGATATCCTGCTCCTGTTCTCCATGAATTGCAAAATTGAAGTTAATTATCTCGTTCATTTTGTCTAAATCTATTGGGTCACTTTGGCACTGAGCCCCTAAGCTGGTCCACAGCCTGCTTCAGCAGACACCAAACTCTCTCTCAAGTGCCTGCATTCGTGTGCTGAGTAGGTATTGTATTTATTTAGATCGTATTCAACAAAAGATCTTCACGGATTCACTCAAGTACTTAAGCATCTACTATGTGCCCAAAGGTCTTGAAATGTTGGGGGTCTGCAAGGAAGACAGATATGCCTAAACAGATAAATTACACTACTGAAATCATTTGAATGAAAGAGATGTGAATAAACTGCCGTGGGACTCCAGGCAAAGAACCCCCATGGGTTGACCTACAACTAAGAGATACAGCTCTGTCCTGGGGCTCTGAGGAGAAAAACAGCCACCATGGGGGGTGGACAGGCTCTGTACCATCTAAGGAAAGGAAAAGGAAGGGAGAGAAGATAAAGAGAAAACAAGAGAAACGGAAAGGTTTTCTTCTTCTGAGTGTTTCTGCCACCCACTTTTGGAGCACACTGCTTGCTGATGTCCTTTCCGGCCAGTCTTATCCTTCAGCCGGCTTCAGGAGACTTCACCAATTCGATTGTAAGGAGCTGGGCTCCTCCGTGCAGGCAATGCCAACTCCGGAGGGAGCCAGGAGGGGAGCCAAAGATTCACAGGACTCTGCAGCCCTTCTGCAGCTCACTGGTGTGGAGGGGCACCGAGGCTTCACCTTGGCCTCTGTCTCCAAGTTCACATAAAGGAGGGTCGGTTCCTTCCTCGCTAGATGAGCGTGGAGAGAAACCTCCTTCACAGAAGGGATTATGGAATAATTAAAGTCAGAGCCTTGAACAAGGCAAAGGGTTAGCACCATGAATCTGAAGTGACTGGACATGTGAATTAGTAACCAGTAGGACGAGGAGCTGAAGACAAAAAAAGAAAAAAGGCAAGAAACCAGTTCTCGATTTTCTAAGATGGAAATGCAAGTCTTTCTTCTTCCAAAAGAAAAAAGTCATTGAACCCTTTCCTTGAAAATAAAACTGAAAGGGGCCACATGTTGCAAAGAAGGGTTTTAACCGTGATGTCACTACACAATCATGTGTAGCCATCAGTTGTTAAGTGCACTGCAAATAGTTCACACCTTAACAATTATGTTACCAAAGTTCGCAGTTGAGAAATATAGACACACACACATATACATATATATACATGTAAGAAAAGAGTAGAGTGTGTGCCAATTGCTCACTGTACTATTGACAATATCACTCTTACAACTGAAAGCATGACTAGGAGAGAGAAGGTGGTGTGACCCTAGATTGCTAGAGTCACAGCAAGAAAAGTTAAGAAAGTGCCATCAGGTCATTTGGACAAAAGAATGCTATATGGCTGTTGGGTTTATAAGAGATCCATTGGAGAAAAACAAGTCACTACATTAAATTATTTTCTACTTACCTGCATCACCCTCTCCAAGAACACATATTCTAAAATGAGACAAGTTATTACATTAAAAATGACCGGCTCTGGCATTTGGAAAACTACACCAAATAATGAAGTAAAAGCTGGGTTACAAACATCCTGGTATCAACTCCAACTACCGTCTTTTACCAAACTAAAACTCTAATGATCACTAATTCACTTGCAATCTAGTGCTCCTCCCATATACAAAATCAACAACTTCCAATGTGTCATAACTTTTTTAAAATTTCCCTAACATTTTAGAGGATAATGTAAATATGTCTCCTGGAAAAGTTGAGAAAGATGGAGACACTAGGAAAGGAAAAGACGAAAATACTCCCCTAATCAATGATGTAAAACACAAGGCATGAACAACTGTTAAAAGAATTCTCTATGACATTGATCAAGTCTACTATCTCTACGCCTGGCTCTTTCCTATCAGTCATTTGATACATAAACAAATAGAATAGTGTATTTCATGGGATCAATTCTTTTAGTGGCGTGCTTTCCCTTTGACCACTACATATGCTTTTATGTGTTTGCTTTATTTTCAGGCGGCGTCACATCAGAACACCCTCATCTCGGCAGATCTTTGCCTTAAGGAACCCTACCTCGGCCCTTGATCAACTGTACTCTGTGTTATGGTCAACTCAGAGCCCTACATGGATCAGTGTTTCCTACCGCCTCTCTCCCGTGCGTTGCTCATGTCAGGGAGTATAGTCCACCGAGTGAACAGTAAGCAGTCTTCCCAAAGCATCAGATATGAAAAGGAGGAGACACGGGGTTGGGTGTGGGACCCCATTCCGTGCCTCAGTGCAGACAAGCTAGAGGTCAATGCATCCCTCCAGAGACTGGGAGAAAAACAGGAGGTTATGAGCACGAGGTTCCCTCTGCAGGCCTTGAAGCAGGGACCTGGAATCAAACTGCTGACACCGTGGATCGTGGTTGGTTTGACAGGGAACTCACGAGGAAGATAAGGACGTGAAATAATGAAAATCATAAGAACAGCAGCGAACACTTCTACTGAGCCAAGGACTGCACCCTGAATGTAAACTCTGTGCTGGAACATATCTTAACTCACATGACCCTGAAAGCATCCCGACGTAGTCAATGTTGTTCTTTGCACCATTTGCTAGATGAAGAGACTGGGTACAGTGGCTAGAAAACTCAGCCAGGTTACAAAGCGGATAAATGGCCGAGCCCAAGCTCAGTGCTCCTCTGTGATGCTCTTGGACTACAACTCCAAGTGAAGTCTCTAACGACTATCTCCGCTCGCACTGCCAACACCATCGTCCTCCGTGGAGTGGATGGAGGCAGGCGTGGGCAGGGCAGGGAGCCGGGTGTGGCAGGCCGCCAGATCTAAGGTCTGGCACACAGGTTGCCAGGTGGCTCCCTCCTCTGAGGGGGCCCAGCACACGCCCCAGGGGACTTGGCGGCAGGCCCCAGGGCCCTTTCCCCCGGATCTTGTCCACTTGAAAGGGGCCTGGCCCAGGTGGCCGGTTGGGCTGGTTGGCCAGCCTCCTTTGGACAAAGCAGGCGAGCCCAGCCAGCCTTCCAGTCGCCCCCGGCGTGGCACCAGCGCCCTCAGGCCGAGGGCCTCACGCGTGCCCTCCAACGCGGATTTCTCCTCAGAGCCGTGGCCTGGGCACTAGGAAGGCCAGGCCCTCCCGACTCCAGAGATGATGCTGGGACCCGTCGCCGGAAGGGCCTGCCCGTGTGGCAGCGGCTCCCCAAGCCGGCGGCCTGCTGGGGCCTCACTCACTGCTTGGCCATAAGCCTGTCTCGGCCCTTCGGATTCCACAGAGCCTTTCCTCCACCTGGCTGGAGTCGACAAGTGCGGGCGTGGGGTGAGGCCGTGGTTTTGCCTTTCCAGGAAGAAATGAGGCCCGGGCAAAAGCAGCTGGCTGAGGCAGAGCCTTGACCTGGCACCCCAGTCGGCCTTTGGCCACCAGGTCCAGACCACCGCTTCCAAAGAAGGGAAGCGGCCGGCCAGCTGATTGCAAGTGGGGGATGGGAGGGAGACAACAGCTGAAGCCAAGTCCAGCAGGGCGTTGGCGTTCCTTCTTCAGCTGGGACTGGCCTGGCCTGGCGGGCGGGCGGGGCCTTCACTGAGGACCCCCGAGGCCCGCCCTAGGCCCTGGCGGTGGCGGGTGGCGCATGCGCCCTTGGCCTCAGGGGTTGAACCCAAGCCCACAGGGCACTCAAAGCAGCCGGAGAAAGAAGGGGCCAGGGGAGAGGAAGGCAGGTAGGCGAGGCGGGCAGGGCTCGCCCACCTCTTCTCCTCAGGTCCCCGAGAGAGAAAGAGAGAGAGAGAGAGAGAGAGAGAGTGAGAGACAGACAGACAGACAGGCAGGGAAAGAGTGAGAGATCCCTGACCTCTGAGTATCTGCATCCACCACTGCTGCCAACTCACAGGCCATCCCACTTCCCCCCCTCCATCCCCATCCTCAGGCGCGGCCCCCCGGGGCCAGCCACACCACGGAGAGGCCCCTTCATGGTCACCTCCGTGCTGTCCCTTCCGGGCCTGACCCCACTGCAGGGGAACCGGTTCAGACAATCCAATCGTCTACATGTCCCTCTCCATGACAATTGTCTTCTCCAGTCTCACATGCCCAAACCGCACCCCCAACATCCTCCTTTGTCTGCAGCTGGAGATAGGAGGAGAATCTCTGCCATTGTGTTGAGAGACTCAGTTTCGCGGGTTTCTCCCCTGTACACGTGTTCTGAAGCTGGGTATTATTTTCTCCAGCGAACCTGTCTTGTGAAGGATTTGGCCAGCCATAAGAAGCTTCAGGGAAGAGGCGGAGGGGCTTCTCTCTCCGCCCCCGACAGCCCTGAGCTGGGTCAGTGCCTCAGACCTGGCCAGGGGCAGCCCATCCCCTGGCGCCCTCTCCCGGGGCATCCCAGGAAAGCTTCACAGCCAGCCCCACCCCACTCGCCACTGCCAGGACCATCGGCCTCCCTCGGGAGGACGGGGCAGGACAGGGAACCGGGTGTGGGAGGCCGCCAGATCTCAGCTCTGGCACACAGGCTGCCAGGCTGCCTGGTCCTCTGAGGGGGCCCAGCACACGCCCCAGGAAACTTGGCGGCAGGCCCCGGGGCTCTCTCCTCTGGAACTCGTCCACTTGAAAGGGGCCTGGCCCAGGTGGCTGGTTCGACCGGTTGGAAAGAAATCTTTTTCTTTTCTGAGAGACTGTTGCTTGTCATCTCCTGGACATGAGATGACAGACAATTGTTCCCATTTCCCTTTCTACTTGAAACCTGATGGATACATTGCCCACTGCCTTTAGAGACTGCAGGTCTTTCTGAAACTCTTTTCAGTGCGCTGGCTTACTTCAGCATCATTTCATTGTTCCATCCGAAATTCCTTTCAGTTGGATCTATTTTCCTTTCTAATCCTTTTGTATACTTAGATATTTAAAAGCTGCTCAAATCTGTAGTGGAGAAAAGTTGGGTTACACTCTTTCAGACAGCACGTAAACCCAAATTTTAGGTTTTTGTGGGAGCCCAAGATTTGGCCACCCTGAAATCTCTTTCTTTACCTTGGTTGTTTTATCTAGGTACATTTGACCTCCCCCACTAACTGCCTAACGTATTTGACATGGTGGTTCCTTTCTGGAACAGATCTATCATGATGTATGTAAAGATAACCTAGGGTAAATGTTGCAATAGGAAAGGCACCAACAAGCCCATCTTATCAGACGTTCTGTCTCTCTGGCCACATTCTCTGTATGACCCTTCCAGGAGTTGCCAGACAATCATTTACATTTATAAGGGAAATCCCCTTTGTAAAGGTATATCCGTCTCTGTTTTGAGAAGAGAGCAGGATGGCCTCATTTCTAAAGGCTTATCAATGTGGAAGTTGAGGCCTTAAAGCTGCATAATAACCGTACTCTGGTTTACTGTGCTTTAGTGGTAATCTCCTTTAACTGACTCCCTCCACCCCCAAAGTCCTCCTTTGTCATTGGCTGAACATGGTATTTAAGACGAGAATTTCTGCTATTGTGTTGAGAAACGCAGTGTCCCTGCTTTCTCCCATGTATACATGTTATTAAACATGATAATATTTTTTCCTACTAACCTGTCTTGGTAATTATTTGGCTAGCCATAAGAACCTAAAGGAAAAGCACAGAGGGAGATTCTCCCTCTTCTCCCGTCAGTTTTGGCGCAGTCGCCAGGATCCACACTGTCTGGTAATTTGCCTTCTCTGGCTAAAAGATCTGCCTTTTTGGCAGGTCTAAACACATACTGATTCAAAGTTGCAAGTTGCCTTCTAGCAATAAGTTTGTATAAGACTTCCAAGATGCCCACAGCTGAGAAAAACGGGGTATGATTCCAACTCCTGGAAATAACAACATGCCCCATCTCTCTTACTTCCAGCTAGTAAGGATAACAAATCCTAAAGAAATTTTAGAACAGATTCATATTTGGTGCACTGAAGAGAAATAGCACGTTCTTTGGAGAAGCACGTTCTGAGTCCAAGTTGCAAGTTGCTGTCTAGCAACAAGTTTGTATAGGACTTGCAAAGATTCCCAGAACTGAGCTAGCGTGGGAATGTCGCCAACTCCTAGAAATAACTTCATGCCTAATCTCCCTTACTTCCATCTAGTAAGGATCACATAATTCCTAAAAAATTGTGACAGAGATTCCCAATTAGGGCATTGGGAATGAGTAGCACGTTGCTTTGAGCAAGCACAGTCTCATTGCAGCTGGCAAGCTGCTGTGTAGAAACAAGTTTGTATAGGCCTTGCAAAGATTGCTAGAACTGAGCTAAAGCGGGTATGTCTCTATCTCCTAGAAATAACTTCAAGTCCCATCTCACTTACTTCCATCTAGTAAGGATCACATAAATCTTAAACAAGTTTTGTAACAGATTTCTAATTGGGGCATTGAAAAGAAAGAGCCCGTTCCTTTGAAGAAACACATTCTGATTCCAAGATGCAAGTTGCCTTCTAGCAATAAGTTTGTATAGGACTTCCAAGATGCCCACAGTTGAGAAAAACTGGGTCTGACTCCAAATCCTGGAAATAACATCATGCCCTTCTCCCTTACTTCATCTAGTAAGGATCACATACATCCTAAAGAAGTTTTGGAACAGATTCATGTTTGGTGCAATGAAGATAAATAGCAATTTCCTTTGAAGAAGCACGTTCTGAGTCCAAGTTACAAGTTGCTGTCTAGCAACAAGTTTGTATAGGACTTGCAAATCTTCCCAGAACGGAACTAGAGTGAGAATGTCTCCAACTCCTAGAAATAACTTCATGCCCGATCTCCCTTACTTCCTTTTATAGTCATATGTGATCTTTATTAGGTGGAAGTAAGGGAGATGGGGCATGAATTTTTTTGTAGGAGTGGAGACATACCCATTGTAGCTCAGTTCTGGGAATCTTTGGAAGTCCTATACAACCTTGTTGCTAGATAGCATTTTGCAACTTGGAATCAGAAAGTGCTTCTTCAAAGGAACGTGCTATTTCCTCTCAATGTCGCAGACTTGAATCTGTTCCAAATATTCTTTCGGATTTATGAGATCCTTACTAGCTGGAAGTAAGGGAGATGGGGCATGAAGTGATTTCCTGAAGTTGGAGTCATACCCTGATTTTCTCAGATGTGGGCGTCTTTGCAAGTCCCATACAAACTGATTGCTAAACAGCAACTTGCAATTTGGAATCAGAATGTGTTTGTTCAAAGGAACGGGCTATTTCTTCTCAATGTGCAAAAAGGGAATATGTGCCAAATCTTGTATAGGAAATATGTGATCCTTGCTAGATGGAAGTAAGTGAGATGGGGCATGAAGTTATTCTTAGGAAATAGAGAAATACGCACATTAGCTCAGTTCTGGCTATCGTTCTAAGTCCTATACAAACTTGTGTCTACACAGCAGCTGGCACTTTAAATGAGAACGTGCTTGCTGAAAGTAACGTGCTATATGTTCTGAATGTCCGAATTGGGAATCTGGGTCCAAACATTTTTACGAATTATGTGATCCTGACAAGATGGAAGCAAGAGAGATGGGGCATGAAGTTATCTCCAGGAGTTGGAGTCATACCCAGTTTTTCCCAGCTGTGGGCATCTTTGAAAGGGCTATACAAACTTATTGCTAGACAGCAACTTGCAATTTGTAATCAGAATGTGTTTCTTCAAAGGAACGGGCTATTTCTTCTCAATGCCCAAAAAGGGAATCTGTACCAAATCTTGTTTAGGAAATATGTGATCCTTACTAGATGGAAGTAAGGCAGATGGGGCATGAAGTTATTTGTAGGATATAGAGACTTACCCACTTTAGCTCAGTTCTGGCAATCATTGAAAGTCCTATACAAACTTGTTTCTACATAGCAGCTTGAACTTGGAATGAGAAAGTGCTTGCTTACAGCAACGTGCTATATGTTCTGAATGCCCGAATTGGGAATCTGTGTCAAAACTTTGTTAGGAATTATGTGATCCTTACTAGCTGGAAGTAAGGGAGTTGGGGCATGAAGTTATTTCTAGGAGTTGGAGACATACCCACTTTAGCTCAGTTCTGGGCATCTTTGAAATACCTATATAAACTTGTTGCTAGAGAGCAACTTGCAACTGGAATCAGAAAGTGCTTCTTCAAAACAAAATGCTATTTGTCTCAATGCACCAAACATGAATCTGTTCCAAATCTTCTTTAGGATTTATGTGATCCTTACTAGCTGGAAGTAAGGGAGAAGGGGCATGAAGTTATTTCCAGAAGTTGGAGTCATACCCAGTTTTTCCCAGATGTGGGCATCATTGCAAGGCCTATACAACCTTACTGCTAGACAGCAACTTGCAATTTGGAATCAGAATGTGTTTCTTCAAAGGAACGGGTTATTTCCTCTCAATGCCCAAAAAGGGAATCTGTGCCAAATCTTGTTTAGGAAATATATGATCCTTACTAGGTGGAAGTTAGGGAGATGGGGCATGAAGTTTTTTCTAGGAGATAGAGATATAGCCACATTAGCTCAGTTCTGGAAATCATTGCAAGTCCTATACAAATTGTTTCTACCCAGCAGCTTGCAACTTGGAATGAGAAAGTGCTTGCTTAAAGCAACATCCAATATGTTCTGAATGCCCGAATTGGGAATCTGTGTCAAAACATTGTTAGGAATTAAGTGATCCTTACTAGATGGAAGTAAGGGAGATGGGGCATGAAGTTATTTCTAGGAGTTGGAGACATACCCCCTTAGCTCAGTTCTGGGAATATTTGCAAGTCCTATACAAACTTGTTGCTAGATAGCAAATTGGAACTGGAATCAGAAAGTGCTTCTTCAAAAGAACAAGCTATGTCTTCTCAATGCACCAAACATGAATCTGTTCCAAATCTTCTTTAGGATTTATGTGATCCTTACTAGCTGGAAGTAAGGGAGATGGGGCATGAAGTTATTTCCAGGAGTTGGAGTCATACCCGGTTTTTCCCAGCTGTGGGCATCATTGCAAGGCCTATAAAAACTTATTGCTAGACAGCAACTTGCAATTTGGAATCAGAATGTGTTTCTTCAAAGGAACGGGTTATTTCTTCTCAATGCCCAAAAAGGGAATCTGTGTCAAATCTTGTTGAGGAAATATGTGATCCTTACTAGCTGGAAGTAAGGGAGATGGGGCATGAAGTTATTTCTAGGAGTTGGAGAAATATCCCCTTTAGCTCACTTCTGGGAATCTTTGCAAGTCCTATACAAACTTGTTGCTAGATAGCAACTTGCAACTGGAATCAGAAAGTGCTTCTTCAAAAGAACATGCTATTTCTTCTCAATGCACCAAACATGAATCTGTTCCAAATCTTCTTTAGAATTTCTGTGATTCTTACTAGCTGGAAGTAAGGGAGAGGCGGCATGAAGTTATTTCCTGGAGTTGGAGTCATATCCCGATTTTCACAGCTGTGGCCCTCTTTGCAAGTCATATACAAACTTATTGCTGTACAGCAACATGCAACATGGAATCAGAATGTGTTTCTTAAAAGGAACAGGCTATTTCTTCTCTATGCTCAAAAAGGGAATCTGTGCCAAATCTTGTTTAGGAAATATCAGCTCCTTACTAGATGGAAGTTAGGGAGAAGTGGCATGAAGTTTTTTCAAGGAGATAGAGATATACCAACTTTAGCTCAGTTCTGGAAATCATTGCAATTCCTATACAAACTTGTTTCTACACAGCAGCTTGCAACTTGGAATGAGAAAGTGCTTGCTTAAAGCAACGTGCTATATGTTCTCAATGCCCGAATTGGGAATCTGTGTCAAAACTTTGTTAGGAAATATGTGATCCTTACTAGATGGAAGTAAGAGACATTGGGCATGAAGTTATTTCTAGGAGTTGGAGACATACCCACTTGAGCTCAGTTCTGGGAATCTTTGAAAGTCCTATACAAACTTGTTCCTACATAGTAACTTGCAACTTGGAATGAGAAAGTGCTTGCTCAAAGCAACGTGCTATATATTCTGAATGTCCGAATTGGAAATCTGTGTCAAAACTTTGTTAGGAATTATGTGATCCTTACTAGATGGAGGTAAGGGAGATGGGGCATGAAGTTATTTCTAGGAGTTGGACACATACCCACTTTAGCTCAGTTCTGGGAATCTTTGAAAGTCCTATACAAACTAGTTCCTACA
Source organism: Diceros bicornis minor (assembly GCF_020826845.1). Lineage (NCBI taxonomy): Eukaryota > Metazoa > Chordata > Mammalia > Perissodactyla > Rhinocerotidae > Diceros > Diceros bicornis. Next base: position 616,151 of record NW_026690895.1, on the reverse strand, counting down.
TAGTAATTTGCAACTGGGAATGAGAAAGATCTTGCTTAAACCAAAGTGCTATATGTTCTGAATGCCCGAATTGGAAATCTGTGTCAAAACTTTGTTAGGAATTATGAGATCCTTACTAGATGGAGGTAAGGGAGATGGGGCATGAAGTTATTTCTAGGAGTTGGAGACATACCCACTTTAGCTCAGTTCTGGGAATCTTTGAAAGTCCTATACAAACTTGTTCCTACATTGTAACTTGCAACTTGGAATGAGCATGTGCTTGCTTAAACCAACGTTCTATATGTTCTGAATGCCTGAATTGGGAATCTGTAGCAAAACTTTGTTAGGAATTATGTGATGCTTAGTATCTGGAAGTAAGGGAGATGGGGCATGAAGTTATTTCTAGGAGTTGGAGACATACCAAGTTTACTTCAGTTCTGGGCATCTTTAAAATAGCTATACAAACTTGTTCCTACATAGTAACTTGCTCCTTGGAATGAGAAAATGTTTGCTTAAAGCAACGTACTATATGTTCTGAATGCCTGAATTCGGAATCTGTGTCAAAACTTTGTTAGGAATTATGTGATCCTTACTAGCTGGAAGTGAGGGAGATGGGGCCTGAAGTTATTTCTAGGAGTTGGAGACATACCCACTTTAGCTCAGTTCTGGGCATCCTTGAAAGTCCTATACAAACTTGTTCCTAGATAGTAACTTGCAACTTGGAATGAGAAACTGGTTGCTTAAAGCAACGTGCTACATGTTCTGAATGCCCGAATTGGCAATCTGTGTCAAAACTTTTTTAGGAATCATGTGATGCTTACTAGATAGAAGTAAGGGAGATGGGTCAGGAAGTTATTTCTGGGAGCTGGAGAAATACCCATTTTAGCTCAGTTCTGGGAATCTTTGAAAGTCCTATACAAACTTGTTCCTAGATAGCAATTTGCAACTTGGAATGAGCATGTGCTTGCTTAAAGCAACGTGCTATATGTTCTGAATGGCCGAATTGGGAATCTGTGTCAAATCTTTGTCAGTAATTATGTGATCCTTACTAGATGGAAGTAAGGGAGATGGGGCATGAAGATATTTCTAGGAGTTGGAGACATACCCAGTTTAACTCAGTTCTGGGAATCTTTGAAAGTCCTATACAAACTTGTTCCTCGATAGTAACTTGCGACTTGGAATGAGAAAGTGCTTGCTTAAAGCAACGTGCTATATGTTCTGAATGGCTGAATTAGGAATCTATGTCAGAACTTTGTTAGGAATTATGTGATCCTGATGAGATGGAACTAAGGGAGATGGGGCATGAAGTTATTTCTAGGAGATGGAGACATACCCAAATTAGCTCAGTTCTGGGAATCTTTGAAAGTCCTATACAAACTTATTCCTAGAGAGTAACTTGCAACTTCGAATGAGACATTACTTGCTTAAAGCAACGTGCTATATGTTCTGAATGTCCGAATTGGGAATCTGTGTCAAAACTTTGTTAGGAATTATGTGATCCTTACTAGCTGGAAGTAAGGGAGATGAGGCATGAAGTTATTTCTAGGAGTTGGAGACATACCACTTTAGCTCAGTTCTGGGAATCTTTGAAAGTCCTATACAAACTTATTTCTACATAGTAACTTCAACTTGGAATGAGCATGTGTTTGCTTAAAGCAACGTGCTATATGTTCTGAATGCCCGAATTGGGAATCTGTGTCAAAACTTTGTTAGAAATTATGTGATCCTTACTAGCTGGAAGTAATGGAGATGGGGCATGAAGTTATTTCTAGGAGTTGGAGAAATGACCACTTTAGCTCAGTTCTGGGAATCTTTGAAAGTCCTATACAAACTTGTTCCTAGATAGTAACTTGCAACTTGGAATGAGAAAGTGCTTGCTTAAAGCAACGTGCTATATGTTCTGAATGCCCGAATTGGGAATCTCTGTCACAATTTTGTTAGGAATTATGTGATCCTTACTAGCTGGAAGTAAGGGAGCTGGCGCATTAAGATATTTCTAGGAGTTGAAGACATGCACACTTTAGCTCAGTTCAGGGAATCTTTGAAAGTCCTATACAAACTTGTTCCTACATAGTAACTTGCAAGTTGGAATGAGCATGTGCTTGCTTAAAGCAACGTGCTCTATGTTCTGAATTCCCAAATTGGGAATCTGTGTCAAAACTTTGTTAGGAATTATGTGATCCTTACTAGCTGGAAGTAAGGGAGATGGGGCATGAAGTTATTTCTAGGAGTTTGAGACCAACCACTTTAGCTCAGTTCTGGGAATCTTTGAAAGTCCTATACAAACTTATTTCTACATAGTAACTTCAACTTGGAATGAGAAAGATCTTGCTTAAACCAAAGTGCTATATGTTCTGAATGCCCGAATTGGCAATCTGTGTCAAAACTTTGTTAGGAATTATGAGATCCTTACTAGATGGAGGTAAGGGAGATGGGGCATGAAGTTATTTCTAGGAGTTGGAGACATACCCACTTTAGCTCACTTCTGGGGATCTTTGAAAGTCCTATACAAACTTGTTCCTAGATAGTAACTTGCAACTTGGAATGAGAAACTGGTTGCTTAAAGCAACGTGCTACATGTTCTGAATGCCCGAATTGGCAATCTGTGTCAAAACTTTTTTAGGAATCATGTGACGCTTACTAGATAGAAGTAAGGGAGATGGGTCAGGAAGTTATTTCTGGGAGCTGGAGAAATACCCACTTTAGCTCAGTTCTGGGAATCTTTGAAAGTCCTATACAAACTTGTTCCTAGATAGTAATTTGCAACTTGGAATGAGCATGTGCTTGCTTAAAGCAACGTGCTATATGTTCTGAATGCCCGAATTGGGAATCTGTGGCAAAACTTTGTTAGAAATTATGTGATCCTTACTAGCTGGAAGTAATGGAGATGGGGAATGAAGTTATTTCTAGGAGTTGGAGACATGCCCACTTTAGCTCAGTTCTGGGAATCTATGAAAGTCCTATACAAACTTGTTCCTCGATAGTAACTTGCAACTTGGAATGAGAAAGTGCTTGCTTAAAGCAACGTGCTATATGTTCTGAATGCCCGAATTGGGAATCTCTGTCACAATTTTGTTAGGAATTATGTGATCTTTACTAGCTGGAACTAAGGGAGCTGGCGCGTTAAGTTATTTCTAGGAGTTGAAGACATACACACTTTAGCTCAGTTCAGGGAATCTTTGAAAGTCCTATACAAACTTGTTCATACATAGTAACTTGCAACTTGGAATGAGAAAGTGCTTGCTTAAAGCAAGGTGCTATATGTTCTGAATGCCCGAATTGTGAATCTGTGTCAAAACTTTGTTAGGAATTATGTGATCCTGACTAGCTGGAAGTAAGGGAGATGGGGCATGAAGTTATTTCTTGGAGTTGGAGACATACACAATTTAGCTCTGTTCTGGCGATCTTTGAAAGCCCTATACCAACTTGTTCCTAGATAGTCACTTGCTACTTGGAATGAGAAAGACCTTGCTTAAAGAAAGGTGCTATATGTTCTGAATGCCCGAATTGGGAATCTGTGTCAAAACTTTGTTAGGAATATGTGATCCTGACTAGCTGGAAGTAAGGGAGATGGGGCATGAAGTTATTTCTAGGAGTTGGAGACATACCCACTTTAGCTCAGTTCTGAGGATCTTTGAAAGTCCTATACAAACTTGTTCCTAGATAGTAACTTACTAGTTAGAATGAGAAAGTGCTTGCTTACAGCAACGTGCTATATGATCTTAATGCCCGAATTGGGAATCTGTGTCAAAACTTTGTTAGGAATTTTGTGATCCTTACTAGCTGGAAGTATGGGAGATGGGGCATGAAGTTATTTCCAGGAGTGGGAGACATACCCACTTTAGCTCTGTTCTGGGGATCTTTGAAAGTCCTATACAATCTTGTTCCTACATAGTAACATGCAACTTTGAATGAGAAAGTGCTTGCTTACAGCAAGGTGCTATATGATCTTAATGCCAGAATTGGGAATCTGTGTCAAAACATTGTTAGGAATTATGTGATCCTTACTAGCTGGAAGTAAGGGAGATGGGGCATGAAGTTATTTCCAGGAGTTGGAGACATACCCACTTTAGCTCAGTTCTGGGGATCTTTGGGAGTCCCATACAAACTTGTTCCTACATAGTAACTTGCAACTTTGAATGAGAAAGTGCTTGCTTAAAGCAACGTGCTATATGTTCTGAATGCCCGAATTGGGAATCTGTGTCAAAACATTGTTAGGAATTATGTGATCCCTACTAGTGAAGTAAGGGAGATGGGGCATGAATTTATTTCTAGGAGTTGGAGACGTACCCACTTTAGCTCAGTTCTGTGGATCTTTGAAAGTCCCATACAAATTTGTTCCTACATAGTAACTTGCAACTTTGAATGAGAAAGTGCTTGCTTACAGCAACGTGCTATATGTTCTGAATGCTAGAAACGGGAATCTGTGTCAAAACTTTCCTAGGAATTATGTGATCCTTACTAGCTGGAAGTAAGGGAGATGGGGCATGAAGTTATTTCTAGGAGTTGGAGACATACACACTTTAGCTCAGTTCTGGGGATCTTTGAAAGTCCTATACAAACTTGTTCCTAGATAGTAACTTGCTACTTGGAATGAGAAAGTGCTTGCTTAAAGCAACGTGCTATATGTTCTGAATGCCCAAATTGGGAATCTGTGTCAAAACTTTGTTAGGAATTATGTGATTCTTACTAGCTGGAAGTAAGGGAGATGGTGCATGGAATTATTTCTAGGACTTGGAGACATACCCACTTTAGCTCAGTTCTGGGGATCTTTGAAAGTCCTATACAAACTGTTCCTACATAGTAACTTGCTACTTGGAATGACAAAGTGCTTGCTTAAAGCAACGAGGTATATATTCTGAACACCCGAATTGGGAATCTGTGTCCAACCTTTGTTAGGAATTATGTGATCCTTACTAGCTGGTAGTAAGGGAGATGGGGCATGAAATTATTTCTAGGAGTTGGAGACTTACCCACTTTAGCTCAGTTCAGGGGATTTTTTAAAGTCTATACAAACTTGTTCCTACATAGTAACTTGCAACTTGGAATGAGAAAGTGCTTGCTTAAAGCAACGTGGTATAAGTTCTCAATGCCAGAATTGGGAATCTGTGTCAAAATGTTGTTAGGAATTGTGTGATCCTTAATAGCTGAAGTAAGGGAGATGGGACATGGAGTTATTTCTAGGAGTTGGAGACATACCCACTTCAGCTCAGTTCTGGCGATCTTTGAAAGTCCTATACAAACTTTTTCCTAGATAGTAACTTGCAACTTTGAATGAGAAAGTGCTTGCTTACAGCAACGTGCTATATCTTCTGAATGCCCGAAATGGGAATCTGTGTCAAAACTTTGTGAGGAATTATGTGATCCTTACTAGCTGGAAGCAAGGGAGATGGGGCATGAAGTTATTTCTAGGAGTTAAAGACGTACCCACTTTACCTCTGTTCTGGGGATCTTTGAAAGTCCTGCACAAACTTGTTCCTAGATATTAACTTGCAACTTTGAATGAGAAAGTGTTTGCTTACAGAAACGTGCTATGTGTTCTGAATGCCCGAATTGGGAATCTGTGTCAAATATTGTTAGGAATTATGTGATCCTTACTAGCTGGAAGCAAGGGAGATGGGACATGAAGTTATTTCTAGGAGTTGGAGACATACCCACTTTATCTCACTTCTGGGGATCTTTGAAAGTCCCATACAAAATTGTTCCTACATAGTAACTTGCAACTTGGAATGAGAAAGTGCTTGCTTAAAGCAACGTGCTATATGTTCTGAATGCCCGATTTGGGAATCTGTGTCAAAACTTTGTTAGAAATTATGTGATCCTTACCAGGTGGAAGAAAGGGAGATGTGGCATGAAGTTATTTCTAGGAGTTGGAGACATACCCACTTTAGCATAGGTCTGGGAATCTTTGTAATTCCTATACAAACTTGTTCCTACGTAGTAACTTGCTACTTGGAATGAGAAAGTGCTTGCTTAAAGCAACGTGCTATATGTTCTGAACGCCCGAATTGGGAATCTGTGTCAAAAGTTTGTTAGGAATTACGTGATCCTGACTAGCTGGAAGTAAGGGAGATGGGGCATCAAGTTATTTCTAGGAGTTGGAGACATACCCACTTTAGCTCTGTTCTGAGGATCTTTGAAAGTCCTATAAAACCTTGTTCATGCATGGTAACTTGCTACTTGGAATGAGAAAGTGCTTGCTTAAAGCAACGTGCTATATGTTCTGAATGCCCGAATAGGGAATCTGTGTCAAAACTTTGTTAGGAATTATGTGATCCTTACCAGGTGGAAGTAAGGGAGATGGGGCATGAAGTTATTTCTTGGAGTTGGAGACATACCCACTTAAGCTCAGTAATGGGATCTTTGAATGTCCTATACAAACTTGTTCCTACATGGTAACTTGCTGCATGGAATGAGAAAGTGCTTGCTGAAAGCAACGTGCTATATGTTCTGAATGCCCTTATTGGGAATCTGTGTCAAAACTTTGTTAGGAACTATGTGATCCCTACTACCTGGAAGTAAGGGAGATGGGGCATGAAGTTATTTATACGAGTTGGAGACATACCCACATTTGCTCACTTCTGGGGATCTTTGAAAGTCCTATACAATCTTGTTCCTACATAGTAACATGCAACTTTGAATGAGAAAGTGCTTGCTTACAGCAACGTGCTATATGTTCTGAATGCTAGAAACGGGAATCTGTGTCAAAACTTTCCTAGGAATTATGTGATCCATACTAGCTGGAAGTAAGGGAGATGGGGCATGAAGTTATTTCCAGGAGTTGGAGACATACCCACTTTAGCTCAGTTCTGGGGATCTTTGGGAGTCCCATACAAACTTGTTCCTACATAGTAACTTGCAACTTTGAATGAGAAAGTGCTTGCTTAAAGCAACGTGCTATATGTTCTAAATGCCCGAATTGGGAATCTGTGTCAAAACTTTGTTAGGAATTATGTGATCCCTACTAGCTTGAAGTAAGGGAGATGGGGCATGAATTTATTTCTAGGAGTTGGAGACATACCCACTTTAGCTCAGTTCTGGGGATCTTTGATAGTCCCATACAAATTTGTTCCTACATAGTATCTTGCAACTTTGAATGAGAAAGTGCTTGCTTACAGCAACGTGTTATATGTTCTGAATGCTAGAAACGGGAATCTGTGTCAAAACTTTCCTAGGAATTATGTGATCCTTACTAGCTGGAAATAAGGGAGATGGGGCATGAAGTTATTTCTAGGAGTTGGAGACATACACACTTTAGCTCAGTTCTGGGGATCTTTGAAAGTCCTATACAAACTTGTTCCTAGATAGTAACTTGCTACTTGGAATGAGAAAGTGCTTGCTTAAAGCAACGTGCTATATGTTCTGAATGCCCAAATTGGGAATCTGTGTCAAAACTTTGTTAGGAATTATGTGATTCTTACTAGCTGGAAGTAAGGGAGATGGTGCATGGAATTATTTCTAGGACTTGGAGACATACCCACATTAGCTCAGTTGTGGGGATCTTTGAAAGTCCTATACAAACTGTTCCTACATAGTAACTTGCTACTTGGAATGACAAAGTGCTTGCTTAAAGCAACGAGGTATATATTCTGAACACCCGAATTGGGAATCTGTGTCCAACCTTTGTTAGGAATTATGTGATCCTTACTAGCTGGAAGTAAGGGAGATGGGGCATGAAATTATTTCTAGGAGTTGGAGACTTACCCACTTTAGCTCAGTTCAGGGGATTTTTGAAAGTCCTATACAAACTTGTTCCTACATAGTAACTTGCAACTTGGAATGAGAAAGTGCTTGCTTAAAGCAACGTGGTATAAGTTCTGAATGCCAGAATTGGGAATCTGTTTCAAAATTTTGTTAGGAATTGTGTGATCCTTAATAGCTGAAGTAAGGGAGATGGGACATGGAGTTATTTCTAGGAGTTGGAGACATACCCACTTCAGCTCAGTTCTGGCGATCTTTGAAAGTCCTATACAAACTTGTTCCTAGATAGTAACTTGCAACTTTGAATGAGAAAGTGCTTGCTTACAGCAACGTGCTATATCTTCTGAATGCCCGAAATGGGAATCTGTGTCAAATCTTTGCGAGGAATTATGTGATCCTTACTAGCTGGAAGCAAGGGAGATGGGGCATGAAGTTATTTCTAGGAGTTGAAGACGTACCCACTTTAGCTCTGTTCTGGGGATCTTTGAAAGTCCTGCACAAACTTGTTCCTAGATATTAACTTGCAACTTTGAATGAGAAAGTGTTTGCTTACAGAAACGTGCTATGTGTTCTGAATGCCCGAATTGGGAATCTGTGTCAAAATTTTGTTAGGAATTATGTGATCCTTACTAGCTGGAAGCATGGGAGATGGGGCATGAAGTTATTTCTAGGAGTTGGAGACATACCCACTTTAGCTCTCTTCTGGGGATCTTTGAAAGTCCCATACAAAATTGTTCCTACATAGTAACTTGCAACTTGGAATGAGAAAGTGCTTGCTTAAAGCAACGTGCTATATGTTCTGAATGCCCGATTTGGGAATCTGTGTCAAAACTTTGTTAGAAATTATGTGATCCTTACCAGGTGGAAGAAAGGGAGATGTGGCATGAAGTTATTTCTAGGAGTTGGAGACATACCCACTTTAGCATAGGTCTGGGAATCTTTGAAATTCCTATACAAACTTGTTCCTACGTAGTAACTTGCTACTTGGAATGAGAAAGTGCTTGCTTAAAGCAACGTGCTATATGTTCTGAACGCCCGAATTGGGAATCTGTGTCAAAAGTTTGTTAGGAATTATGTGATCCCTACTAGCTGGAAGTAAGGGAGATGGGGCATGAAATTATTTCTAGGAGTTGGAGACATACCCACTTTTTCTAGGTTCTGGGATCTTGGAAAGTCCGATACAAACTTGTTCCTACATAGTAACTTGCTACTTTGAATGAGAAATTGCTTGCTTAAAGCAACGTGGTATATGTTCTGAATGCCAGAATTGGGAATCTGTTTCAAAATTTTGTTAGGAATTGTGTGATCCTTACTAGCTGATGTAAGGGAGATGGGACATGGAGTTATTTCTAGTAGTTGGAGACATACCCACTTTAGCTCAGTTAGGGGATCTTTGAAAGTCCTATAAAAACTTGTACCTACATAGTAACTTGCCACTTGGAATGAGAAAGTGTTTGCTTAAAGCAACGTGCTATATGTTGCGAATGCCCGAATTGGGAATCTGTGTCAAAACTTTGTTAGGAATTATGTGATCCTTACTAGCTGGAAGTAAGGGAGATGGGGCATGAAGTTATTTCCAGGAGTGGGAGACATACCCACTTTAACTCTCTTCTGGGGATCTTTGAAAGTCCTATACAATCTTGTTACTACATAGTAACATGCAACTTTGAATGAGAAAGTGCTTGCTTACAGCAACGTGCTATATGATCTTAATGCCCGAATTGGGAATCTGTGTCAAAACATTGTTAGGAATTATGTGATCCTTACTAGCTGGAAGTAAGGGAGATGGGGCATGAAGTTATTTCCAGGAGTTGGAGACATACCCACTTTAGCTCAGTTCTGGGGATCTTTGGGAGTCCCATACAAACTTGTTCCTACATAGTAACTTGCAACTTTGAATGAGAAAGTGCTTGCTTAAAGCAACGTGCTATATGTTCTGAATGCCCGAATTGGGAATCTGTGTCAAAACTTGGTTAGGAATTATGTGATCCCTACTAGCTTGAAGTAAGGGAGATGGGGCATGAATTTATTTCTAGGAGTTGGAGACGTACCCACTTAAGCTCAGTTCTGGGGATCTTTGAAAGTCCCATACAAATTTGTTCCTACATAGGAACTTGCAACTTTGAATGAGAAAGTGCTTGCTTACAGCAACGTGCTATATGTTCTGAATGCAAGAAACGGGAATCTGTGTCAAACTTTCCTAGGAATTATGTGATCCTTACTAGCTGGAAGTAAGGGAGATGGGGCATGAAGTTATTTCTAGGAGTTGGAGACATACACACTTTAGCTCAGTTCTGGGGATCTTTGAAAGTCCTATACAAACTTGTTCCTAGATAGTAACTTGCTACTTGGAATGAGAAAGTGCTTGCTTAAAGCAACGTGCTATATGTTCTGAATGCCCAAATTGGGAATCTGTGTCAAAACTTTGTTAGGAATTATGTGATTCTTACTAGCTGGAAGTAAGGGAGATGGTGCATGGAATTATTTCTAGGAGTTGGAGACATACCCACTTTAGCTCAGTTGTGGGGATCTTTGGAAAGTCCTATACAAACTTGTTCCTACATAGTAACTTGCTACTTGGAATGACAAAGTGCTTGCTTAAAGCAACGTGCTATATGTTCTGAATGCCCGAATTGGGAATCTGTGTCAAAACTTTGTTAGGAATTATGTGATCCCTACTAGCTTGAAGTAAGGGAGATGGGGCATGAAATTATTTCTAGGAGTTGGAGACGTACCCACTTTAGCTCAGTTCTGGGGATCTTTGAAAGTCCCATACAAATTTGTTCCTACATAGTAACTTGCAACTTTGAATGAGAAAGTGCTTGCTTACAGCAACGTGCTATATGTTCTGAATGCAAGAAACGGGAATCTGTGTCAAAATTTTGTTAGGAATTGTGTGAGCCTTAATAGCTGAAGTAAGGGAGATGGGACATGGAGTTATTTCTAGGAGTTGGAGACATACCCACTTCAGCTCAGTTCTGGCGATCTTTGAAAGTCCTATACAAACTTGTTCCTAGATAGTAACTTGCAACTTTGAATGAGAAAGTGCTTGCTTACAGCAACGTGCTATATCTTCTGAATGCCCGAAATGGGAATCTGTGTCAAAACTTTGTGAGGAATTATGTGATCCTTACTAGCTGGAAGCAAGGGAGATGGGGCATGAAGTTATTTCTAGGAGTTGAAGACGTACCCACTTTAGCTCTGTTCTGGGGATCTTTGAAAGTCCTGCACAAACTTGTTCCTAGATATTAACTTGCAACTTTGAATGAGAAAGTGTTTGCTTACAGAAACGTGCTATGTGTTCTGAATGCCCGAATTGGGAATCTGTGTCAAATATTGTTAGGAATTATGTGATCCTTACTAGCTGGAAGCATGGGAGATGGGGCATGAAGTTATTTCTAGGAGTTGGAGACATACCCACTTTAGCTCACTTCTGGGGATCTTTGAAAGTCCCATACAAAATTGTTCCTACATAGTAACTTGCAACTTGGAATGAGAAAGTGCTTGCTTAAAGCAACGTGCTATATGTTCTGAATGCCCGATTTGGGAATCTGTGTCAAAACTTTGTTAGAAATTATGTGATCCTTACCAGGTGGAAGAAAGGGAGATGTGGCATGAAGTTATTTCTAGGAGTTGGAGACATACCCACTTTAGCATAGGTCTGGGAATCTTTGAAATTCCTATACAAACTTGTTCCTACGTAGTAACTTGCTACTTGGAATGAGAAAGTGCTTGCTTAAAGCAACGTGCTATATGTTCTGAACGCCCGAATTGGGAATCTGTGTCAAAAGTTTGTTAGGAATTATGTGATCCCTACTAGCTGGAAGTAAGGGAGATGGGGCATGAAATTATTTCTAGGAGTTGGAGACATACCCACTTTTTCTCAGTTCTGGGATCTTGGAAAGTCCGATACAAACTTGTTCCTACATAGTAACTTGCTACTTTGAATGAGAAATTGCTTGCTTAAAGCAACGTGGTATATGTTCTGAATGCCAGAATTGGGAATCTGTTTCAAAATTTTGTTAGGAATTGTGTGATCCTTACTAGCTGATGTAAGGGAGATGGGACATGGAGTTATTTCTAGTAGTTGGAGACATACCCACTTTAGCTCAGTTAGGGGATCTTTGAAAGTCCTATAAAAACTTGTACCTACATAGTAACTTGCCACTTGGAATGAGATAGTGTTTGCTTAAAGCAACGTGCTATATGTTGCCAATGCCCGAATTGGGAATCTGTGTCAAAACTTTGTTAGGAATTATGTGATCCCTACTGACTGCAAGTAAGGGAGATGGGGCATGAAGTTATTTCTAGGAGTTGGAGACATCCCCACTTTAGCTCAGTTCTGGGGATCTTTGAAAGTCCTATACAAACTTGTTCCTATGTAGTAACTTGCTACTTGGAATGAGAAAGGGTTTGCTTAAAGCAACGTGCCATATGTTCTGAATGCCCGAATTGGGAATCTGTGTCAAAACTTTGTTAGGAATTATGTGATCCTGACTAGCTGGAAGTAAGGGAGATGGGGCATCAAGTTATTTCTAGGAGTTGGAGACATACCCACTTTAGCTCTGTTCTGAGGATCTTTGAAAGTCCTATAAAAACTTGTTCATGCATGATAACTTGCTACTTGGAATGAGAAAGTGCTTGCTTAAAGCAACGTGCTATATGTTCTGAATGCCCAAATTGGGAATCTGTGTCAAAACTTTGTTAGGAATTATGTGATCCTTACCAGGTGGAAGTAAGGGAGATGGGGCATGAAGTGATTTCTTGGAGTTGGAGACATACCCACTTAAGCTCAGTAATGGGATCTTTGAAAGTCCTATACAAACTTGTTCCTACATGGTAACTTGCTGCTTGGAATGAGAAAGTGCTTGCTGAAAGCAACGTGCTAAATGTTCTGAATGCCCGAATTGGGAATCTCTGTCAAAACTTTGTTAGGAACTATGTGATCCCTACTAGCTGGAAGTAAGGGAGATGGGGCATGAAGTTATTTCTAGGAGTTGGAGACATACACACTTTAGCTCAGTTCTGGGGATCTTTGAAAGTCCTATACTAACTTGTTCCTACATAGTAACTTGCTACTTGGAATGAGAAAGGGCTTGCTTAAAGCAACGTGCCATATGTTCTGAATGCCCGAATTGTGAATCTGTGTCAAAACTTTGTTAGGAATTATGTGATCCTGACTAGCTGGAAGTAAGGGAGATGGGGCATGAAGTTATTTCTTGGAGTTGGAGACATACACAATTTAGCTCTGTTCTGGCGATCTTTGAAAGCCCTATACCAACTTGTTCCTAGATAGTCACTTGCTACTTGGAATGAGAAAGACCTTGCTTAAAGAAAGGTGCTATATGTTCTGAATGCCCGAATTGGGAATCTGTGTCAAAACTTTGTTAGGAATATGTGATCCTGACTAGCTGGAAGTAAGGGAGATGGGGCATGAAGTTATTTCTAGGAGTTGGAGACATACCCACTTTAGCTCAGTTCTGAGGATCTTTGAAAGTCCTATACAAACTTGTTCCTAGATAGTAACTTACTAGTTAGAATGAGAAAGTGCTTGCTTACAGCAACGTGCTATATGATCTTAATGCCCGAATTGGGAATCTGTGTCAAAACTTTGTTAGGAATTTTGTGATCCTTACTAGCTGGAAGTATGGGAGATGGGGCATGAAGTTATTTCCAGGAGTGGGAGACATACCCACTTTAGCTCTGTTCTGGGGATCTTTGAAAGTCCTATACAATCTTGTTCCTACATAGTAACATGCAACTTTGAATGAGAAAGTGCTTGCTTACAGCAAGGTGCTATATGATCTTAATGCCAGAATTGGGAATCTGTGTCAAAACATTGTTAGGAATTATGTGATCCTTACTAGCTGGAAGTAAGGGAGATGGGGCATGAAGTTATTTCCAGGAGTTGGAGACATACCCACTTTAGCTCAGTTCTGGGGATCTTTGGGAGTCCCATACAAACTTGTTCCTACATAGTAACTTGCAACTTTGAATGAGAAAGTGCTTGCTTAAAGCAACGTGCTATATGTTCTGAATGCCCGAATTGGGAATCTGTGTCAAAACATTGTTAGGAATTATGTGATCCCTACTAGTGAAGTAAGGGAGATGGGGCATGAATTTATTTCTAGGAGTTGGAGACGTACCCACTTTAGCTCAGTTCTGTGGATCTTTGAAAGTCCCATACAAATTTGTTCCTACATAGTAACTTGCAACTTTGAATGAGAAAGTGCTTGCTTACAGCAACGTGCTATATGTTCTGAATGCTAGAAACGGGAATCTGTGTCAAAACTTTCCTAGGAATTATGTGATCCTTACTAGCTGGAAGTAAGGGAGATGGGGCATGAAGTTATTTCTAGGAGTTGGAGACATACACACTTTAGCTCAGTTCTGGGGATCTTTGAAAGTCCTATACAAACTTGTTCCTAGATAGTAACTTGCTACTTGGAATGAGAAAGTGCTTGCTTAAAGCAACGTGCTATATGTTCTGAATGCCCAAATTGGGAATCTGTGTCAAAACTTTGTTAGGAATTATGTGATTCTTACTAGCTGGAAGTAAGGGAGATGGTGCATGGAATTATTTCTAGGACTTGGAGACATACCCACTTTAGCTCAGTTCTGGGGATCTTTGAAAGTCCTATACAAACTGTTCCTACATAGTAACTTGCTACTTGGAATGACAAAGTGCTTGCTTAAAGCAACGAGGTATATATTCTGAACACCCGAATTGGGAATCTGTGTCCAACCTTTGTTAGGAATTATGTGATCCTTACTAGCTGGTAGTAAGGGAGATGGGGCATGAAATTATTTCTAGGAGTTGGAGACTTACCCACTTTAGCTCAGTTCAGGGGATTTTTTAAAGTCTATACAAACTTGTTCCTACATAGTAACTTGCAACTTGGAATGAGAAAGTGCTTGCTTAAAGCAACGTGGTATAAGTTCTCAATGCCAGAATTGGGAATCTGTGTCAAAATGTTGTTAGGAATTGTGTGATCCTTAATAGCTGAAGTAAGGGAGATGGGACATGGAGTTATTTCTAGGAGTTGGAGACATACCCACTTCAGCTCAGTTCTGGCGATCTTTGAAAGTCCTATACAAACTTTTTCCTAGATAGTAACTTGCAACTTTGAATGAGAAAGTGCTTGCTTACAGCAACGTGCTATATCTTCTGAATGCCCGAAATGGGAATCTGTGTCAAAACTTTGTGAGGAATTATGTGATCCTTACTAGCTGGAAGCAAGGGAGATGGGGCATGAAGTTATTTCTAGGAGTTAAAGACGTACCCACTTTACCTCTGTTCTGGGGATCTTTGAAAGTCCTGCACAAACTTGTTCCTAGATATTAACTTGCAACTTTGAATGAGAAAGTGTTTGCTTACAGAAACGTGCTATGTGTTCTGAATGCCCGAATTGGGAATCTGTGTCAAATATTGTTAGGAATTATGTGATCCTTACTAGCTGGAAGCAAGGGAGATGGGACATGAAGTTATTTCTAGGAGTTGGAGACATACCCACTTTATCTCACTTCTGGGGATCTTTGAAAGTCCCATACAAAATTGTTCCTACATAGTAACTTGCAACTTGGAATGAGAAAGTGCTTGCTTAAAGCAACGTGCTATATGTTCTGAATGCCCGATTTGGGAATCTGTGTCAAAACTTTGTTAGAAATTATGTGATCCTTACCAGGTGGAAGAAAGGGAGATGTGGCATGAAGTTATTTCTAGGAGTTGGAGACATACCCACTTTAGCATAGGTCTGGGAATCTTTGTAATTCCTATACAAACTTGTTCCTACGTAGTAACTTGCTACTTGGAATGAGAAAGTGCTTGCTTAAAGCAACGTGCTATATGTTCTGAACGCCCGAATTGGGAATCTGTGTCAAAAGTTTGTTAGGAATTACGTGATCCTGACTAGCTGGAAGTAAGGGAGATGGGGCATCAAGTTATTTCTAGGAGTTGGAGACATACCCACTTTAGCTCTGTTCTGAGGATCTTTGAAAGTCCTATAAAACCTTGTTCATGCATGGTAACTTGCTACTTGGAATGAGAAAGTGCTTGCTTAAAGCAACGTGCTATATGTTCTGAATGCCCGAATAGGGAATCTGTGTCAAAACTTTGTTAGGAATTATGTGATCCTTACCAGGTGGAAGTAAGGGAGATGGGGCATGAAGTTATTTCTTGGAGTTGGAGACATACCCACTTAAGCTCAGTAATGGGATCTTTGAATGTCCTATACAAACTTGTTCCTACATGGTAACTTGCTGCATGGAATGAGAAAGTGCTTGCTGAAAGCAACGTGCTATATGTTCTGAATGCCCTTATTGGGAATCTGTGTCAAAACTTTGTTAGGAACTATGTGATCCCTACTACCTGGAAGTAAGGGAGATGGGGCATGAAGTTATTTATACGAGTTGGAGACATACCCACATTTGCTCACTTCTGGGGATCTTTGAAAGTCCTATACAATCTTGTTCCTACATAGTAACATGCAACTTTGAATGAGAAAGTGCTTGCTTACAGCAACGTGCTATATGTTCTGAATGCTAGAAACGGGAATCTGTGTCAAAACTTTCCTAGGAATTATGTGATCCATACTAGCTGGAAGTAAGGGAGATGGGGCATGAAGTTATTTCCAGGAGTTGGAGACATACCCACTTTAGCTCAGTTCTGGGGATCTTTGGGAGTCCCATACAAACTTGTTCCTACATAGTAACTTGCAACTTTGAATGAGAAAGTGCTTGCTTAAAGCAACGTGCTATATGTTCTGAATGCCCGAATTGGGAATCTGTGTCAAAACTTTGTTAGGAATTATGTGATCCCTACTAGCTTGAAGTAAGGGAGATGGGGCATGAATTTATTTCTAGGAGTTGGAGACGTACCCACTTTAGCTCAGTTCTGGGGATCTTTGATAGTCCCATACAAATTTGTTCCTACATAGTATCTTGCAACTTTGAATGAGAAAGTGCTTGCTTACAGCAACGTGTTATATGTTCTGAATGCTAGAAACGGGAATCTGTGTCAAAACTTTCCTAGGAATTATGTGATCCTTACTAGCTGGAAGTAAGGGAGATGGGGCATGAAGTTATTTCTAGGAGTTGGAGACATACACACTTTAGCTCAGTTCTGGGGATCTTTGAAAGTCCTATACAAACTTGTTCCTAGATAGTAACTTGCTACTTGGAATGAGAAAGTGCTTGCTTAAAGCAACGTGCTATATGTTCTGAATGCCCAAATTGGGAATCTGTGTCAAAACTTTGTTAGGAATTATGTGATTCTTACTAGCTGGAAGTAAGGGAGATGGTGCATGGAATTATTTCTAGGACTTGGAGACATACCCACTTTAGCTCAGTTCTGGGGATCTTTGAAAGTCCTATACAAACTGTTCCTACATAGTAACTTGCTACTTGGAATGACAAAGTGCTTGCTTAAAGCAACGAGGTATATATTCTGAACACCCGAATTGGGAATCTGTGTCCAACCTTTGTTAGGAATTATGTGATCCTTACTAGCTGGTAGTAAGGGAGATGGGGCATGAAATTATTTCTAGGAGTTGGAGACTTACCCACTTTAGCTCAGTTCAGGGGATTTTTTAAAGTCTATACAAACTTGTTCCTACATAGTAACTTGCAACTTGGAATGAGAAAGTGCTTGCTTAAAGCAACGTGGTATAAGTTCTCAATGCCAGAATTGGGAATCTGTGTCAAAATTTTGTTAGGAATTGTGTGATCCTTAATAGCTGAAGTAAGGGAGATGGGACATGGAGTTATTTCTAGGAGTTGGAGACATACCCACTTCAGCTCAGTTCTGGCGATCTTTGAAAGTCCTATACAAACTTTTTCCTAGATAGTAACTTGCAACTTTGAATGAGAAAGTGCTTGCTTACAGCAACGTGCTATATCTTCTGAATGCCCGAAATGGGAATCTGTGTCAAAACTTTGTGAGGAATTATGTGATCCTTACTAGCTGGAAGCAAGGGAGATGGGGCATGAAGTTATTTCTAGGAGTTAAAGACGTACCCACTTTACCTCTGTTCTGGGGATCTTTGAAAGTCCTGCACAAACTTGTTCCTAGATATTAACTTGCAACTTTGAATGAGAAAGTGTTTGCTTACAGAAACGTGCTATGTGTTCTGAATGCCCGAATTGGGAATCTGTGTCAAATATTGTTAGGAATTATGTGATCCTTACTAGCTGGAAGCAAGGGAGATGGGACATGAAGTTATTTCTAGGAGTTGGAGACATACCCACTTTATCTCACTTCTGGGGATCTTTGAAAGTCCCATACAAAATTGTTCCTACATAGTAACTTGCAACTTGGAATGAGAAAGTGCTTGCTTAAAGCAACGTGCTATATGTTCTGAATGCCCGATTTGGGAATCTGTGTCAAAACTTTGTTAGAAATTATGTGATCCTTACCAGGTGGAAGAAAGGGAGATGTGGCATGAAGTTATTTCTAGGAGTTGGAGACATACCCACTTTAGCATAGGTCTGGGAATCTTTGTAATTCCTATACAAACTTGTTCCTACGTAGTAACTTGCTACTTGGAATGAGAAAGTGCTTGCTTAAAGCAACGTGCTATATGTTCTGAACGCCCGAATTGGGAATCTGTGTCAAAAGTTTGTTAGGAATTACGTGATCCTGACTAGCTGGAAGTAAGGGAGATGGGGCATCAAGTTATTTCTAGGAGTTGGAGACATACCCACTTTAGCTCTGTTCTGAGGATCTTTGAAAGTCCTATAAAACCTTGTTCATGCATGGTAACTTGCTACTTGGAATGAGAAAGTGCTTGCTTAAAGCAACGTGCTATATGTTCTGAATGCCCGAATAGGGAATCTGTGTCAAAACTTTGTTAGGAATTATGTGATCCTTACCAGGTGGAAGTAAGGGAGATGGGGCATGAAGTTATTTCTTGGAGTTGGAGACATACCCACTTAAGCTCAGTAATGGGATCTTTGAATGTCCTATACAAACTTGTTCCTACATGGTAACTTGCTGCATGGAATGAGAAAGTGCTTGCTGAAAGCAACGTGCTATATGTTCTGAATGCCCTTATTGGGAATCTGTGTCAAAACTTTGTTAGGAACTATGTGATCCCTACTACCTGGAAGTAAGGGAGATGGGGCATGAAGTTATTTATACGAGTTGGAGACATACCCACATTTGCTCACTTCTGGGGATCTTTGAAAGTCCTATACAATCTTGTTCCTACATAGTAACATGCAACTTTGAATGAGAAAGTGCTTGCTTACAGCAACGTGCTATATGTTCTGAATGCTAGAAACGGGAATCTGTGTCAAAACTTTCCTAGGAATTATGTGATCCATACTAGCTGGAAGTAAGGGAGATGGGGCATGAAGTTATTTCCAGGAGTTGGAGACATACCCACTTTAGCTCAGTTCTGGGGATCTTTGGGAGTCCCATACAAACTTGTTCCTACATAGTAACTTGCAACTTTGAATGAGAAAGTGCTTGCTTAAAGCAACGTGCTATATGTTCTGAATGCCCGAATTGGGAATCTGTGTCAAAACTTTGTTAGGAATTATGTGATCCCTACTAGCTTGAAGTAAGGGAGATGGGGCATGAATTTATTTCTAGGAGTTGGAGACATACCCACTTTAGCTCAGTTCTGGGGATCTTTGATAGTCCCATACAAATTTGTTCCTACATAGTATCTTGCAACTTTGAATGAGAAAGTGCTTGCTTACAGCAACGTGTTATATGTTCTGAATGCTAGAAACGGGAATCTGTGTCAAAACTTTCCTAGGAATTATGTGATCCTTACTAGCTGGAAGTAAGGGAGATGGGGCATGAAGTTATTTCTAGGAGTTGGAGACATACACACTTTAGCTCAGTTCTGGGGATCTTTGAAAGTCCTATACAAACTTGTTCCTAGATAGTAACTTGCTACTTGGAATGAGAAAGTGCTTGCTTAAAGCAACGTGCTATATGTTCTGAATGCCCAAATTGGGAATCTGTGTCAAAACTTTGTTAGGAATTATGTGATTCTTACTAGCTGGAAGTAAGGGAGATGGTGCATGGAATTATTTCTAGGACTTGGAGACATACCCACATTAGCTCAGTTGTGGGGATCTTTGAAAGTCCTATACAAACTGTTCCTACATAGTAACTTGCTACTTGGAATGACAAAGTGCTTGCTTAAAGCAACGAGGTATATATTCTGAACACCCGAATTGGGAATCTGTGTCCAACCTTTGTTAGGAATTATGTGATCCTTACTAGCTGGAAGTAAGGGAGATGGGGCATGAAATTATTTCTAGGAGTTGGAGACTTACCCACTTTAGCTCAGTTCAGGGGATTTTTGAAAGTCCTATACAAACTTGTTCCTACATAGTAACTTGCAACTTGGAATGAGAAAGTGCTTGCTTAAAGCAACGTGGTATAAGTTCTGAATGCCAGAATTGGGAATCTGTTTCAAAATTTTGTTAGGAATTGTGTGATCCTTAATAGCTGAAGTAAGGGAGATGGGACATGGAGTTATTTCTAGGAGTTGGAGACATACCCACTTCAGCTCAGTTCTGGCGATCTTTGAAAGTCCTATACAAACTTGTTCCTAGATAGTAACTTGCAACTTTGAATGAGAAAGTGCTTGCTTACAGCAACGTGCTATATCTTCTGAATGCCCGAAATGGGAATCTGTGTCAAATCTTTGCGAGGAATTATGTGATCCTTACTAGCTGGAAGCAAGGGAGATGGGGCATGAAGTTATTTCTAGGAGTTGAAGACGTACCCACTTTAGCTCTGTTCTGGGGATCTTTGAAAGTCCTGCACAAACTTGTTCCTAGATATTAACTTGCAACTTTGAATGAGAAAGTGTTTGCTTACAGAAACGTGCTATGTGTTCTGAATGCCCGAATTGGGAATCTGTGTCAAAATTTTGTTAGGAATTATGTGATCCTTACTAGCTGGAAGCATGGGAGATGGGGCATGAAGTTATTTCTAGGAGTTGGAGACATACCCACTTTAGCTCTCTTCTGGGGATCTTTGAAAGTCCCATACAAAATTGTTCCTACATAGTAACTTGCAACTTGGAATGAGAAAGTGCTTGCTTAAAGCAACGTGCTATATGTTCTGAATGCCCGATTTGGGAATCTGTGTCAAAACTTTGTTAGAAATTATGTGATCCTTACCAGGTGGAAGAAAGGGAGATGTGGCATGAAGTTATTTCTAGGAGTTGGAGACATACCCACTTTAGCATAGGTCTGGGAATCTTTGAAATTCCTATACAAACTTGTTCCTACGTAGTAACTTGTTACTTTGAATGAGAAATTGCTTGCTTAAAGCAACGTGCTATATGTTCTGAACGCCCGAATTGGGAATCTGTGTCAAAAGTTTGTTAGGAATTATGTGATCCCTACTAGCTGGAAGTAAGGGAGATGGGGCATGAAATTATTTCTAGGAGTTGGAGACATACCCACTTTTTCTAGGTTCTGGGATCTTGGAAAGTCCGATACAAACTTGTTCCTACATAGTAACTTGCTACTTTGAATGAGAAATTGCTTGCTTAAAGCAACGTGGTATATGTTCTGAATGCCAGAATTGGGAATCTGTTTCAAAATTTTGTTAGGAATTGTGTGATCCTTACTAGCTGATGTAAGGGAGATGGGACATGGAGTTATTTCTAGTAGTTGGAGACATACCCACTTTAGCTCAGTTAGGGGATCTTTGAAAGTCCTATAAAAACTTGTACCTACATAGTAACTTGCCACTTGGAATGAGAAAGTGTTTGCTTAAAGCAACGTGCTATATGTTGCGAATGCCCGAATTGGGAATCTGTGTCAAAACTTTGTTAGGAATTATGTGATCCTTACTAGCTGGAAGTAAGGGAGATGGGGCATGAAGTTATTTCCAGGAGTGGGAGACATACCCACTTTAACTCTCTTCTGGGGATCTTTGAAAGTCCTATACAATCTTGTTACTACATAGTAACATGCAACTTTGAATGAGAAAGTGCTTGCTTACAGCAACGTGCTATATGATCTTAATGCCCGAATTGGGAATCTGTGTCAAAACATTATTAGGAATTATGTGATCCTTACTAGCTGGAAGTAAGGGAGATGGGGCATGAAGTTATTTCCAGGAGTTGGAGACATACCCACTTTAGCTCAGTTCTGGGGATCTTTGGGAGTCCCATACAAACTTGTTCCTACATAGTAACTTGCAACTTTGAATGAGAAAGTGCTTGCTTAAAGCAACGTGCTATATGTTCTGAATGCCCGAATTGGGAATCTGTGTCAAAACTTGGTTAGGAATTATGTGATCCCTACTAGCTTGAAGTAAGGGAGATGGGGCATGAATTTATTTCTAGGAGTTGGAGACGTACCCACTTAAGCTCAGTTCTGGGGATCTTTGAAAGTCCCATACAAATTTGTTCCTACATAGGAACTTGCAACTTTGAATGAGAAAGTGCTTGCTTACAGCAACGTGCTATATGTTCTGAATGCAAGAAACGGGAATCTGTGTCAAACTTTCCTAGGAATTATGTGATCCTTACTAGCTGGAAGTAAGGGAGATGGGGCATGAAGTTATTTCTAGGAGTTGGAGACATACACACTTTAGCTCAGTTCTGGGGATCTTTGAAAGTCCTATACAAACTTGTTCCTAGATAGTAACTTGCTACTTGGAATGAGAAAGTGCTTGCTTAAAGCAACGTGCTATATGTTCTGAATGCCCAAATTGGGAATCTGTGTCAAAACTTTGTTAGGAATTATGTGATTCTTACTAGCTGGAAGTAAGGGAGATGGTGCATGGAATTATTTCTAGGAGTTGGAGACATACCCACTTTAGCTGAGTTGTGGGGATCTTTGGAAAGTCCTATACAAACTTGTTCCTACATAGTAACTTGCTACTTGGAATGACAAAGTGCTTGCTTAAAGCAACGTGCTATATGTTCTGAATGCCCGAATTGGGAATCTGTGTCAAAACTTTGTTAGGAATTATGTGATCCCTACTAGCTTGAAGTAAGGGAGATGGGGCATGAAATTATTTCTAGGAGTTGGAGACGTACCCACTTTAGCTCAGTTCTGGGGATCTTTGAAAGTCCCATACAAATTTGTTCCTACATAGTAACTTGCAACTTTGAATGAGAAAGTGCTTGCTTACAGCAACGTGCTATATGTTCTGAATGCAAGAAACGGGAATCTGTGTCAAAATTTTGTTAGGAATTGTGTGAGCCTTAATAGCTGAAGTAAGGGAGATGGGACATGGAGTTATTTCTAGGAGTTGGAGACATACCCACTTCAGCTCAGTTCTGGCGATCTTTGAAAGTCCTATACAAACTTGTTCCTAGATAGTAACTTGCAACTTTGAATGAGAAAGTGCTTGCTTACAGCAACGTGCTATATCTTCTGAATGCCCGAAATGGGAATCTGTGTCAAAACTTTGTGAGGAATTATGTGATCCTTACTAGCTGGAAGCAAGGGAGATGGGGCATGAAGTTATTTCTAGGAGTTGAAGACGTACCCACTTTAGCTCTGTTCTGGGGATCTTTGAAAGTCCTGCACAAACTTGTTCCTAGATATTAACTTGCAACTTTGAATGAGAAAGTGTTTGCTTACAGAAACGTGCTATGTGTTCTGAATGCCCGAATTGGGAATCTGTGTCAAATATTGTTAGGAATTATGTGATCCTTACTAGCTGGAAGCATGGGAGATGGGGCATGAAGTTATTTCTAGGAGTTGGAGACATACCCACTTTAGCTCACTTCTGGGGATCTTTGAAAGTCCCATACAAAATTGTTCCTACATAGTAACTTGCAACTTGGAATGAGAAAGTGCTTGCTTAAAGCAACGTGCTATATGTTCTGAATGCCCGATTTGGGAATCTGTGTCAAAACTTTGTTAGAAATTATGTGATCCTTACCAGGTGGAAGAAAGGGAGATGTGGCATGAAGTTATTTCTAGGAGTTGGAGACATACCCACTTTAGCATAGGTCTGGGAATCTTTGAAATTCCTATACAAACTTGTTCCTACGTAGTAACTTGCTACTTGGAATGAGAAAGTGCTTGCTTAAAGCAAAGTGCTATATGTTCTGAACGCCCGAATTGGGAATCTGTGTCAAAAGTTTGTTAGGAATTATGTGATCCCTACTAGCTGGAAGTAAGGGAGATGGGGCATGAAATTATTTCTAGGAGTTGGAGACATACCCACTTTTTCTCAGTTCTGGGATCTTGGAAAGTCCGATACAAACTTGTTCCTACATAGTAACTTGCTACTTTGAATGAGAAATTGCTTGCTTAAAGCAACGTGGTATATGTTCTGAATGCCAGAATTGGGAATCTGTTTCAAAATTTTGTTAGGAATTGTGTGATCCTTACTAGCTGATGTAAGGGAGATGGGACATGGAGTTATTTCTAGTAGTTGGAGACATACCCACTTTAGCTCAGTTAGGGGATCTTTGAAAGTCCTATAAAAACTTGTACCTACATAGTAACTTGCCACTTGGAATGAGATAGTGTTTGCTTAAAGCAACGTGCTATATGTTGCCAATGCCCGAATTGGGAATCTGTGTCAAAACTTTGTTAGGAATTATGTGATCCCTACTGACTGCAAGTAAGGGAGATGGGGCATGAAGTTATTTCTAGGAGTTGGAGACATCCCCACTTTAGCTCAGTTCTGGGGATCTTTGAAAGTCCTATACAAACTTGTTCCTATGTAGTAACTTGCTACTTGGAATGAGAAAGGGTTTGCTTAAAGCAACGTGCCATATGTTCTGAATGCCCGAATTGGGAATCTGTGTCAAAACTTTGTTAGGAATTATGTGATCCTGACTAGCTGGAAGTAAGGGAGATGGGGCATCAAGTTATTTCTAGGAGTTGGAGACATACCCACTTTAGCTCTGTTCTGAGGATCTTTGAAAGTCCTATAAAAACTTGTTCATGCATGATAACTTGCTACTTGGAATGAGAAAGTGCTTGCTTAAAGCAACGTGCTATATGTTCTGAATGCCCAAATTGGGAATCTGTGTCAAAACTTTGTTAGGAATTATGTGATCCTTACCAGGTGGAAGTAAGGGAGATGGGGCATGAAGTGATTTCTTGGAGTTGGAGACATACCCACTTAAGCTCAGTAATGGGATCTTTGAAAGTCCTATACAAACTTGTTCCTACATGGTAACTTGCTGCTTGGAATGAGAAAGTGCTTGCTGAAAGCAACGTGCTAAATGTTCTGAATGCCCGAATTGGGAATCTCTGTCAAAACTTTGTTAGGAACTATGTGATCCCTACTAGCTGGAAGTAAGGGAGATGGGGCATGAAGTTATTTCTAGGAGTTGGAGACATACCCACATTTGCTCACTTCTGGGGATCTTTGAAAGTCCTATACAAACTTGTTCCTACATGGTAACTTGCAACTTTGAATGAGAAAGTGTTTGATTACAGCATCGTGCTATAAGTTCTGAATGCCCGAAATGGGAATCTGTGTCAAAACTTTATTAGGAATTTTGTGATCCTTACTAGCTGGAAGTAAGGGAGATGGGGCATGAAGTTATTTCTAGGAGTTGGAGACATACACACTTTAGCTCAGTTCTGGGGATCTTTGAAAGTCCTATACTAACTTGTTCCTACATAGTAACTTGCTACTTGGAATGAGAAAGTGCTTGCTTAAAGCAACGTGCCATAAGTTCTGAATGCCCGAATTGGGAATCTGTGTCAAATCTTTGTTAGGAATTATGTGATCCTGACTAGCTGGAAGTAAGTGAGATGGGGTATGAAGTTATTTCTAGGAGTTGGAGACATACACAATTTAGCTCTGTTCTGGCGATCTTTGAAAGCCCTATACAAACTTGTTCCTAGATAGTAACTTGCTACTTGGAATGAGAAAGACCTTGCTTAAAGAAAGGTGCTATATGTTCTGAATGCCCGAATTGGGAATCTGTGTCAAAACTTTGTTAGGAATTATGTGATCCTGACTAGCAGGAAGTAAGGGAGATGGGGCATGAAGTTATTTCTAGGAGTTGGAGACATACCCACTTTAGCTCAGTTATGAGGATCTTTGAAAGTCCTATACAAACTTGTTCCTAGATAGTAACTTGCTAGTTAGAATGAGAAAGTGCTTGCTTACAGCAACGTGCTATATGATCTTAATGCCCGAATTGGGAATCTGTGTCAAATCTTTGTTAGGAATTATGTGATCCTTACTAGCTGGAAGTAAGGGAGATGGGGCATGAAGTTAATTCTAGGAGTTCGAGACATACCCACTTTAGCTCAGTTCTGGGGATCTTTGGGAGTCCCATACAAACTTGTTCCTACATAGTAACTTGCAACTTTGAATGAGAAAGTGCTTGCTTAAAGCAACGTGCTATATGTTCTGAATGCCCGAATTGGGAATCTGTGTCAAAACTTTGTTAGGAATTATGTGATCCTTACTAGCTGGAAGTAAGGGAGATGGGGCATAAAGTTATTTCTAGGAGTTTGAGACATACCCACTTTAGCTCTGTTCTGGCGATCTTTGAAAGTCCTATACAAACTTGTTCCTAGATAGTAACTTGCAACTTTGAATGAGAAAGTGCTTGCTTACAGCAACGTGCTATATGTTCTGAATGCCCGAAATGGGAATCTGTGTCAAAACTTTGTGAGGAATTATGTGATCCTTACTAGCTGGAAGCAAGGGAGATGGGGCATGAAGTTATTTCTAGGAGTTGGAGACGTACCCACTTTAGCTTTGTTCTGGGGATCTTTGAAAGTCCTGCACAAACTTGTTCCTAGATATTAACTTGCATCTTTGAATGAGAAAGTGTTTGCTTACAGAAACGTGCTATGTGTTCTGAATGCCCAAATTGGGAATCTGTGTCAAAATTTTGTTAGGAATTATGTGATCCTTACTAGCTGGAAGCAAGGGAGATGGGGCATGAAGTTATTTCTAGGAGTTGGAGACATACCCACTTTATCTCACTTCTGGGGATCTTTGAAAGTCCCATACAAAATTGTTCCTACATAGTAACTTGCAACTTGGAATGAGAAAGTGCTTGCTTAAAGCAACGTGCTATATGTTCTGAACGCCCGAATTGGGAATCTGTGTCAAAAGTTTGTTAGGAATTATGTGATCCCTACTAGCTGGAAGTAAGGGAGATGGGGCATGAAATTATTTCTAGGAGTTGGAGACATACCCACTTTATCTCAGTTCTGGGATCTTGGAAAGTCCGATACAAACTTGTTCCTACATAGTAACTTGCTACTTTGAATGAGAAATTGCTTGCTTAAAGCAACGTGGTATATGTTCTGAATGCCAGAATTGGGAATCTGTTTCAAAATTTTGTTAGGAATTGTGTGATCCTTACTAGCTGATGTAAGGGAGATGGGACATGGAGTTATTTCTAGTAGTTGGAGACATACCCACTTTAGCTCAGTTCTGGGAATCTTTGAAAGTCCTATAAAAACTTGTACCTACATAGTAACTTGCAACTTGGAATGAGAAAGTGTTTGCTTAAAGCAACGTGCTATATGTTGCCAATGCCCGAATTGGGAATCTGTGTCAAATCTTTGTTAGGAATTATGTGATCCCTACTGACTGCAAGTAAGGAAGATGGGGCATGAAGTTATTTCTAGGAGTTGGAGACATAACCACTTTAGCTCAGTTCTGGGGATCTTTGAAAGTCCTATACAAACTTGTTCCTATGTAGTAACTTGCTACTTGGAATGAGAAAGGGCTTGCTTAAAGCAACGTGCCATATGTTCTAAATGCCCGAATTTGGAATCTGTGTCAAAACTTTGTTAGGAAATATGTGATCCTGACTAGCTGGAAGTATGGGAGATGGGGCATTAAGTTATTTCTATGAGTTGGAGACATACCCACTTTAGCTCTGTTCTGGCGATCATTGAAAGTCCTATATAAACTTGTTCCTAGATAGCAACTTGCAACTTTGAATGAGAAAGTGCTTGATTACAGCAACGTGCTATATGTTCTGAATGCCCGAAATTGGAATCTGTGTCAAAACTTTGTTAGGAATTATGTGATCCTGAGTAGCTGCAAGTAAGGTAGATGGGTCATGAAGTTATTCTAGGAGTTGGAGACATACACACTTTAGCTCAGTTCTGGGGATCTTTGAAAGTCCTATACTAACTTGTTCCTAGATAGTAACTTGCTACTTGGAATGAGAAAGACCTTGCTTAAAGAAACGTGCTACATGTTCTGAATGCCCGAATTGGGAATCGGTGTCAAAACTTTGTTAGGTATTTGTGATCCTGACTAGCTGGAAGTAAGGGAGATGGGTCATGAAGTTATTTCTAGGAGTTGGAGACATACCCACTTTAGCTCAGTTCTGAGGATCTTTGAAAGTCCTATACAAACTTGTTCCTAGATAGTAACTTGCTAGTTAGAATGAGAAAGTGCTTGCTTACAGAAACGTGCTATATGTTCTGAACGCCCGAATTGGGAATCTGTGTCAAAAGTTTGTTAGGAATTATGTGATCCTGACTAGCTGGAAGTAAGGGAGATGGGGCATCAAGTTATTTCTAGGAGTTGGAGACATACCCACTTTAGCTCTGTTCTGAGGATCTTTGAAAGTCCTATAAAAACTTGTTCATGCATGGTAACTTGCTACTTGGAATGAGAAAGTGCTTGCTTAAAGCAAAGTGCTATATGTTCTGAATGCCCGAATTGGGAATCTGTGTCAAAACTTTGTTAGGAATTATGTGATCCTTACCAGGTGGAAGTAAGGGAGATGGGGCATGAAGTTATTTCTTGGAGTTGGAGACATACCCACTTAAGCTCAGTAATGGGATCTTTGGAAGTCCTATACAAACTTGTTCCTACATGGTAACTTGCTGCTTGGAATGAGAAAGTGCTTGCTGAAAGCAACGTGCTATATGTTCTGAATGCCCGAATTGGGAATCTGTGTCAAAACTTTGTTAGGAACTATGTGATCCCTACTAGCTGGAAGCAAGGGAGATGGGGCATGAAGTTATTGATAGGAGTTGGAGACATACCCACATTTGCTCACTTCTGGGGATCTTTGAAAGTCCTATACAAACTTGTTCCTAGATAGTAACTTGCAACTTTGAATGAGAAAGTGTTTGATTACAGCATCGTGCTATAAGTTCTGAATGCCCGAAATGGGAATCTGTGTCAAAACTTTGTTAGGAATTTTGTGATCCTTACTAGCTGGAAGTAAGGGAGATGGGGCATGAAGTTATTTCTAGGAGTTGGATACATACACACTTTAGCTCAGTTCTGGGGATCTTTGAAAGTCCTATACTAACTTGTTCCTAGATAGTAACTTGCTAGTTGGAATGAGAAAGTGCTTGCTTAAAACAACGTGCTATATGTTCTGAATGCCCGAATTGGGAATCTGTGTCAAAACTTTGCTAGGAATTATGTGATCCTTACTAGCTGGAAGTAAGGGAGATGCGGCATGAAGTTATTTCTGGGAGTTGGAGACATACCAAGTTTAGCTCAGTTCTGGGCATCTTTGAAATACCTATACAAACTTGTTCCTACATAGTAACTTGCTACTTGGAGTGAGAAAGTGCTTGCTTAAAGCAACATCCTATAAGTTCTGAATGCCCGAATTGGGAATCTGTGTCAAAACTTTGTTAGGAATTATGTGATCCTTACTAGCTGGAAGTGAGGGAGATGGGGCATGAAGTTATTTCTAGGAGTTGGAGACATACCAAGTTTAGCTCAGTTCTGGGCATCTTTAAAATACCTATACAAACTTGTTTCTACATAGTAACTTGCTCCTTGGAATGAGAAAGTACTTGCTTAAAGCAACGTGCTTTATGTTCTGAATGCCCGAATTGGGAATCTCTGTCAAAACTTTGTTAGAAATTATGTCATCATTACTAGCTGGAAGTAAGGGAGATAGGGCATGAAGTTATTTCTAGGATTTGGAGACATACCAAGTTTACTTCAGTTCTGGGCATCTTTAAAATAGCTATACAAACTTGTTCCTACATAGTAACTTGCTACTTGGAATGAGAAAATGTTTTCTGAAAGCAACGTGGTATATGTTCTGAATGCCCGAATTGAGAATCTGCGTCAAAATTTTGTTAGGAATTATGTGATCCTTACTAGCTGGAAGTAAGGGAGATGGGGCATGAAGTTATTTCTAGGAGTTGGAGACATACCACGTTTAGCTCAGTACTGGGCTTCCTTGAAATACCTATACAAACTTGTTCCTACATAGTAACTTGCTACTTGGAATGAGAAAGTGCTTGCTTAAAGAAACGTGCTATATGTTCTGAATGCCCGAATTGCGAATCTGTGTCAAAACTTTGTAAGGAATTATGTGATCCTTACTAGCTGGAAGTAAGGGAGATGGGACATGAAGTTATTTCTAGGTGTTGGAGACATACCAAGTTTAGCTCAGTACTGGGCATCTTTGAAATAGCTATACAAACTTGTTCCTACATATTAACGTGCTACTTGGAATGAGAAAATGTTCGCTTAAAGCAACGTGCTATATTTTCTGAATGCCCGAATTGGGAATGTGTGTCAAAACTTTGTTAGGAATAATGTGATCCTTACTAGCTGGAAGTGAGGGAGATGGGGCCCGATGTTATTTCTAGGAGTTGGAGACATAGCAAGTTTGGCTCAGTTCTCGGCATCTTTGAAATACCTATACAAACTTGTTCCTACATAATAACTTGCTACTTGGAATGAGAAAGTGCATGCTTAAAGCAACGTGTTATATGTTCTGAATGCACGAATTGGGAATCTGTGTCAAAACTTTGTTAGGAATTATGTGATCCTTACTCGCTGGTAGTGAGGGTGATATTACATGAAGTTATTTCTAGGAGTTACAGACACACCAAGTTTACCTCAGTTCTGGGCATCTTTGAAATAGCTATACAAACTTGTTCCTACATAGTAACTTGCTCCTTGGGATGAGACAGTGTTTGCTTAAAGCAACGTGCTATATGTTCTGAATGCCCGAATTGGGAATCTGTGTCAAAACTTTGTTAGGAATTATGTGATCCTTACAAGATGGAAGTAAGGGAGATGGGGCATGAAGTTATTTCTAGGAGTTGGAGACATACCAATATTAGCTCAGTTCTGGGCTTCTTTGAAATTGCTATACAAACTTTTTCCTACATAGTGACTTGCTCCTTGGAATGAGAAAGTGCTTGCTTAAAGCAAGGTGCTATATATTCTCAATGCCCGAATTGGGAATCTGTGTCAAAACTTTGTTAGGAATTATGTGATCCTTACTAGCTGCAAGTAAGGGAGATGGGGCATGAAGTTATTTCTAGGAGTTGGAGACATACCAAGTTTAGCTCAGTTCTGTGCATCTTTGAAATACCTATGCAAACTTGTTCCTACATAGTAACTTGCTACTTGGAATGAGAAAATGTTTGCTTAAAGCACCGTGCTATATGTTCTGAATGCCCGAATTGGGAATCTGTGTCCAAACTTTGTTAGGAATTATGTGATCCTTACTAGCTGGAAGTACTGGAGATGGGGCATGAAGTTATTTCTAGGAGTTGGAGACATATCAAGTTTAGCTCAGTTCTGGGCATCTTTGAAATAGCTATACAAACTTGTTCCTACATAGCAACTTGCTACTTGGAATGGAAAGTGCTTGCTTAAAGCAACGTGCTATATGTTCTGAATGCCCGAATTGGGAATCTGTGTCAAAACTTTGTTAGGAATTATGTGATCCTTACTAGCTGGAAGTAAGGGAGATGGGGCATGAAGTTATTTCTAGGAGTTGGAGACATACCAGTTTAGCTCAGTTCTGGGCATCTTTGAAATACCTATACAAACTTGTTCCTACATAGTAACTTGCAACTTTGAATGAGAATGTGCTTGCTTACAGCAACGTGCTATATGTTCTGAATGCCCGAAGTGGGAATCTGTGTCAAAACTTTGTTAGGAATTATGTGATCCTTACTAGCTGGAAGTAAGGGAGATGGGGCATGAAGTTATTTCTAGGAGTTGGAGACATACAACGTTTAGCTCAGTTCTGGCCATCTTTGAAATACCTATACAAACTTGTTCCTACATAGTAACTTGCAACTTTGAATGAGAATGTGCTTGCTTATCATCAACGTGCTATATGTTCTGAATGGCCGAATTGGGAATCTGTGTCAAAATTTTGTTAGGAATTATGTGATCCTTACTAGCTGGAAGTAAGCGAGATGGGGCATGAAGTTATTTCTAGGAGTTGGAGACATACCAAGTTTAGCTCAGTTCTGGGCATCTTTGAAATACCTATACAAACTTGTTCCTACATAGTAACTTGCAACTTTGAATGAGAATGTGCTTGCTTACAGCAACGTGCTATATGTTCTGAATGCCCGAATTGGGAATCAGAGTCAAAACTTTGTTAGGAATAATGTGATCCTTACTAGCTGAAAGTAAGGGAGATGGGGCATGAAGTGATTTCTAGGAGTTGGAGACATACAACGTTTAGCTCAGTTCTGGGCATCTTTGAAATACCTATACAAACTTGTTCCTACATAGTAACTTGCAACTTTGAATGAGAATGTGCTTGCTTACAGCAACGTGCTATATGTTCTGAATGTCCGAATTGGGAATCTGTGTCAAAACTTTGTTAGGAATTATGTGATCCTTACTAGCTGGAAGTAAGGGAGATTGGGCATGAAGTTATTTCTAGGAGTTGGAGACATACCAAGTTTAGCTCAGTTCTGGGCATCTTTGAAATACCTATACAAACTTGTTCCTACATAATAAGTTGCATCTTGGAATGAGAATGTACTTGCTTACAGCAACGTGCTATATCTTCTGAATGCCCGAATTGGGAATCCGTGTCAAAACTTTGTTAGGAATTATGTGATCCTTACTAGCTGGAAGTAAGGGAGATGGGGCATGAAGTTATTTCTAGGAGTTGGAGACATACCAAGTTTAGCTCAGTTCTGGGCATCTTTGAAATTCCTACACAAACTTGTTCCTACATAGTAACTTGCAACTTTGAATGAGAATGTGCTTGCTTACAGCAACGTGCTATATGTTCTGAATGCCCGCATTGGGAATCTGTGTCAAAACGTTGTTAGGAATTATATGATCCTTACTAGCTGGAAGTAAGGGAGATGGGGCATGAAGTTATTTCTAGGAGTTGGAGACATACCAAGTTTAGCTCAGTTCTGGGCATCTTTGAAATACCTATACAAACTTGTTCCTACATACTAACTTGCAACTTTGAATGAGAATGTGCTTGCTTACAGCAACGTGTTATATGTTCTGAATGTCCGAATTGGGAATCTGTGTCAAAACTTTGTTAGAAATTATGTGATCCTTACTAGATGGAAGTAAGGGAGACGGGGCATGAAGTTATATCTAGGAGTTGGAGACATACAACGTGTAGCTCAGTTCTAGGCATCTTTGAAATACCTATACAAACTTGTTCCTACATAGTAACTTTCTACTTGGAATGAGAATGTGCTTGCTTACAGAACGTGCTATATGTTCTGAATGCCCGAATTGGGAATCTGTGTCAAAACTTTGTTAGGAATTATGTGATCCTTACTATCTGGAAGTAAGGGAGATGCGGCATGAAGTTAATTCTAGGAGTTGGACACATACCAAGATTAGCTCAGTTCTGGCCATCTTTGAAATACCTATACAAACTTGTTCCTACATAGTAACTTGCAACTTTGAATGAGAATGTGCTTGCTTACAGGAACGTGCTATATGTTCTGAATGGCCGAATTGGGAATCTGTGTGAAATGTTTGTTAGGAATTATGTGATCCTTACTAGCTGGAAGTAAGGGAAATGGGGAATGAAGTTATTTCTAGGAGTTGGAGACATACCAAATTTAGCTCAGTTCTGGGCATCTTTGAAAGTCCTGTACAAACTTGTACCTACATAGTAACTTGCAACTTTGAATGAGAATGTGCTTGCCTACAGCAACGTACTATATGTTCTGAATGCCCGTATTGGGAATCTGTGTGAAAACTTTGTTAGGAATTATGTGATCCTTACTAGCTGGAAGTAAGGGAGAAGGGGCATGAAGTTATTTGTAGGAGTTGGAGACATACTAAGTTTCGCTCAGTTCTGGGCATCTTTGAAATACCTATACAAACTTGTTCCTACATAGTAACTTGCAACTTTGAATGAGAATGTGCTTGCTTACAGCAACGTGCTATATGTTCTGAATGTCCGAATTGGGAATCTGTGTCAAAACTTTGTTAGAAATTATGTGATCCTTACTAGCTGGAAGTAAGGGAGTTGGGGCATGAAGTTATTTCTAGGAGTTGGAGACATACCAAGTTTAGCTCAGTTTTGGGCATCTTTGAAATACCTATACAAACTTGTTCCTAGATAGTAACTTGCAACTTTGAATGAGAATGTGCTTGCTTACAGCAACGTGCTATATGTTCTGAATGCCCGAATTGGGAATCTGTGTCAAAACTTTGTTAGAAATTATGTGATCCTTACTCGATGGAAGTAAGGGAGATGGGGC
The DNA here is from genome assembly GCF_020826845.1 of Diceros bicornis minor. Lineage (NCBI taxonomy): Eukaryota > Metazoa > Chordata > Mammalia > Perissodactyla > Rhinocerotidae > Diceros > Diceros bicornis. The sequence continues at coordinate 582,092 of NW_026690895.1, read as the reverse complement.
AGGAAGATATTTCTAGGAGTTGGAGACATACCAAGTTTAGCTCAGTTCTGGGCATCTTTGAAATACCTATACAAACTTGTTCCTACATAGTAACTTGCAACTTTGAATGAGAATGTGCTTGCTTACAGCAACGTGCTATATGTTCTGAATGCCCGAATTGGGAATCTGTGTCAAAACTTTGTTAGGAATTATGTGATCCTTACTAGCTGGAAGTAAGGGAGATGGGGCATGAAGTTATTTCTAGGAGTTGGAGACATACAACGTTTAGCTCAGTTCTGGGCATCTTTGAAATACCTACTCAAACTTGTTCCTACATAGTAACTTGCAACTTTGAATGAGAATGTGCTTGCTTACAGCACCGTGCTATATGTTCTGAATGCCCGAATTGGGAATCTGTGTCAAAACTTTGTTAGGAATTATGTGATCCTTACTAGCTGGAAGTAAGGGAGATTGGGCATGAAGTTATTTCTAGGAGTTGGAGACATACCAAGTTTAGCTCAGTTCTGGGCATCTTTGAAATACCTATACAAACTAGTTCCTACATAGTAACTTGCATCTTTGAATGAGAATGTACTTGCTTACAGCAACGTGCTATATGTTCTGAATGCCCGAATTCGGAATCAGTGTCAAAACTTTGTTAGGAATTATGTGATCCTTACTAGCTGGAAGTAAGGGAGATGTGGCATGAAGTTATTTCTAGGAGTTGGAGACATACCAAGTTTAACTCAGTTCTGGGTATCTTTGAAAAACCTATACAAACTTGTTCCTACATAGTAACTTGCTACTTGGAATGAGAATGTGCTTGCTTACAGCAACGTGCTATATGTTCTGAATGCCCGAATTGGGAATCTGTGTCAAAACTTTGTTAGAAATTATGTGATCCTTACTAGATGGAAGTAAGGGAGATGGGGCATGAAGTTATTTCTAGGAGTTGGAGACATACAACGTTTAGATCAGTTCTGGGCATCTTTGAAATACCTATACAAACTTATTCCTACAAAGTAACTTGCAACTTTGCATGAGAATGTGCTTGCTTACAGCAACGTGCTATATGTTCTGAATGCCCGAATTGGGAATCTGTGTCAAAACATTGTTAGGAATTATGTGATCCTTACTAGCTGGAAGTAAGGGAGATGGGGCATGAAGTTATTTCTAGTAGTTGGAGACATACCAAGTTTAGCTCAGTTCTGGCCATCTTTGAAATACCTATACAAACTTGTTCCTACATAGTAACTTACAACTTTGAATGAGAATGTGCTTGCTTACAGAACGTGCTATATGTTCTGAATGCCCGAATTGGGAATCTGTGTCAAATGTTTGTTAGGAATAATGTGATCCTTACTAGATGGAAGTAAGGGAGATGGGGCATGAAGTTATTTCTAGGAGTTGGAGACATACCAAGTTTAGCTCAGTTCTGGGCATCTTTGAAATACCTATACAAACTTGTTCCTACATAGTAACTTGCAACTTTGAATGAGAATGTGCTTGCTTACAGCAACGTGCTATATGTTCTGAATGCCCGAATTGGGAATCTGTGTCAAAACTTTGTTAGGAATTATGTGATCCTTACTAGCTGAAAGTAAGGGAGATGGGGCATGAAGTTATTTCTAGGAATTGGAGACATACCAAGTTTAGCTCAGTTCTGGGCATCTTTGAAATACCTATACAAACTTGTTCCTACATACTAACTTGCAACTTTGAATGAGAATGTGCTTGCTTACAGCAACGTGCTATATGTTCTGAATGCCCAAATTGGGAATCTGTGTCAAAACTTTGTTAGAAATTATGTGATCCTTACTAGATGGAAGTAAGGGAGACGGGGCATGAAGTTATTTCTAGGAGTTGGAGACATACAACGTGTAGCTCAGTTCTATGCATCTTTGAAATACCTATACAAACTTGTTCCTACATAGTAACTTGCTACTTGGAATGAGAATGTGCTTGCTTACAGAACGTGCTATATGTTCTGAATGCCCGAATTGGGAATCTGTGTCAAAACTTTGTTAGGAATTATGTGATCCTTACTAGCTGGATGTAAGGGAGATGCGGCATGAAGTTATTTCTAGGAGTTGGAGACATACCAAGTTTAGCTCAGTTCTGGCCATCTTTGAAATACCTATACAAACTTGTTCCTACATAGTAACTTGCAACTTTGAATGAGAATGTGCTTGCTTACAGCAACGTGCTATATGTTCTGAATGCCCGAATTGGGAATCTGTGTCAAAAGTTTGTTAGGAATTATGTGATCCTTACTAGCTGGACGTAAGGGAGACGGGGCATGAAGTTATTTCTAGGAGTTGGAGACATACCAAGATTAGCTCAGTTCTGGGCATCTTTGAAATACCTATACAAACTTGTTCCTACATAGTAACTTGCAACTTTGAATGAGAATGTGCTTGCTTACAGCAACGTGCTATATGTTCTGAATTCCCGAATTGGGAATCTGTGTCAAAACTTTGTTAGGAATTATGTGATCCTTACTAGCTGGAAGTAAGGGAGTTGGGGCATGAAGTTATTTCTAGAGGTTGGACACATACGAAGTTTAGCTCAGTTCTGGGCATCTTTGAAATACCTATACAAACTTGTTCCTACATAGTAACTTGCAACTTTGAATGAGAATGTGCTTGCTTACAGCAACGTGCTATATGTTCTGAATGCCCGAATTGGCAATCTGTGTCAAAACTTTGTTAGGAATTATATGATCCTTACTAGCTGGAAGTAAGGGAGATGGGGCATGAAGTTATTTCTGGGAGTTGGAGACATACCAAGTTTAGCTCTGTTCTGGGCATCTTTGAAATACCTATACAAACTTGTTCCTACATAGTAACTTGCAACTTTGAATGAGAATGTGCTTGCTTACAGCAACGTGCTATATGTTCTGAATGCCCGAGTTGGGAATCTGTGTCAAATCTTTGTTAGGAATTATGTGATCCTTACTAGCTGGAAGTAAGGGAGACGGGGCATGAAGTTATTTCTAGGTGTTGGAGACATACCAAGTTTAGCTCAGTTCTGGGCATCTTTGAAATACCTATACAAACTTGTTCCTACATAGTAACTTGCAACTTCGAATGAGAATGTGCTTGCTTACAGCAACGTGCTATATGTTCTGAATGCCCGAATTGGGAATCTGTGTCAAAACTTTGTTAGGAATTATGTGATCCTTACTAGCTGGAAGTAAGGGAGTTGGGGCATGAAGTTATTTCTAGAGGTGGGACACATACCAAGTTTAGCTCAGTTCTGGGCATCTTTGAAATACCTATACAAACTTGTTCCTACATAGTAACTTGCAACTTTGAATGAGAATGTGCTTGCTTACAGCAACGTGCTATATGTTCTGAATGCCCGAATTGGGAATCTGTGTCAAAACTTTTTTAGAAATTATGTGATCCTTACTAGATGGAAGTAAGGGAGATGGGGCATGAAGTTATTTCTAGGAGTTGGACACATACCAAGTTTAGCACAGTTCTGGGCATCTTTGAAATACCTATACAAACTTGTTCCTACATAGTAACTTGCAACTTTGAATGAGAATGTGCTTGCTTACAGCAACGTGCTATATGTTCTGAGTGCCCGAATTGGGAATCTGTGTCAAAAATTTGTTAGGAATTATGTGATCCTTACTAGTTGGAAGTAAGGGAGATGGGGCATGAAGTTTTTTCTAGGAGTTGGAGACATACAACGTTTAGCTCTCTTCTGGGCATCTTTGAAATACCTATACAAACTTGTTCCTACATAGTAACTTGCAACTTTGAATGAGAATGTGCTTGCTTACAACAACGTGCTATATGTTCTGAATGCCCGAATTGGGAATCTGTGTCAAATCTTTCTTAGAAATTATGTGATTCTTACTAGATGGTAGTAAGGGAGATGGGGCATGAAGTTATTTCTAGGAGTTGGAGACATACAACGTTTAACTCAGTTCTGGGCATCTTTCAAATACCTATACAAACTTGTTCCTACATAGTAACTTGCAACTTTGAATGAGAATGTACTTGCTTACAGCAACGTGCTATATGGTCTGAATGCCCGAATTGGGAATCTGTGTCAAAATTTTCTTAGAAATTATGTGATCCTTACTAGCTGGATGTAAGGGAGATGGGGCATGAAGTTATTTCTAGAGGTTGGACACATACCAGGTTTAGCTCAGTTCTGGGCATCTTTGAAATGCCTATACAAACTTGTTCCTACATAGTAACTTGCAACTTTGTGTGAGAATGTGCTTGCTTACAGCAACGTGCTATATGTTCTGAATGCCAGAATTGGGAATCTGTGTCAAAACTTTGTTAGGAATTATGTGATCCTTACTAGATGGAAGTAAGGGAGATGGGGCATGAAGTTATTTCTAGGAGTTGGAGACATACCAAGTTTAGCTCAGTTCTGGGCATCTTTGAAATACCTATACAAACTTGTTCCTACATAGTTACTTGCAACTTTGAATGAGAATGTGCTTGCTTACAGCAACGTGCTATATGTTCTGAATTCCCGAATTGGGAATCTGTGTCAAAATTTGTTAGGAATTATGTGATCCTTACTAGCTGGAAGTAAGGGAGTTGGGGCATGAAGTTATTTCTAGAGGTTGGACACATACCAAGTTTAGTTCAGTTCTGGGCATCTTTGAAATACCTTTACAAACTTTATCCTACATAGTAACTTGCAACTTTGAATGAGAATGTGCTTGCTAACAGCAACGTGCTATATGTTCTGAATGCCCGAATTGGAATCTGTGTCAAAACTTTGTTAGAAATTATGTGATCCTTACTAGATGGAAGTAAGGGTGATGGGGCATGAAGTTATTTCTGGGAGTTGGAGACATACAACGTTAAGCTCACTTCTGGGCATCTTTGAAATACCTATACAAACTTGTTCCTACATAGTATCTTGCAACATTGAATGAGAATGTGTTTGCTTACAGCAACGTGCTACATGTTCTGAATGCCCGAATTGGGAATCTGTGTCAAAACTTTGTTAGGAATTATGTGATCCTTACTAGCTGGAAGTAAGGGAGTTGGGGCATGAAGTTATTTCTAGTAGTTGGAGACATACCAAGTTTAGCTCAGTTCTGGGCATCTTTAAAGTCCTATTCAAACTTGTTCCTACATAGTAACTTGCAACTGTGAATGAGAATGTGCTTGCTTACAGCAACGTGCTATATGTTCTGAATGCCCGTATTGGGAATCTGTGTCAAAATTTGTTAGGAATTATGTGATCCTTACTAGCTGGAAGTAAGGGAGTTGGGGCATGAAGTTATTTCTAGGAGTTGGAGACATACCAAGTTTAGCACAGTTCTGGGCATCTTTGAAATACCTATACAAACTTGTTCCTACATAGTATCTTGCAACTTTGACTGAGAATGTGCTTGCTTACAGCAACGTGCTATATGTGCTGAATGCTCGAATTGGGAATCTGTGTCAAAACTTTGTTAGGAATTATGAGATCCTTACTAGCTGGAAGTAAAGGAGTTCGGCTATGAAGTTATTTCTAGAGGTTGGACACATACAACGTTTAGCTCAGTTCTGGGCATCTTTGAAATACCTATACAAACTTGTTCCTACATAGTAACTTGCAACATTGAATGAGAATGTGCTTGCTTACAGCATTGTGCTATATGTTCTGAATGCCCGAATTGGGAATCTGTGTCAAAACTTTGTTAGGAATTATGTGATCCTTACCAGATGGAAGTAAGGGAGATGGGGCATGAAGTTATTTCTAGGAGTTGGAGACATACCAAGTTTAGCTCAGTTCTGGGCATCTTTGAAATACCTATACAAACTTGTTCCTACATAGTAACTTGCAACTTTGAATGAGAATGTGCTTGCTTACAGCAACGTGCTATATGTTCTGAATGCCCGAATTGGGAATCAGTGTCAAATCTTTGTTAGGAATTATGTGATCCTTACAAGCTGGAAGTAAGGGAGTTGGGGCATGAAGTTATTTCCAGGAGCTGGAAACATACAACGTTTAGCTCAGTTCTGGGCATCTTTGAAATACCTATACAAACTTGTTCCTACATAGTAACTTGCAACTTTGAATGAGAATGTGCTTGCTTACAGCAATGTGCTATATGTTCTGAATGCCCGAATTGGGAATCTGTGTCAAAACTTTGTTAGGAATTATGTGATCCTTACTAGCTGGAAGTAATGGAGTTTGGGCATGAAGGTATTTCTAGGAGTTGGACACATACCAAGTTTAGCACAGTTCTGGGCATCTTTGAAATACCTATACAAACTTGTTCCTACATAGTATCTTGCAACTTTGACTGAGAATGTGCTTGCTTACAGCAACGTGCTATATGTGCTGAATGCTCGAATTGGGAATCTGTGTCAAAACTTTGTTAGGAATTATGTGATCCTTAATAGCTGGAAGTAAGGGACATGCGGCATGAAGTTATTTCTAGGAGTTGGAGACATACCAAGTTTAGCTCAGTTCTGGGCATCTTTGAAATACCTATACAAACCTGTTCCTACATAGTAACTTGCAACTGTGAATGAGAATGTGCTTGCTTACAGCAACGTGCTATATGTTCTGAATGCCCGAATTGGGAATCTGTGTCAAAACTTTGTTAGGAATTATGTGATCCTTACTAGATGGAAGTAAGGGAGATGGGGCATGAAGTTATTTCTAGGAGTTGGAGACATACCAAGTTTAGCTCAGTTCTGGGCATCTTTGAAATACCTATACAAACTTGTTCCTACATAGTTACTTGCAACTTTGAATGAGAATGTGCTTGCTTACAGCAACGTGCTATATGTTCTGAATTCCCGAATTGGGAATCTGTGTCAAAATTTGTTAGGAATTATGTGATCCTTACTAGCTGGAAGTAAGGGAGTTGGGGCATGAAGTTATTTCTAGAGGTTGGACACATACCAAGTTTAGTTCAGTTCTGGGCATCTTTGAAATACCTTTACAAACTTTATCCTACATAGTAACTTGCAACTTTGAATGAGAATGTGCTTGCTAACAGCAACGTGCTATATGTTCTGAATGCCCGAATTGGAATCTGTGTCAAAACTTTGTTAGAAATTATGTGATCCTTACTAGATGGAAGTAAGGGTGATGGGGCATGAAGTTATTTCTGGGAGTTGGAGACATACAACGTTAAGCTCACTTCTGGGCATCTTTGAAATACCTATACAAACTTGTTCCTACATAGTAACTTGCAACATTGAATGAGAATGTGTTTGCTTACAGCAACGTGCTACATGTTCTGAATGCCCGAATTGGGAATCTGTGTCAAAACTTTGTTAGGAATTATGTGATCCTTACTAGCTGGAAGTAAGGGAGTTGGGGCATGAAGTTATTTCTAGTAGTTGGAGACATACCAAGTTTAGCTCAGTTCTGGGCATCTTTAAAGTCCTATTCAAACTTGTTCCTACATAGTAACTTGCAACTGTGAATGAGAATGTGCTTGCTTACAGCAACGTGCTATATGTTCTGAATGCCCGTATTGGGAATCTGTGTCAAAATTTGTTAGGAATTATGTGATCCTTACTAGCTGGAAGTAAGGGAGTTGGGGCATGAAGTTATTTCTAGGAGTTGGAGACATACCAAGTTTAGCACAGTTCTGGGCATCTTTGAAATACCTATACAAACTTGTTCCTACATAGTATCTTGCAACTTTGACTGAGAATGTGCTTGCTTACAGCAACGTGCTATATGTGCTGAATGCTCGAATTGGGAATCTGTGTCAAAACTTTGTTAGGAATTATGAGATCCTTACTAGCTGGAAGTAAAGGAGTTCGGCTATGAAGTTATTTCCAGATGTTGGACACATACAACGTTTAGCTCAGTTCTGGGCATCTTTGAAATACCTATACAAACTTGTTCCTACATAGTAACTTGCAACTTTGAATGAGAATGTGCTTGCTTACAGCATTGTGCTATATGTTCTGAATGCCCGAATTGGGAATCTGTGTCAAAACTTTGTTAGGAATTATGTGATCCTTACCAGATGGAAGTAAGGGAGATGGGGCATGAAGTTATTTCTAGGAGTTGGAGACATACCAAGTTTAGCTCAGTTCTGGGCATCTTTGAAATACCTATACAAACTTGTTCCTACATAGTAACTTGCAACTTTGAATGAGAATGTGCTTGCTTACAGCAACGTGCTATATGTTCTGAATGCCCGAATTGGGAATCTGTGTCAAATCTTTGTTAGGAATTATGTGATCCTTACAAGCTGGAAGTAAGGGAGTTGGGGCATGAAGTTATTTCCAGGAGCTGGAAACATACAACGTTTAGCTCAGTTCTGGGCATCTTTGAAATACCTATACAAACTTGTTCCTACATAGTAACTTGCAACTTTGAATGAGAATGTGCTTGCTTACAGCAATGTGCTATATGTTCTGAATGCCCGAATTGGGAATCTGTGTCAAAACTTTGTTAGGAATTATGTGATCATTACTAGCTGGAAGTAAGGGAGATGGGGCATGAAGTTATTTCTAGGAGTTGGAGACATACCAAGTTTAGCTCAGTTCTGGGCATCTTTGAAATACCTATACAAACTTGTTCCTACATAGTAACTTGCAACTTTGAATGAGAATGTGCTTGCTTACAGCAACGTGCTATATGTTCTGAATGCCCGAATTGGGAATCTGTGTCAAATCTTTGTTAGAAATTATGTGATCCTTACAAGCTGGAAGTAAGGGAGTTGGGGCATGAAGTTATTTCTAGGAGCTGGAGACATGCAACGTTTAGCTCAGTTCTGGGCATCTTTGAAATACCGATACAAACTTGTTCCTACATAGTAACTTGCAACTTTGAATGAGAATGTGCTTGCTTACAGCAACGTGCTATATGTTCTGAATGCCCGAAGTGGGAATCTGTGTCAAAACTTTGTTAGGAATTATGTGATCCTTACTAGCTGGAAGTAAGGGAGATGGGGCATGAAGATATTTCTAGGAGTTGGAGACATACCAAGTTTAGCTCAGTTCTGGGCATCTTTGAAATACCTATACAAACTTGTTCCTACATAGTAACTTGCAACTTTGAATGAGAATGTGCTTGCTTACAGCAACGTGCTATATGTTCTGAATCCCGAATTGGGAATCTGTGTCAAAACTTTGTTAGGAATTATGTGATCCTTACTAGCTGGAAGTAATGGAGATGGGGCATGAAGTTATTTCTAGGAGTTGGAGACATACCAAGTTTAGCTCAGTTCTGGGCATCTTTGAAATACCTATACAAACTTGTTCCTACATAGTAACTTGCATCTTTGAATGAGAATGTGCTTGCTTACAGCAACGTGCTATATGTTCTGAATGCCCGAATTGGGAATCTGCGTTCAAAAATTTGTTAGGAATTATGTGATCCTTACTAGCTGGAAGTAAGGGAGATGGGGCATGAAGTTATTTCTAGAGGTTGGACTCATATAACGTTTAGCTCAGTTCTGGGCATCTTTGAAATACCTATATAAACTTGTTCCTACATAGTAACTTGCAACTTTGAATGAAAATGTGCTTGCTTACAGCATTGTGCTATATGTTCTGAATGCCCGAATTCGGAATCTGTGTCAAAACTTTGTTAGGAATTATGTGATCCTTACTAGCGGGAAGTAAGTGAGTTGGGGCATGAAGTTATTTCTAGGAGTTGGAGACATACCAAGTTTAGCTCAGTTCTAGGCATCTTTGAAATACCTATACAAACTTGTTCCTACATAGTAACTTGCAACTTTGAATGAGAATGTTCTTGCTTACAGCAACGTGCTATATGTTCTGAATGCCCGAATTGGGAATCTGTGTCAAAACTTTGGTAGGAATTATGTGATCCTTACTAGATGGAAGTAATGGAGATCGGGCATGAAGTTATTTCTAGAGGTTGGACACATACAACGTTTAGTTCAGTTCTGGGCATCTTTGAAATACCTATACAAACTAGTTCCTACATAGTAACTTGCAACTTTGAATGAGAATGTGCTTGCTTACAGCATTGTGCTATATGTTCTGAATGCCCGAATTGGGAATCTGTGTCAAAACTTTGTTAGGAATTATGTGATCCTTACCAGATGGAAGTAAGGGAGATGGGGCATGAAGTTATTTCTAGGAGTTGGAGACATACCAAGTTCAGCTCAGTTCTGGGCATCTTTGAAATACCTATACAAACTTGTTCCTACATAGTAACTTGCAACTTTGAATGAGAATGTGCTTGCTTACAGCAACGTGCTATATGTTCTGAATGCCCGAATTGGGAATCTGTGTCAAATCTTTGTTAGGAATTATGTGATCCTTACAAGCTGGAAGTAAGGGAGTTGGGGCATGAAGTTATTTCTAGGAGCTGGAGACATGCAACGTTTTGCTCAGTTCTGGGCATCTTTGAAATACCGATACAAACTTGTTCCTACATAGTAACTTGCAACTTTGAATGAGAATGTGCTTGCTTACAGCAACGTGCTATATGTTCTGAATGCCCGAAGTGGGAATCTGTGTCAAAACTTTGTTAGGAATTATGTCATCCTTACTAGCTGGAAGTAATGGAGATGGGGCATGAAGTTATTTCTAGGAGTTGGAGACATACCAAGTTTAGCTCAGTTCTGGGCATCTTTGAAATACCTATACAAACTTGTTCCTACATAGTAACTTGCATCTTTGAATGAGAATGTGCTTGCTTACAGCAACGTGCTATATGTTCTGAATGCCCGAATTGGGAATCTGCGTTCAAAAATTTGTTAGGAATTATGTGATCCTTACTAGCTGGAAGTAAGGGAGATGGGGCATGAAGTTATTTCTAGAGGTTGGACTCATACAACGTTTAGCTCAGTTCTGGGCATCTTTGAAATACCTATACAAACTTGTTCCTACATAGTAACTTGCAACTTTGAATGAAAATGTGCTTGCTTACAGCATTGTGCTATATGTTCTGAATGCCCGAATTCGGAATCTGTGTCAAAACTTTGTTAGGAATTATGTGATCCTTACTAGCTGGAAGTAAGGGAGTTGGGGCATGAAGTTATTTCTAGGAGTTGGAGACATACCAAGTTTAGCTCAGTTCTGGGCATCTTTGAAATACCTATACAAACTTGTTCCTACATAGTAACTTGCAACTTTGAATGAGAATGTGCTTGCTTACAGCAACGTGCTATATGTTCTGAATGCCCGAATTGGGAATCTGTGTCAAAACTTTGGTAGGAATTATGTGATCCTTACTAGATGGAAGTAATGGAGATCGGGCATGAAGTTATTTCTAGAGGTTGGACACATACAACGTTTAGCTCAGTTCTGGGCATCTTTGAAATACCTATACAAACTTTTTCCTACATAGTAACTTGCAACTTTGAATGAGAATGTGCTTGCTTACAGCACTGTGCTATATGTTCTGAATGCCCGAATTGGGAATCTGTGTCAAAACTTTGTTAGGAATTATGTGATACTTACCAGATGGAAGTAAGGGAGATGGGGCATGAAGTTATTTCTAGGAGTTGGAGACATACCAAGTTTAGCTCAGTTCTGGGCATCTTTGAAATACCTATACAAACTTGTTCCTACATAGTAACTTGCAACTTTGAATGAGAATGTGCTTGCTTACAGCAACGTGCTATATGTTCTGAATGCCCGAATTGGGAATCTGTGTCAAATCTTTGTTAGGAATTATGTGATCCTTACAAGCTGGAAGTAAGGGAGTTGGGGCATGAAGTTATTTCCAGGAGCTGGAGACATACAACGTTTAGCTCAGTTCTGGGCATCTTTGAAATACCTATACAAACTTGTTCCTACATAGTAACTTGCAACTTTGAATGAGAATGTGCTTGCTTACAGCAATGTGCTATATGTTCTGAATGCCCGAATTGGGAATCTGTGTCAAAACTTTGTTAGGAATTATGTGATCCTTACTAGCTGGAAGTAATGGAGATGGGGCATGAAGTTATTTCTAGGAGTTGGAGACATACCAAGTTTAGCTCAGTTCTGGGCATCTTTGAAATACCTATACAAACTTGTTCCTACATAGTAACTTGCATCTTTGAATGAGAATGTGCTTGCTTACAGCAACGTGCTATATGTTCTGAATGCCCGAATTGGGAATCTGCGTTCAATAATTTGTTAGGAATTATGGGATCCTTACTAGCTGGAAGTAAGGGAGATGGGGCATGAAGTTATTTCTAGAGGTTGGACTCATACAACGTTTAGCTCAGTTCTGGGCATCTTTGAAATACCTATACAAACTTGTTCTTACATAGTAACTTGCAACTTTGAATGAAAATGTGCTTGCTTACAGCATTGTGCTATATGTTCTGAATGCCCGAATTCGGAATCTGTGTCAAAACTTTGTTAGGAATTATGTGATCCTTACTAGCTGGAAGTAAGGGAGTTGGGGCATGAAGTTATTTCTAGGAGTTGGAGACATACCAAGTTTAGCTCAGTTCTGGGCATCTTTGAAATACCTATACAAACTTGTTCCTACATAGTAACTTGCAACTTTGAATGAGAATGTGCTTGCTTACAGCAACGTGCTATATGTTCTGAATGCCCGAATTGGGAATCTGTGTCAAAACTTTGTTAGGAATTATGTGATCCTTACTATCTGGAAGTAAGGGAGTTGGGGCATGAAGTTATTTCTAGGAGTGAGACACATACCAAGTTTAGCTCAGTTCCGGGCATCTTTGAAATACCTATACAAACTTGTTCCTACATAGTAACTTGCAACTTTGAATGAGAATGTGCTTGCTTACAGCAACGTGCTATATGTTCTGAATGCCCGAATTGGGAATCTGTGTCAAAACTTTGTTAGGAATTATGTGATCCTTACTAGATGGAAGTAATGGAGATCGGGCATGAAGTTATTTCTAGAGGTTGGACACATACAACGTTTAGCTCAGTTCTGAGCATCTTTGAAATACCTATACAAACTTGTTCCTACACAGTAACTTGCATCTTTGAATGAGAATGTGCTTGCTTACAGCAACGTGCTATATGTTCTGAATGCCCGAATTGGGAATCTGTGTTCAAAACTTTGTTAGGAATTATGTGATCCTTACTAGCTGGAAGTAAGGGAGATGGGGCATGAAGTTATTTCTAGAGGTTGGACACATACAACGTTTAGCTCAGTTCTGGGCATCTTTTAAATACCTATACAAACTTGTTCCTACATAGTAACTTGCAACTGTGAATGAGATTGTGCTTGCTTACAGCAAAGTGCTATATGTTCTGAATGCCCGAATTCGGAATCTGTGTCAAAACTTTGTTAGGAATTATGTGATCCTTACTAGCTGGAAGTAAGGGAGTTGGGGCATGAAGTTATTTCTAGGAGTTGGAGACATACCAAGTTTAGCTCAGTTCTGGGCATCTTTGAAATACCTATACAAACTTGTTCCTACATAGTAACTTGCAACTTTGAATGAGAATGTGCTTGCTTACAGCAACGTGCTATATGTTCTGAATGCCCGAATTGGGAATCTGTGTCAAAATTTTGTTAGGAATTATGTCATCCTTACTAGCTGGATGTAAGGGAGATGGGGCATGAAGTTATTTCTAGGAGTTGGAGACATACCAAGTTTAGCTCAGTTCTGGGCATATTTGAAATACCTATACAAACTTGTTCATACATAGTAACTTGCGACTTTCAATGAGAATGTGCTTGCTTACAGCAACGTGCTATATGTTCTGAATGCCCGAAGTTGGAATCTGTGTCAAAACTTTGTTAGGAAATATGTGATCCTTACTAGCTGGAAGTAAGGGAGTTGGGGCATGAAGGTATTTCTAGGAGTTGGACACATACCAAGTTTAGCTCAGTTCTGGGCATCTTTGAAATACCTATACAAACTTGTTCCTACATAGTAACTTGCAACTTTGAATGAGAATGTGCTTGCTTACAGCATTGTGCTATATGTTCTGAATGACCGAATTGGGAATCTGTGTCAAAACTTTGTTAGGAATTATGTGATCCTTACTAGATGGAAGTAATGGAGATCGGGCATGAAGTTATTTCTAGGAGTTGGAGACATACCAAGTTTAGCTCAGTTCTGGGCATCTTTGAAATACCTATACAAACTTGTTCCTACATAGTAACTTGCAACTTTGAATGAGAATGTGCTTGCTTACAGCAACGTGCTATATCTTCTGAATGCCCGAATTGGGAATCTGTGTCAAAACTTTGTTAGGAATTATGTGATCCTTACTATCTGGAAGTAAGGGAGTTGGGGCATGAAGTTATTTCTAGGAGTGAGACACATACCAAGTTTAGCTCAGTTCCGGGCATCTTTGAAATACCTATACAAACTTGTTCCTACATAGTAACTTGCAACTTTGAATGAGAATGTGCTTGCTTACAGCAACGTGCTATATGTTCTGAATGCCCGAATTGGGAATCTGTGTCAAAACTTTGTTAGGAATTATGTGATCCTTACTAGATGGAAGTAATGGAGATCGGGCATGAAGTTATTTCTAGAGGTTGGACACATACAACGTTTAGCTCAGTTCTGAGCATCTTTGAAATACCTATACAAACTTGTTCCTACACAGTAACTTGCATCTTTGAATGAGAATGTGCTTGCTTACAGCAACGTGCTATATGTTCTGAATGCCCGAATTGGGAATCTGTGTTCAAAACTTTGTTAGGAATTATGTGATCCTTACTAGCTGGAAGTAAGGGAGATGGGGCATGAAGTTATTTCTAGAGGTTGGACACATACAACGTTTAGCTCAGTTCTGGGCATCTTTTAAATACCTATACAAACTTGTTCCTACATAGTAACTTGCAACTGTGAATGAGATTGTGCTTGCTTACAGCAAAGTGCTATATGTTCTGAATGCCCGAATTCGGAATCTGTGTCAAAACTTTGTTAGGAATTATGTGATCCTTACTAGCTGGAAGTAAGGGAGTTGGGGCATGAAGTTATTTCTAGGAGTTGGAGACATACCAAGTTTAGCTCAGTTCTGGGCATCTTTGAATTACCTATACAAACTTGTTCCTACATAGTAACTTGCAACTTTGAATGAGAATGTGCTTGCTTACAGCAACGTGCTATATGTTCTGAATGCCCTAATTGGGAATCTGTGTCAAAATTTTGTTAGGAATTATGTCATCCTTACTAGCTGGATGTAAGGGAGATGGGGCATGAAGTTATTTCTAGGAGTTGGAGACATACCAAGTTTAGCTCAGTTCTGGGCATATTTGAAATACCTATACAAACTTGTTCATACATAGTAACTTGCGACTTTCAATGAGAATGTGCTTGCTTACAGCAACGTGCTATATGTTCTGAATGCCCGAAGTTGGAATCTGTGTCAAAACTTTGTTAGGAAATATGTGATCCTTACTAGCTGGAAGTAAGGGAGTTGGGGCATGAAGGTATTTCTAGGAGTTGGACACATACCAAGTTTAGCTCAGTTCTGGGCATATTTGAAATACCTATACAAACTTGTTCCTACATAGTAACTTGCAACTTTGAATGAGAATGTGCTTGCTTACAGCATTGTGCTATATGTTCTGAATGACCGAATTGGGAATCTGTGTCAAAACTTTGTTAGGAATTATGTGATCCTTACTAGATGGAAGTAATGGAGATCGGGCATGAAGTTATTTCTAGAGGTTGGACACATACCAAGTTTAGCTCAGTTTTGGGCATCTTTGAAATACCTATACAAACTTGTTCCTACATAGTAACTTGCAACTTTGAATGAGAATGTGCTTGCTTACAGCATTGTGCTATATGTTCTGAATGCCCGAATTGGGAATCTGTGTCAAAACTTTGTTAGGAATTATGTGATCCTTACTAGATGGAAGTAAGGGAGAAGGGGCATGAAGTAATTTCTAGGAGTTGGAGACATACAACGTTTAGCTCAGTTCTGGGCATCTTTGAAATACCTATACAAACTTGATCCTACATAGTAACTTGCAACTTTGAATGAGAATGTGCTTGCTTACAGCAACGTGCTATATGTTCTGAATGCCCGAATTGTTAATCTGTGTCAAATCTTTGTTAGGAATTATGTGATCCTTACAAGCTGGAAGTAAGGGAGTTGGGTCATGCAGTTATTTCTAGGAGCTGGAGACATACAACGTTTAGCTCAGTTCTGGGCATCTTTGAAATACCTATACAAACTTGTTCCAACATAGTAACTTGCAACTTTGAATGAGAATGTGTTTGCTTACAGCAACGTGCTATATGTTCTGAATGCCCGAAGTGGGAATCTGTGTCAAAACTTTGTTAGGAATTATGTGATCCTTACTAGCTGGAAGTAAGGGAGATGGGGCATGAAGTTATTTCTAGGAGTTGGAGACATACCAAGTTTAGCTCAGTTCTGGGCATCTTTGAAATACCTATACAAACTTGTTCCTACATAGTAACTTGCAACTTTGAATGAGAATGTGCTTGCTTACAGCAACGTGCTATATGTTCTGAATGCCCGAATTGGGAATCTGTGTCAAAACTTTTTAGGAATTATGTGATCCTTACTAGCTGGAAGTAAGGGAGTTGGGGCATGAAGTTATTTCTAGGAGTTGGAGACATACCAAGTTTAGCTCAGTTCTGGGCATCTTTGAAATACCTATACAAACTTGTTCCTACATAGTAAATTGCAACTTTGAATGAGAATGTGCTTGCTCACAGCAACGAGCTATATGTTCTGAATGCCCGAATTGGGAATCTGTGTCAAAACTTTGTTAGGAATTATGTGATCCTTACTAGATGGAAGTAATGGAGATCGGGCATGAAGTTATTTCTAGAGGTTGGACACATACAACGTTTAGCTCAGTTCTGGGCATCTTTGAAATACCTATACAAACTTGTTCCTACATAGTAACTTGCAACTTTGAATGAGAATGTGCTTGCTTACAGAATTGTGCTACATGTTCTGAATGCCCGAATTGGGAATCAGTGTCAAAACTTTCTTAGGAATTTTGTGATCCTTACTAGCTGGAAGTAAGGGAGATGGGGCATGAAGTTATTTCTAGGAGTTGGAGACATACCAACTTTAGCTCAGTTCTGGGCATCTTTGAAATACCTATACAAACTTGTTCCTACATAGTAACTTGCAACTTTGAATGAGAATGTGCTTGCTTACAGCAACGTGCTATATGTTCTGAATGCCCGAATTGGGAATCTGTGTCAAAACTTTGTTAGGAATTATGTGATCCTTACTAGCTGGAAGTAAGGGAGATGGGGCATGAAGTTATTTCTAGGAGTTGGAGACATACCAAGTTTAGCTCAGTTCTGGGCATCTTTGAAATACCTTTACAAACTTGTTCCTACATAGTAACTTGCAACTTTGAATGAAAATGTGCTTGCTTACAGCAACGTGCTATATGCTCTGAATGCCCGAATTGGGAATCTGTGTCAAAACTTTGTTAGAAATTATGTGATCCTTACTAGCTGGTAGTAAGGGAGATGGGGCATGAAGATATTTCTAGGAGTTGGAGACATACCAACTTTGGCTCAGTTCTGGGCATCTTTGAAATACCTATACAAACTTGTTCCTACATAGTAACTTGCAACTTTGAATGAGAATGTGCTTGCTTACAGCAACGTGCTACATGTTCTGAATGCCCGAATTGGGAATCTGTGTCAAAACTTTGTTAGGAATTATGTGATCCTTACTAGCTGGAAGTATGGCAGATGGGGCATGAAGTTATTTCTAGAGGTTGGACACATACCAAGTTTAGCTCAGTTCTGGGCATCTTTGAAATACCTATAGAAACTTGTTCCTACATAGTAACTTGAAACTTTGAATGAGAATGTGCTTGCTTACAGCAACGTGCTATATGTTCTGAATGCCCGAATTGGGAATCTGTGTCAAAACTTTGTTAAGAATTATGTGATCCTTACTAGCTGGAAGTAAGGGAGATGGGGCATGAAGTTATTTCTAGGAGTTGGACACATACCAAGTTTAGCTCAGTTCTGGGCATCTTTGAAATACCTATACAAACTTGTTCCTACATAGTAACTTGCAACTTTGAATGAGAATGTCCTTGCTTACAGCAACGTGCTATATGTTCTGAATGCCCGAATTGGGAATCTGTGTCAAAACTTTGTTAGGAATTATGTGATCCTTACTAGATGGAAGTAATGGAGATCGGGCATGAAGTTATTTCTAGAGGTTGGACACATACAACGTTTAGCTCAGTTCTGTGCATCTTTGAGATACCTATACAAACTTGTTCCTACATAGTAACTTGCAACTTTGAATGAGAATGTGCTTGCTTACAGCATTGTGCTATATGTTCTGAATGCCCGAATTGGGAATCGGTGTCAAAACTTTGTTAGGAATTATGTGATCCTTACTAGCTGGAAGTAAGGGAGATGGGGCATGAAGTTATTTCTAGGAGTTGGAGACATACAACGTTTAGCTCAGTTCTGGGAATCTTTGAAATACCTATAAAAACTTGTTCCTACATAGTAACTTGCAACTTTGAATGAGAATGTGCTTGCTTACAGCAACGTGCTATATGTTCTGAATGCCCGAAGTGGGAATCTGTGTCAAAACTTTGTTAGGAATTATGTGATCCTTACTAGCTGGAAGTAAGGGAGATGGGGCATGAAGTTATTTCTAGGAGTTGGAGACATACCAGTTTAGCTCAGTTCTGGGCATCTTTGAAATACCTATACAAACTTGTTCCTACATAGTAACTTGCAACTTTGAATGAGAATGTGCTTGCTTACAGCAACGTGCTATATGTTCTGAATGCCCGAAGTGGGAATCTGTGTCAAAACTTTTTTAGGAATTATGTGATCCTTACTAGCTGGAAGTAAGGGAGATGGGGCATGAAGTTATTTCTAGGAGTTGGAGACATACCAAGTTTAGCTCAGTTCTGGGCATCTTTGAAATACCTATACAAACTTGTTCCTACATAGTAACTTGCAACTTTGAATGAGAATGTGCTTGCTTACAGCAACGTGCTATATGTTCTGAATGCCCGAAGTGGGAATCTGTGTCAAAACTTTGTTAGGAATTATGTGATCCTTACTAGCTGGAAGTAAGGGAGATGGGGCATGAAGTTATTTCTAGGAGTTGGAGACATACCAAGTTTAGCTCAGTTCTGGGCATCTTTGAAATACCTATACAAACTTGTTCCTACATAGTAACTTGCAACTTTGAATGAGAATGTGCTTGCTTACAGCATTGTGCTATATGTTCTGAATGCCCGAATTGGGAATCTGTGTCAAAACTTTGTTAGGAATTATGTGATCCTTACTAGCTGGAAGTAAGGGAGATGGGGCATGAAGTTATTTCTAGGAGTTGGAGACATACAACGTTTAGCTCAGTTCTGGGCATCTTTGAAATGCCTATACAAACTTTTTCCTACATAGTAACTTGCAACTTTGAATGAGAATGTGCTTGCTTACAGCAACGTGCTATATGTTCTGAATGCCCGAAGTGGGAATCTGTGTGAAAACTTTGTTAGGAATTATGTGATCCTTACTAGCTAGAAGTAAGGGAGATGGGGCATGAAGTTATTTCTAGGAGTTGGAGACGTACCAAGTTTAGCTCAGTTCTGGGCATCTTTGAAATACCTATACAAACTTGTTCCTACATAGTAACTTGCATCTTTGAATGAAAATGTGCTTGCTTACAGCAACGTGCTATATGTTCTGAATGCCCGAATTGGGAATCTGTGTCAAATCTTTGTTAGGAATTATGTGATCCTTACAAGCTGGAAGTAAGGGAGTTGGGGCATGAAGTTATTTCTAGGAGCTGGAGACGTACAACGTTTAGCTCAGTTCTGGGCATCTTTGAAATACCTATACAAACTTGTTCCTACATAGTAACTTGCAACTTTGAATGAGAATGTGCTTGCTTACAGCAACGTGCTATATGTTCTGAATGCCCGAAGTGGGAATCTGTGTCAAAACTTTGTTAGGAATTATGTGATCCTTACTAGCTGGAAGTAAGGGAGATGGGGCATGAAGTTATTTCTAGGAGTTGGAGACATACCAAGTTTAGCTCAGTTCTGGGCATCTTTGAAATACCTATACAAACTTGTTCCTACATAGTAACTTGCAACTTTGAATGAGAATGTGCTTGCTTACAGCAACGTGCTATATGTTCTGAATGCCCGAATTGGGAATCTGTGTCAAAACTTTGTTAGGAATTATGTGATCCTTACTAGCTAGAAGTAAGGGAGATGGGGCATGAAGTTATTTCTAGGAGTTGGAGACGTACCAAGTTTAGCTCAGTTCTGGGCATCTTTGAAATACCTATACAAACTTGTTCCTACATAGTAACTTGCATCTTTGAATGAAAATGTGCTTGCTTACAGCAACGTGCTATATGTTCTGAATGCCCGAAGTTGGAATCTGTGTCAAAACTTTGTTAGGAAATATGTGATCCTTACTAGCTGGAAGTAAGGGAGTTGGGGCATGAAGGTATTTCTAGGAGTTGGACACATACCAAGTTTAGCTCAGTTCTGGGCATCTTTGAAATACCTATACAAACTTGTTCCTACATAGTAACTTGCAACTTTGAATGAGAATGTGCTTGCTTACAGCATTGTGCTATATGTTCTGAATGACCGAATTGGGAATCTGTGTCAAAACTTTGTTAGGAATTATGTGATCCTTACTAGCTGGAAGTAAGGGAGATGGGGCATGAAGTTATTTCTAGGAGTTGGAGACATACAACATTTAGCTCAGTTCTGGGCATCTTTGAAATACCTATACAAACTTGTTCCTACATAGTAACTTGCAACTTTGAATGAGAATGTGCTTGCTTACAGCAACGTGCTATATGTTCTGAATGCCCGAATTGTTAATCTGTGTCAAATCTTTGTTAGGAATTATGTGATCCTTACAAGCTGGAAGTAAGGGAGTTGGGTCATGCAGTTATTTCTAGGAGCTGGAGACATACAACGTTTAGCTCAGTTCTGGGCATCTTTGAAATACCTATACAAACTTGTTCCAACATAGTAACTTGCAACTTTGAATGGGAATGTGTTTGCTTACAGCAACGTGCTATATGTTCTGAATGCCCGAAGTGGGAATCTGTGTCAAAACTTTGTTAGGAATTATGTGATCCTTACTAGCTGGAAGTAAGGGAGATGGGGCATGAAGTTATTTCTAGGAGTTGGAGACATACCAAGTTTAGCTCAGTTCTGGGCATCTTTGAAATACCTATACAAACTTGTTCCTACATAGTAACTTGCAACTTTGAATGAGAATGTGCTTGCTTACAGCAACGTGCTATATGTTCTGAATGCCCGAATTGGGAATCTGTGTCAAAACTTTTTAGGAATTATGTGATCCTTACTAGCTGGAAGTAAGGGAGTTGGGGCATGAAGTTATATCTAGGAGTTGGAGACATACCAAGTTTAGCTCAGTTCTGGGCATCTTTGAAATACCTATACAAACTTGTTCCTACGTAGTAAATTGCAACTTTGAATGAGAATGTGCTTGCTTACAGCAACGTGCTATATGTTCTGAATGCCCGAATTGGGAATCTGTGTCAAAACTTTGTTAGGAATTATGTGATCCTTACTAGATGGAAGTAATGGAGATCGGGCATGAAGTTATTTCTAGAGGTTGGACACATACAACGTTTAGCTCAGTTCTGGGCATCTTTGAAATACCTATACAAACTTGTTCCTACATAGTAACTTGCAACTTTGAATGAGAATGTGCTTGCTTACAGAATTGTGCTACATGTTCTGAATGCCCGAATTGGGAATCAGTGTCAAAACTTTCTTAGGAATTATGTGATCCTTACTAGCTGGAAGTAAGGGAGATGGGGCATGAAGATATTTCTAGGAGTTGGAGACATACCAACTTTAGCTCAGTTCTGGGCATCTTTGAAATACCTATACAAACTTGTTCCTACATAGTAACTTGCAACTTTGAATGAGAATGTGCTTGCTTACAGCAACGTGCTATATGTTCTGAATGCCCGAATTGGGAATCTGTGTCAAAACTTTGTTAGGAATTATGTGATCCTTACTAGCTGGAAGTAAGGGAGATGGGGCATGAAGTTATTTCTAGGAGTTGGAGACATACCAAGTTTAGCTCAGTTCTGGGCATCTTTGAAATACCTTTACAAACTTGTTCCTGCATAGTAACTTGCAACTTTGAATGAAAATGTGCTTGCTTACAGCAACGTGCTATATGATCTGAATGCCCGAATTGGGAATCTGTGTCAAAACTTTGTTAGAAATTATGTGATCCTTACTAGGTGGTAGTAAGGGAGATGGGGCATGAAGTTATTTCTAGGAGTTGGAGACATACCAACTTTGGCTCAGTTCTGGGCATCTTTGAAATACCTATACAAACTTGTTCCTACATAGTAACTTGCAACTTTGAATGAGAATGTGCTTGCTTACAGCAACGTGCTACATGTTCTGAATGCCCGAATTGGGAATCTGTGTCAAAACTTTGTTAAGAATTATGTGATCCTTACTAGCTGG
Organism: Diceros bicornis minor; assembly: GCF_020826845.1. Classification (NCBI taxonomy): domain Eukaryota; kingdom Metazoa; phylum Chordata; class Mammalia; order Perissodactyla; family Rhinocerotidae; genus Diceros; species Diceros bicornis. The sequence goes on along the minus strand of NW_026690895.1, from coordinate 559,775 downwards.
AAGTAAGGGAGATGGGGCATGAAGTTATTTCTAGGAGTTGGACACATACCAAGTTTAGCTCAGTTCTGGGCATCTTTGAAATACCTACACAAACTTGTTCCTACATAGTAACTTGCAACTTTGAATGAGAATGTGCTTGCTTACAGCAACGTGCTATATGTTCTGAATGCCCGAATTGGGAATCTGTGTCAAAACTTTGTTAGGAATTATGTGATCCTTACTAGATGGAAGTAATGGAGATCGGGCATGAAGTTATTTCTAGAGGTTGGACACATAAAACGTTTAGCTCAGTTCTGTGCATCTTTGAAATACCTATACAAACTTGTTCCTACATAGTAACTTGCAACTTTGAATGAGAATGTGCTTGCTTACAGCATTGTGCTATATGTTCTGAATGCCCGAATTGGGAATCAGTGTCAAAACTTTGTTAGGAATTATGTGATCCTTACTAGCTAGAAGTAAGGGAGATGGGGCATGAAGTTATTTCTAGGAGTTGGAGACATACAACGTTTAGCTCAGTTCTGGGAATCTTTGAAATACCTATAAAAACTTGTTCCTACATAGTAACTTGCAACTTTGAATGAGAATGTGCTTGCTTACAGCAACGTGCTATATGTTCTGAATGCCCGAAGTGGGAATCTGTGTCAAAACTTTGTTAGGAATTATGTGATCCTTACTAGCTGGAAGTAAGGGAGATGGGGCATGAAGTTATTTCTAGAAGTTGGAGACATACCAGTTTAGCTCAGTTCTGGGCATCTTTGAAATACCTATACAAACTTGTTCCTACATAGTAACTTGCAACTTTGAATGAGAATGTGCTTGCTTACAGCAACGTGCTATATGTTCTGAATGCCCGAAGTGGGAATCTGTGTCAAAACTTTGTTAGGAATTATGTGATCCTTACTAGCTGGAAGTAAGGGAGATGGGGCATGAAGTTATTTCTAGGAGTTGGAGACATACCAAGTTTAGCTCAGTTCTGGGCATCTTTGAAATACCTATACAAACTTGTTCCTACATAGTAACTTGCAACTTTGAATGAGAATGTGCTTGCTTACAGCAACGTGCTATATGTTCTGAATGCCCGAATTGGGAATCTGTGTCAAAACTTTGTTAGGAATTATGTGATCCTTACTAGATGGAAGTAATGGAGATCGGGCATGAAGTTATTTCTAGAGGTTGGACACATACAACGTTTAGCTCAGTTCTGGGCATCTTTGAAATACCTATACAAACTTGTTCCTACATAGTAACTTGCAACTTTGAATGAGAATGTGCTTGCTTACAGAATTGTGCTACATGTTCTGAATGCCCGAATTGGGAATCAGTGTCAAAACTTTCTTAGGAATTATGTGATCCTTACTAGCTGGAAGTAAGGGAGATGGGGCATGAAGATATTTCTAGGAGTTGGAGACATACCAACTTTAGCTCAGTTCTGGGCATCTTTGAAATACCTATACAAACTTGTTCCTACATAGTAACTTGCAACTTTGAATGAGAATGTGCTTGCTTACAGCAACGTGCTATATGTTCTGAATGCCCGAATTGGGAATCTGTGTCAAAACTTTGTTAGGAATTATGTGATCCTTACTAGCTGGAAGTAAGGGAGATGGGGCATGAAGTTATTTCTAGGAGTTGGAGACATACCAAGTTTAGCTCAGTTCTGGGCATCTTTGAAATACCTTTACAAACTTGTTCCTGCATAGTAACTTGCAACTTTGAATGAAAATGTGCTTGCTTACAGCAACGTGCTATATGATCTGAATGCCCGAATTGGGAATCTGTGTCAAAACTTTGTTAGAAATTATGTGATCCTTACTAGGTGGTAGTAAGGGAGATGGGGCATGAAGTTATTTCTAGGAGTTGGAGACATACCAACTTTGGCTCAGTTCTGGGCATCTTTGAAATACCTATACAAACTTGTTCCTACATAGTAACTTGCAACTTTGAATGAGAATGTGCTTGCTTACAGCAACGTGCTACATGTTCTGAATGCCCGAATTGGGAATCTGTGTCAAAACTTTGTTAAGAATTATGTGATCCTTACTAGCTGGAAGTAAGGGAGATGGGGCATGAAGTTATTTCTAGGAGTTGGACACATACCAAGTTTAGCTCAGTTCTGGGCATCTTTGAAATACCTATACAAACTTGTTCCTACATAGTAACTTGCAACTTTGAATGAGAATGTGCTTGCTTACAGCAACGTGCTATATGTTCTGAATGCCCGAATTGGGAATCTGTGTCAAAACTTTGTTAGGAATTATGTGATCCTTACTAGATGGAAGTAATGGAGATCGGGCATGAAGTTATTTCTAGAGGTTGGACACATACAACGTTTAGCTCAGTTCTGTGCATCTTTGAAATACCTATACAAACTTGTTCCTACATAGTAACTTGCAACTTTGAATGAGAATGTGCTTGCTTACAGCATTGTGCTATATGTTCTGAATGCCTGAATTGGGAATCAGTGTCAAAACTTTGTTAGGAATTATGTGATCCTTACTAGCTAGAAGTAAGGGAGATGGGGCATGAAGATATTTCTAGGAGTTGGAGACATACAACGTTTAGCTCAGTTCTGGGAATCTTTGAAATACCTATAAAAACTTGTTCCTACATAGTAACTTGCAACTTTGAATGAGAATGTGCTTGCTTACAGCAACGTGCTATATGTTCTGAATGCCCGAAGTGGGAATCTGTGTCAAAACTTTGTTAGGAATTATGTGATCCTTACTAGCTGGAAGTAAGGGAGATGGGGCATGAAGTTATTTCTAGGAGTTGGAGACATACCAGTTTAGCTCAGTTCTGGGCATCTTTGAAATACCTATACAAACTTGTTCCTACATAGTAACTTGCAACTTTGAATGAGAATGTGCTTGCTTACAGCAACGTGCTATATGTTCTGAATGCCCGAAGTGGGAATCTGTGTCAAAACTTTGTTAGGAATTATGTGATCCTTACTAGCTGGAAGTAAGGGAGATGGGGCATGAAGTTATTTCTAGGAGTTGGAGACATACCAAGTTTAGCTCAGTTCTGGGCATCTTTGAAATACCTATACAAACTTGTTCCTACATAGTAACTTGCAACTTTGAATGAGAATGTGCTTGCTTACAGCAACGTGCTATATGTTCTGAATGCCCGAATTGGGAATCTGTGTCAAAACTTTGTTAGGAATTATGTGATCCTTACTAGATGGAAGTAATGGAGATCGGGCATGAAGTTATTTCTAGAGGTTGGACACATACAACGTTTAGCTCAGTTCTGGGCATCTTTGAAATACCTATACAAACTTGTTCCTACATAGTAACTTGCAACTTTGAATGAGAATGTGCTTGCTTACAGAATTGTGCTACATGTTCTGAATGCCCGAATTGGGAATCAGTGTCAAAACTTTCTTAGGAATTATGTGATCCTTACTAGCTGGAAGTAAGGGAGATGGGGCATGAAGATATTTCTAGGAGTTGGAGACATACCAACTTTAGCTCAGTTCTGGGCATCTTTGAAATACCTATACAAACTTGTTCCTACATAGTAACTTGCAACTTTGAATGAGAATGTGCTTGCTTACAGCAACGTGCTATATGTTCTGAATGCCCGAATTGGGAATCTGTGTCAAAACTTTGTTAGGAATTATGTGATCCTTACTAGCTGGAAGTAAGGGAGATGGGGCATGAAGTTATTTCTAGGAGTTGGAGACATACCAAGTTTAGCTCAGTTCTGGGCATCTTTGAAATACCTTTACAAACTTGTTCCTGCATAGTAACTTGCAACTTTGAATGAAAATGTGCTTGCTTACAGCAACGTGCTATATGATCTGAATGCCCGAATTATGAATCTGTGTCAAAACTTTGTTAGAAATTATGTGATCCTTACTAGCTGGTAGTAAGGGAGATGGGGCATGAAGTTATTTCTAGGAGTTGGAGACATACCAACTTTGGCTCAGTTCTGGGCATCTTTGAAATACCTATACAAACTTGTTCCTACATAGTAACTTGCAACTTTGAATGAGAATGTGCTTGCTTACAGCAACGTGCTACATGTTCTGAATGCCCGAATTGGGAATCTGTGTCAAAACTTTGTTAAGAATTATGTGATCCTTACTAGCTGGAAGTAAGGGAGATGGGGCATGAAGTTATTTCTAGGAGTTGGACACATACCAAGTTTAGCTCAGTTCTGGGCATCTTTGAAATACCTATACAAACTTGTTCCTACATAGTAACTTGCAACTTTGAATGAGAATGTGCTTGCTTACAGCAACGTGCTATATGTTCTGAATGCCCGAATTGGGAATCTGTGTCAAAACTTTGTTAGGAATTATGTGATCCTTACTAGATGGAAGTAATGGAGATCGGGCATGAAGTTATTTCTAGAGGTTGGACACATACAACGTTTAGCTCAGTTCTGTGCATCTTTGAAATACCTATACAAACTTGTTCCTACATAGTAACTTGCAACTTTGAATGAGAATGTGCTTGCTTACAGCATTGTGCTATATGTTCTGAATGCCCGAATTGGGAATCAGTGTCAAAACTTTGTTAGGAATTATGTGATCCTTACTAGATGGAAGTAAGGGAGATGGGGCATGAAGTTATTTCTAGGAGTTGGAGACATACAACGTTTAGCTCAGTTCTGGGAATCTTTGAAATACCTATAAAAACTTGTTCCTACATAGTAACTTGCAACTTTGAATGAGAATGTGCTTGCTTACAGCAACGTGCTATATGTTCTGAATGCCCGAAGTGGGAATCTGTGTCAAAACTTTGTTAGGAATTATGTGATCCTTACTAGCTGGAAGTAAGGGAGATGGGGCATGAAGTTATTTCTAGGAGTTGGAGACATACCAGTTTAGCTCAGTTCTGGGCATCTTTGAAATACCTATACAAACTTGTTCCTACATAGTAACTTGCAACTTTGAATGAGAATGTGCTTGCTTACAGCAACGTGCTATATGTTCTGAATGCCCGAAGTGGGAATCTGTGTCAAAACTTTGTTAGGAATTATGTGATCCTTACTAGCTGGAAGTAAGGGAGATGGGGCATGAAGTTATTTCTAGGAGTTGGAGACATACCAAGTTTAGCTCAGTTCTGGGCATCTTTGAAATACCTATACAAACTTGTTCCTACATAGTAACTTGCAACTTTGAATGAGAATGTGCTTGCTTACAGCAACGTGCTATATGTTCTGAATGCCCGAATTGGGAATCTGTGTCAAAACTTTGTTAGGAATTATGTGATCCTTACTAGCTGGAAGTAAGGGAGATGGGGCATGAAGTTATTTCTAGGAGTTGGAGACATACCAAGTTTAGCTCAGTTCTGGGCATCTTTGAAATACCTATACAAACTTGTTCCTACATAGTAACTTGCAACTTTGAATGAGAATGTGCTTGCTTACAGCAACGTGCTATATGTTCTGAATGCCCGAATTGGGAATCTGTGTCAAAACGTTGTTAGAAATTATGTGATCCTTACTAGCTGGAAGTAAGGGAGATGGGGCATGAAGTTATTTCTAGGAGTTGGAGACATACCAAGTTTAGCTCAGTTCTGTGCATCTTTGAAATACCTATACAAACTTGTTCCTACATAGTAACTTGCAACTTTGAATGAGAATGTGCTTGCTTACAGCAACGTGCTATATGTTCTGAATGCCCGAATTGGGAATCAGTGTCAAAACTTTGTTAGGAATTATGTGATCCTTACTAGCTAGAAGTAAGGGAGATGGGGCATGAAGTTATTTCTAGGAGTTGGAGACGTACCAAGTTTAGCTCAGTTCTGGGCATCTTTGAAATACCTATACAAACTTGTTCCTTTCATAGTAACTTGCATCTTTGAATGAGAATGTGCTTGCTTACAGCAACGTGCTATATGTTCTGAATGCCCGAATTGGGAATCTGTATTCAAAACTTTGTTAGGAATTATGTGATCCTTACTAGCTGGAAGTAAGGGAGATGGGGCATGAAGTTATTTCTAGAGGTTGGACACATACAACGTTTAGCTCAGTTCTGGGCATCTTTGAAATACCTATACAAACTTGTTCCTACATAGTAACTTGCAACTTTGAATGAGAATGTGCTTGCTTACAGCAACGTGCTATATGTTCTGAATGCCCGAATTGGGAATCTGTGTCAAAACTTTGTTAGGAATTATGTGATCCTTACTAGCTGGAAGTAAGGGAGTTGGGGCATAAAGTTATTTCTAGGAGTTGGACACATACCAAGTTTAGCTCAGTTCTGGGCATCTTTGAAATACCTATACAAACTTGTTCCTACATAGTAAATTGCAACTTTGAATGAGAATGTGCTTGCTTACAGCAACGTGCTATATGTTCTGAATGCCCGAATTGGGAATCTGTGTCAAAACTTTGTTAGGAATTATGTGATCCTTAATAGATGGAAGTAATGGAGATCGGGCATGAAGTTATTTCTAGAGGTTGGACACAGAGAACGTTTAGCTCAGTTCTGGGCATCTTTGAAATACCTATACAAACTTGTTCCTACATAGTAACTTGCAACTTTGAATGAGAATGTGCTTGCTTACAGAATTGTGCTATATGTTCTGAATGCCCGAATTGGGAATCAGTGTCAAAACTTTGTTAGTAATTATGTGATCCTTACTAGATGGATGTAAGGGAGATGGGGCATGAAGTTATTTCTAGGAGTTGGAGACATACAACGTTTAGCTCAGTTCTGGGCATCTTTGAAATACCTATAAAAACTTGTTCCTACATAGTAACTTGCAACTTTGAATGAGAATGTGCTTGCTTACAGCAACGTGCTATATGTTCTGAATGCCCGAAGTGGGAATCTGTGTCAAAACTTTGTTAGGAATTATGTGATCCTTACTAGCTGGAAGTAAGGGAGATGGGGCATGAAGTTATTTCTAGGAGTTGGAGACATACCAAGTTTAGCTCAGTTCTGGGCATCTTTGAAATACCTATACAAACTTGTTCCTACATAGTAACTTGCAACTTTGAATGAGAATGTGCTTGCTTACAGCAACGTGCTATATGTTCTGAATGCCCGAATTGGGAATCTGTGTCAAAACTTTGTTAGGAATTATGTGATCCTTACTAGATGGAAGTAATGGAGATCGGGCATGAAGTTATTTCTAGAGGTTGGACACATACAACGTTTAGCTCAGTTCTGGGCATCTTTGAAATACCTATACAAACTTGTTCCTACATAGTAACTTGCAACTTTGAATGAGAATGTGCTTGCTTACAGAATTGTGCTACATGTTCTGAATGCCCGAATTGGGAATCAGTGTCAAAACTTTCTTAGGAATTATGTGATCCTTACTAGCTGGAAGTAAGGGAGATGGGGCATGAAGATATTTCTAGGAGTTGGAGACATACCAACTTTAGCTCAGTTCTGGGCATCTTTGAAATACCTATACAAACTTGTTCCTACATAGTAACTTGCAACTTTGAATGAGAATGTGCTTGCTTACAGCAACGTGCTATATGTTCTGAATGCCCGAATTGGGAATCTGTGTCAAAACTTTGTTAGGAATTATGTGATCCTTACTAGCTGGAAGTAAGGGAGATGGGGCATGAAGTTATTTCTAGGAGTTGGAGACATACCAAGTTTAGCTCAGTTCTGGGCATCTTTGAAATACCTTTACAAACTTGTTCCTGCATAGTAACTTGCAACTTTGAATGAAAATGTGCTTGCTTACAGCAACGTGCTATATGATCTGAATGCCCGAATTGGGAATCTGTGTCAAAACTTTGTTAGAAATTATGTGATCCTTACTAGCTGGTAGTAAGGGAGATGGGGCATGAAGTTATTTCTAGGAGTTGGAGACATACCAACTTTGGCTCAGTTCTGGGCATCTTTGAAATACCTATACAAACTTGTTCCTACATAGTAACTTGCAACTTTGAATGAGAATGTGCTTGCTTACAGCAACGTGCTACATGTTCTGAATGCCCGAATTGGGAATCTGTGTCAAAACTTTGTTAAGAATTATGTGATCCTTACTAGCTGGAAGTAAGGGAGATGGGGCATGAAGTTATTTCTAGGAGTTGGACACATACCAAGTTTAGCTCAGTTCTGGGCATCTTGGAAATACCTATACAAACTTGTTCCTACATAGTAACTTGCAACTTTGAATGAGAATGTGCTTGCTTACAGCAACGTGCTATATGTTCTGAATGCCCGAATTGGGAATCAGTGTCAAAACTTTGTTAGGAATTATGTGATCCTTACTAGCTAGAAGTAAGGGAGATGGGGCATGAAGTTATTTCTAGGAGTTGGAGACGTACCAAGTTTAGCTCAGTTCTGGGCATCTTTGAAATACCTATACAAACTTGTTCCTTTCATAGTAACTTGCATCTTTGAATGAGAATGTGCTTGCTTACAGCAACGTGCTATATGTTCTGAATGCCCGAATTGGGAATCTGTATTCAAAACTTTGTTAGGAATTATGTGATCCTTACTAGCTGGAAGTAAGGGAGATGGGGCATGAAGTTATTTCTAGAGGTTGGACACATACAACGTTTAGCTCAGTTCTGGGCATCTTTGAAATACCTATACAAACTTGTTCCTACATAGTAACTTGCAACTTTGAATGAGAATGTGCTTGCTTACAGCAACGTGCTATATGTTCTGAATGCCCGAATTGGGAATCTGTGTCAAAACTTTGTTAGGAATTATGTGATCCTTACTAGCTGGAAGTAAGGGAGTTGGGGCATAAAGTTATTTCTAGGAGTTGGACACATACCAAGTTTAGCTCAGTTCTGGGCATCTTTGAAATACCTATACAAACTTGTTCCTACATAGTAAATTGCAACTTTGAATGAGAATGTGCTTGCTTACAGCAACGTGCTATATGTTCTGAATGCCCGAATTGGGAATCTGTGTCAAAACTTTGTTAGGAATTATGTGATCCTTACTAGCTGGAAGTAAGGGAGATGGGGCATGAAGTTATTTCTAGGAGTTGGAGACATACCAAGTTTAGCTCAGTTCTGGGCATCTTTGAAATACCTTTACAAACTTGTTCCTGCATAGTAACTTGCAACTTTGAATGAAAATGTGCTTGCTTACAGCAACGTGCTATATGATCTGAATGCCCGAATTGGGAATCTGTGTCAAAACTTTGTTAGAAATTATGTGATCCTTACTAGCTGGTAGTAAGGGAGATGGGGCATGAAGTTATTTCTAGGAGTTGGAGACATACCAACTTTGGCTCAGTTCTGGGCATCTTTGAAATACCTATACAAACTTGTTCCTACATAGTAACTTGCAACTTTGAATGAGAATGTGCTTGCTTACAGCAACGTGCTACATGTTCTGAATGCCCGAATTGGGAATCTGTGTCAAAACTTTGTTAAGAATTATGTGATCCTTACTAGCTGGAAGTAAGGGAGATGGGGCATGAAGTTATTTCTAGGAGTTGGACACATACCAAGTTTAGCTCAGTTCTGGGCATCTTGGAAATACCTATACAAACTTGTTCCTACATAGTAACTTGCAACTTTGAATGAGAATGTGCTTGCTTACAGCAACGTGCTATATGTTCTGAATGCCCGAATTGGGAATCAGTGTCAAAACTTTGTTAGGAATTATGTGATCCTTACTAGCTAGAAGTAAGGGAGATGGGGCATGAAGTTATTTCTAGGAGTTGGAGACGTACCAAGTTTAGCTCAGTTCTGGGCATCTTTGAAATACCTATACAAACTTGTTCCTTTCATAGTAACTTGCATCTTTGAATGAGAATGTGCTTGCTTACAGCAACGTGCTATATGTTCTGAATGCCCGAATTGGGAATCTGTATTCAAAACTTTGTTAGGAATTATGTGATCCTTACTAGCTGGAAGTAAGGGAGATGGGGCATGAAGTTATTTCTAGAGGTTGGACACATACAACGTTTAGCTCAGTTCTGGGCATCTTTGAAATACCTATACAAACTTGTTCCTACATAGTAACTTGCAACTTTGAATGAGAATGTGCTTGCTTACAGCAACGTGCTATATGTTCTGAATGCCCGAATTGGGAATCTGTGTCAAAACTTTGTTAGGAATTATGTGATCCTTACTAGCTGGAAGTAAGGGAGTTGGGGCATAAAGTTATTTCTAGGAGTTGGACACATACCAAGTTTAGCTCAGTTCTGGGCATCTTCGAAATACCTATACAAACTTGTTCCTACATAGTAAATTGCAACTTTGAATGAGAATGTGCTTGCTTACAGCAACGTGCTATATGTTCTGAATGCCCGAATTTGGAATCTGTATTCAAAACTTTGTTAGGAATTATGTGATCCTTACTAGCTGGAAGTAAGGGAGATGGGGCATGAAGTTATTTCTAGAGGTTGGACACATACAACGTTTAGCTCAGTTCTGGGCATCTTTGAAATACCTATACAAACTTGTTCCTACATAGTAACTTGCAACTTTGAATGAGAATGTGCTTGCTTACAGCAACGTGCTATATGTTCTGAATGCCCGAATTGGGAATCTGTGTCAAAACTTTGTTAGGAATTATGTGATCCTTACTAGCTGGAAGTAAGGGAGTTGGGGCATAAAGTTATTTCTAGGAGTTGGACACATACCAAGTTTAGCTCAGTTCTGGGCATCTTTGAAATACCTATACAAACTTGTTCCTACATAGTAAATTGCAACTTTGAATGAGAATGTGCTTGCTTACAGCAACGTGCTATATGTTCTGAATGCCCGAATTGGGAATCTGTGTCAAAACTTTGTTAGGAATTATGTGATCCTTAATAGATGGAAGTAATGGAGATCGGGCATGAAGTTATTTCTAGAGGTTGGACACAGAGAACGTTTAGCTCAGTTCTGGGCATCTTTGAAATACCTATACAAACTTGTTCCTACATAGTAACTTGCAACTTTGAATGAGAATGTGCTTGCTTACAGCAACGTGCTATATGTTCTGAATGCCTGAATTGGGAATCTGTGTCAAAACTTTGTTAGGAATTATGTGATCCTTACTAGCTGGAAGTAAGGGAGATGGGGCATGAAGTTATTTCTAGGAGTTGGAGACATACCAACTTTAGCTCAGTTCTGGGCATCTTTGAAATACCTATACAAACTTGTTCCTACATAGTAACTTGCAACTTTGAATGAGAATGTGCTTGCTTAAAGCAACGTGCTATATGTTCTGAATGCCCGAATTGGGAATCTGTGTCAAAACTTTGTTAGGAATTATGTGATCCTTACTAGCTGGAAGTAAGGGAGATGGGGCATGAAGTTATTTCTAGGAGTTGGAGACATACCAAGTTTAGCTCAGTTCTGGGCATCTTTGAAATACCTATACAAACTTGTTCCTACATAGTAACTTGCAACTTTGAATGAGAATGTGCTTGCTTACAGCAACGTGCTATATGTTCTGAATGCCCGAATTGGGAATCTGTGTCAAAACTTTGTTAGGAATTATGTGATCCTTACTAGATGGAAGTAATGGAGATCGGGCATGAAGTTATTTCTAGAGGTTGGACACAGACAACGTTTAGCTCAGTTCTGTGCATCTTTGAAATACCTATACAAACTTGTTCCTACATAGTAACTTGCAACTTTGAATGAGAATGTGCTTGCTTACAGCATTGTGCTATATGTTCTGAATGCCCGAATTGGGAATCAGTGTCAAAACTTTGTTAGGATTTATGTGATCCTTACTAGATGGAAGTAAGGGAGATGGGGCATGGAGTTATTTCTAGGAGTTGGAGACATACAACGTTTAGCTCAGTTCTGGGCATCTTTGAAATACCTATAAAAACTTGTTCCTACATGGTAACTTGCAACTTTGAATGAGAATGTGCTTGCTTACAGCAACGTGCTATATGTTCTGAATGCCCGAAGTGGGAATCTGTGTCAAAACTTTGTTAGGAATTCTGTGATCCTTACTAGCTGGAAGTAAGGAAGATGGGGCATGAAGTTATTTCTAGGAGTTGGAGACATACCAAGTTTAGCTCAGTTCTGGGCATCTTTGAAATACCTATACAAACTTGTTCCTACATAGTAACTTGCAACTTTGAATGAGAATGTGCTTGCTTACAGCATTGTGCTATATGTTCTGAATGCCCGATTTGGGAATCTGTGTCAAAACTTTGTTAGGAATTATGTGATCCTTACTAGCTGGAAGTAAGGGAGTTGGGGCATGAAGTTATTTCTAGGAGTTGGAGACATACAACGTTTAGCTCAGTTCTGGGCATCTTTGAAATGCCTATACAAACTTGTTCCTACATAGTAACTTGCAACTTTGAATGAGAATGTGCTTGCTTACAGCAACGTGCTATATGTTCTGAATGCCCGAATTGGGAATCTGTGTCAAATCTTTGTTAGGAATTATGTGATCCTTACAAGCTGGAAGTAAGGGAGTTGGGGCATGAAGTTATTTCTAGGAGCTGGAGACATACAACGTTTAGCTCAGTTCTGGGGATCTTTGAAATACCTATAGAAACTTGTTCCTACATAGTAACTTGCAACTTTGAATGAGAATGTGCTTGCTTACAGCAACGTGCTATATGTTCTGAATGACCGAAGTGGGAATCTGTGTCAAAACTTTGTTAGGAATTATGTGATCCTTACTAGCTGGAAGTAAGGGAGATGGGGCATGAAGTTATTTCTAGGAGTTGGAGACATACCAACTTTAGCTCAGTTCTGGGCATCTTTGAAATACCTATACAAACTTGTTCCTACATAGTAACTTGCAACTTTGAATGAGAATGTGCTTGCTTACAGCAACGTGCTATATGTTCTGAATGCCCGAATTGGGAATCAGTGTCAAAACTTTGTTAGGAATTGTGTGATCCTTACTAGCTAGAAGTAAGGGAGATGGGGCATGAAGTTATTTCTAGGAGTTGGAGACGTACCAAGTTTAGCTCATTTCTGGGCATCTTTGAAATACCTATACAAACTTGTTCCTACATAGTAACTTGCATCTTTGAATGAGAATGTGCTTGCTTACAGCAACGTGCTATATGTTCTGAATGCCCGAATTGGGAATCTGTATTCAAAACTTTGTTAGGAATTATGTGATCCTTACTAGCTGGAAGTAAGGGAGATGGGGCATGAAGTTATTTCTAGAGGTTGGACACATACAACGTTTAGCTCAGTTCTGGGCATCTTTGAAATACCTATACAAACTTGTTCCTACATAGTAACTTGCAACTTTGAATGAGAATGTGCTTGCTTACAGCAACGTGCTATATGTTCTGAATGCCCGAATTGGGAATCTGTGTCAAAACTTTGTTAGGAATTATGTGATCCTTACAAGCTGGAAGTAAGGGAGTTGGGGCATGAAGTTATTTCTAGGAGTTGGACACATACCAAGTTTAGCTCAGTTCTGGGCATCTTTGAAATACCTATACAAACTTGTTCCTACATAGTAAATTGCATCTTTGAATGAGAATGTGCTTGCTTACAGCAACGTGCTATATGTTCTGAATGCCCGAATTGGGAATCTGTGTCAAAACTTTGTTAGGAATTATGTGATCCTTACTAGATGGAAGTAATGGAGATCGGGCATGAAGTTATTTCTAGAGGTTGGACACAGACAACGTTTAGCTCAGTTCTGGGCATCTTTGAAATACCTATACAAACTTGTTCCTACATAGTAACTTGCAACTTTGAATGAGAATGTGCTTGCTTAAAGCAACGTGCTATATGTTCTGAATGCCCGAATTGGGAATCTGTGTCAAATCTTTGTTAGGAATTATGTGATCCTTACTAGCTGGAAGTAAGGGAGATGGGGCATGAAGTTATTTCTAGGAGTTGGAGACATACCAAGTTTAGCTCAGTTCTGGGCATCTTTGAAATACCTATACAAACTTGTTCCTACATAGTAAATTGCAACTTTGAATGAGAATGTGCTTGCTTACAGCAACGTGCTATATGTTCTGAATGCCCGAATTGGGAATCTGTGTCAAAACTTTGTTAGGAATTATGTGATCCTTACTAGATGGAAGTAATGGAGATCGGGCATGAAGTTATTTCTAGAGGTTGGACACAGACAACGTTTAGCTCAGTTCTGGGCATCTTTGAAATACCTATACAAACTTGTTCCTACATAGTAACTTGCAACTTTGAATGAGAATGTGCTTGCTTACAGAATTGTGCTATATGTTCTGAATGCCCGAATAGGGAATCAGTGTCAAAACTTTGTTAGGAATTATGTGATCCTTACTAGATGGATGTAAGGGAGATGGGGCATGAAGTTATTTCTAGGAGTTGGAGACATACAACGTTTAGCTCAGTTCTGGGCATCTTGGAAATACCTATACAAACTTGTTCCTACATAGTAACTTGCAACTTTGAATGAGAATGTGCTTGCTTACAGCAACGTGCTATATGTTCTGAATGCCCGAATTGGGAATCTGTGTCAAATCTTTGTTAGGAATTATGTGATCCTTACAAGCTGGAAGTAAGGGAGTTGGGGCATGAAGTTATTTCTAGGAGCTGGAGACATACAACGTTTAGCTCAGTTCTGGGCATCTTTGAAATACCTATACAAACTTGTTCCTACATAGTAACTTGAAACTTAGAATGAGAATGTGCTTGCTTACAGCAACGTGCTATATGTTCTGAATGCCTGAATTGGGAATCTGTGTCAAAACTTTGTTAGGAATTATGTGATCCTTACTAGCTGGAAGTAATGGAGATGGGGCATGAAGTTATTTCTAGGAGTTGGAGACATACCAAATTTAGCTCAGTTCTGGGCATCTTTGAAATACCTATGAAAACTTGTTCCTACATAGTAACTTGCAACTTTGAATGAGAATGTGCTTGCTTACAGCAACGTGCTATATGTTCTGAATGCCCGAATTGGGAATCTGTGTCAAAACTTTGTTAGGAATTATGTGATCCTTACTAGCTGGAAGTAAGGGAGATGGGGCATGAATTTATTTCTAGGAGTTGGAGACATACCAAGTTTAGCTCAGTTCTGGGCATCTTTGAAATACCTTTACAAACTTGTTCCTACATAGTAACTTGCAACTTTGAATGAAAATGTGCTTGCTTACAGCAACGTGCTATATGATCTGAATGCCCGAATTGGGAATCTGTGTCAAAACTTTGTTAGAAATTATGTGATCCTTACTAGCTGGAAGTAAGTGAGATGGGGAATGAAGTTATATCTGGGAGTTGGAGACATACAACGTTAAGCTCAGTTCTCGGCATCTTTGAAATACCTATACAAACTTGTTCCTACATAGTAACTTGCAACTTTGAATGAGAATGTGCTTGCTTACAGCAACGTGCTACATGTTCTGAATGCCCGAATTGGGAATCTGTGTCAAAACTTTGTTAGGAATTATGTGATCCTTACTAGCTGGAAGTATGGGAGATGGGGCATGAAGTTATTTCTAGAGGTTGGACACATACCAAGTTTAGCTCAGTTCTGGGCATCTTTGAAATACCTATACAAACTTGTTCCTACATAGTAACTTGCAACTTTGAATGAGAATGTGCTTGCTTACAGCAACGTGCTATATGTTCTGAATGCCTGAATTGGGAATCTGTGTCAAAACTTTGTTAGGAATTATGTGATCCTTACTAGCTGGAAGTAAGGGAGATGGGGCATGAAGTTGTTTCTAGGAGTTGGAGACATACCAACTTTAGCTCAGTTCTGGGCATCTTTGAAATACCTATACAAACTTGTTCCTACATAGTAACTTGCAACTTTGAATGAGAATGTGCTTGCTTAAAGCAACGTGCTATATGTTCTGAATGCCCGAATTGGGAATCTGTGTCAAATCTTTGTTAGGAATTATGTGATCCTTACTAGCTGGAAGTAAGGGAGATGGGGCATGAAGTTATTTCTAGGAGTTGGAGACATACCAAGTTTAGCTCAGTTCTGGGCATCTTTGAAATACCTATACAAACTTGTTCCTACATAGTAAATTGCAACTTTGAATGAGAATGTGCTTGCTTACAGCAACGTGCTATATGTTCTGAATGCCCGAATTGGGAATCTGTGTCAAAACTTTGTTAGGAATTATGTGATCCTTACTAGATGGAAGTAATGGAGATCGGGCATGAAGTTATTTCTAGAGGTTGGACACAGACAACGTTTAGCTCAGTTCTGGGCATCTTTGAAATACCTATACAAACTTGTTCCTACATAGTAACTTGCAACTTTGAATGAGAATGTGCTTGCTTACAGAATTGTGCTATATGTTCTGAATGCCCGAATAGGGAATCAGTGTCAAAACTTTGTTAGGAATTATGTGATCCTTACTAGATGGATGTAAGGGAGATGGGGCATGAAGTTATTTCTAGGAGTTGGAGACATACAACGTTTAGCTCAGTTCTGGGCATCTTGGAAATACCTATACAAACTTGTTCCTACATAGTAACTTGCAACTTTGAATGAGAATGTGCTTGCTTACAGCAACGTGCTATATGTTCTGAATGCCCGAATTGGGAATCTGTGTCAAATCTTTGTTAGGAATTATGTGATCCTTACAAGCTGGAAGTAAGGGAGTTGGGGCATGAAGTTATTTCTAGGAGCTGGAGACATACAACGTTTAGCTCAGTTCTGGGCATCTTTGAAATACCTATACAAACTTGTTCCTACATAGTAACTTGAAACTTAGAATGAGAATGTGCTTGCTTACAGCAACGTGCTATATGTTCTGAATGCCTGAATTGGGAATCTGTGTCAAAACTTTGTTAGGAATTATGTGATCCTTACTAGCTGGAAGTAATGGAGATGGGGCATGAAGTTATTTCTAGGAGTTGGAGACATACCAACTTTAGCTCAGTTCTGGGCATCTTTGAAATACCTATGAAAACTTGTTCCTACATAGTAACTTGCAACTTTGAATGAGAATGTGCTTGCTTACAGCAACGTGCTATATGTTCTGAATGCCCGAATTGGGAATCTGTGTCAAAACTTTGTTAGGAATTATGTGATCCTTACTAGCTGGAAGTAAGGGAGATGGGGCATGAATTTATTTCTAGGAGTTGGAGACATACCAAGTTTAGCTCAGTTCTGGGCATCTTTGAAATACCTTTACAAACTTGTTCCTACATAGTAACTTGCAACTTTGAATTAAAATGTGCTTGCTTACAGCAACGTGCTATATGATCTGAATGCCCGAATTGGGAATCTGTGTCAAAACTTTGTTAGAAATTATGTGATCCTTACTAGCTGGAAGTAAGTGAGATGGGGAATGAAGTTATATCTGGGAGTTGGAGACATACAACGTTAAGCTCAGTTCTCGGCATCTTTGAAATACCTATACAAACTTGTTCCTACATAGTAACTTGCAACTTTGAATGAGAATGTGCTTGCTTACAGCAACGTGCTACATGTTCTGAATGCCCGAATTGGGAATCTGTGTCAAAACTTTGTTAGGAATTATGTGATCCTTACTAGCTGGAAGTATGGGAGATGGGGCATGAAGTTATTTCTAGAGGTTGGACACATACCAAGTTTAGCTCAGTTCTGGGCATCTTTGAAATACCTATACAAACTTGTTCCTACATAGTAACTTGCAACTTTGAATGAGAATGTGCTTGCTTACAGCAACGTGCTATATGTTCTGAATGCCCGAAATGGGAATCTGTGTCAAAACTTTGTTAAGAGTTATGTGATCCTTACTAGCTGGAAGTAAGGGACTTGGGGCATGAAGTTATTTCTAGGAGTTGGACACATACCAAGTTTAGCTCAGTTCTGGGCATCTTGGAAATACCTATACAAACTTGTTCCTACATAGTAACTTGCAACTTTGAATGAGAATGTGCTTGCTTACAGCAACGTGCTATATGTTCTGAATGCCCGAATTGGGAATCTGTGTCAAATCTTTGTTAGGAATTATGTGATCCTTACTAGATGGAAGTAATGGAGATCGGGCATGAAGTTATTTCTAGAGGTTGGACACAGACAACGTTTAGCTCAGTTCTGTGCATCTTTGAAATACCTATACAAACTTGTTCCTACATAGTAACTTGCAACTTTGAATGAGAATGTGCTTGCTTACAGCATTGTGCTATATGTTCTGAATGCCCGAATTGGGAATCAGTGTCAAAACTTTGTTAGGAATTATGTGATCCTTACTAGATGGAAGTAAGGGAGATGGGGCATGAAGTTTTTTCTAGGAGTTGGAGACATACAACGTTTAGCTCAGTTCTTGGCATCTTTGAAATACCTATAAAAACTTGTTCCTACATAGTAACTTGCAACTTTGAATGAGAATGTGCTTGCTTACAGCAACGTGCTATATGTTCTGAATGCCCGAATTGGGAATCTGTGTCAAAACTTTGTTAGGAAATATGTGATCCTTACTAGCTGGAAGTAAGGGAGATGGGGCATGAAGTTATTTCTAGGAGTTGGAGACATACCAGTTTAGCTCAGTTCTGGGCATCTTTGAAATACCTATACACACTTGTTCCTACAGAGTAACTTGCAACTTTGAATGAGAATGTGCTTGCTTACAGCAACGTGCTATATGTTCTGAATGCCCGAAGTGGGAATCTGTGTCAAAACTTTGTTAGGAATTATGTGATCCTTACTAGCTGGAAGTAAGGGAGATGGGGCATGAAGTTATTTTTAGAGGTTGGAGACATACAACGTTTAGCTCAGTTCTGGGCATCTTTGAAATACCTATACAAACTTGTTCCTACATAGTAACTTGCAACTTTGAATGAGAATGTGCTTGCTTACAGCATTGTGCTATATGTTCTGAATGCCCGAATGGGGAATCTGTGTCAAAACTTTGTTAGGAATTATGTGATCCTTACTAGATGGAAGTAAGGGAGATGGGGCATGAAGTTATTTCTAGGAGTTGGAGACATACCAAGTTTAGCTCAGTTCTGGGCATCTTTGAAATACCTATACAAACTTGTTCCTACATAGTAACTTGCAACTTTGAATGAGAATGTGCTTGCTTACAGCATTGTGCTATATGTTCTGAATGCCCGAATTGGGAATCTGTTTCAAATCTTTGTTAGGAATTATGTGATCCTTACAAGCTGGAAGTAAGGGAGTTGGGGCATGAAGATATTTCTAGGAGCTGGAGACATACAACGTTTAGCTCAGTTCTGGGCATCTTTGAAATACCTATACAAACTTGTTTCTACATAGTAACTTGCAACTTTGAATGAGAATGTACTTGCTTACAGCAACGTGCTATATGTTCTGAATGCCCGAATTGGGAATCTGTGTCAAAACTTTGTTAGGAATTATGTGATCCTTACTAGCTGGAAGTAAGGGAGATGGGGCATGAAGTTATTTCTAGGAGTTGGAGACATACCAAGTTTAGCTCAGTTCTGGGCATCTTTGAAATACCTATACAAACTTGTTCCTACATAGTAACTTGCAACTTTGAATGAGAATGTGCTTGCTTACAGCAACGTGCTATATGTTCTGAATGCCCGAATTGGGAATCTGTGTCAAAACTTTGTTAGGAATTATGTGATCCTTACTCGATGGAAGTAAGGGAGATGGGGCATGAAGTTATTTCTAGGAGTTGGAGACATACAACATTTAGCTCAGTTCTGGGCATCTTTGAAATACCTATACAAACTTGTTCCTACATAGTAACTTGCAACTTTGAATGAGAATGTGCTTGCTTACAGCAACGTGCTATATGTTCTGAATGCCCGAATTGGGAATCTGTGTCAAATCTTTGTTAGGAATTATGTGATCCTTACAAGCTGGAAGTAAGGGAGTTGGGGCATGAAGTTATTTCTAGGAGCTGGAGACATACAACGTTTAGCTCAGTACTGGGCATCTTTGAAATACCTATAAAAACTTGTTCCTACATAGTAACTTGCAACTTTGAATGAGAATGTGCTTGCTTACAGCAACGTGCTATATGTTCTGAATGCCCGAATTGGGAATCTGTGTCAAAACTTTGTAAGAAATTATGTGATCCTTACTAGCTTGAAGTAAGGGAGATGGGGCATGAAGTTATTTCTAGGAGTTGGAGACATACCAAGTTTAGCTCAGTTCTGGGCATCTTTGAAATACCTATACAAATTTGTTCCTACATAGTAACTTGCAACTTTGATTGAGAATGTGCTTGCTTACATCAACGTGCTATATGTTCTGAATGCCCAAATTGGGAATCTGTGTCAAAACTTTGTTAGGAATTATGTGATCCTTACTAGCTGGAAGTAAGGGAGATGGGGCATGAAGTTATTTCTAGGAGTTGGAGACATACTAAGTTTAGCTCAATTCTGGGCATCTTTGAAATACCTATACAAACTTGTTCCTACATAGTAACTTGCAACTGTGAATGAGAATGTGCTTGCTTACAGCAACGTGCTATATGTTCTGAATGCCCGAATTGGGAATCCGTGTTCAAAACTTTGTTAGGAATTATGTGATCCTTACTACATGGAAGTAAATGAGATGGGGCATGAAGTTATTTCTAGAGGTTAGACACATACAACGTTTAGCTCAGTTCTGGGCATCTTTGAAATACCTATACAAACTTGTTCCTACATAGTAACTTGCAACTGTGAATGAGAATGTGCTTGCTTACAGCAAAGTGCTATATGTTCTGAATGCCCGAATTCGGAATCTGTGTCAAAACTTTGTTAGGAATTATGTGATCCTTACTAGCTGGAAGTAAGGGAGATGGGGCATGAAGTTATTTCTAGGAGTTGGAGACATACCAAGTTTAGCTCAGTTCTGGGCATCTTTGAAATACCTATACAAACTTGTTCCTACATAGTAACTTGCAACTTTGAATGAGAATGTATTTGCTTACAGCAACGTGCTATATGTTCTGAATGCCCGAATTGGGAATCTGTGTCAAATCTTTGTTAGGAATTATGTGATCCTTACTAGCTGGAAGTAAGGGAGATGGGGCATGAAGTTATTTCTAGGAGTTGGAGACATACCAAGTTTAGCTCAGTTCTGGGCATCTTTGAAATACCTATACAAACTTGTTCCTACATAGTAACTTGCAACTTTGAATGAGAATGTGCTTGCTTACAGCTTTGTGCTATATGTTCTGAATGCCCGAATTGGGAATCTGTGTCAAAACTTTGTTAGGAATTATGTGATCCTTACTAGCTGGAAGTAAGGGAGATGGGGCATGAAGTTATTTCTTGGAGTTGGAGACATACAACCTTTAGCTCAGTTCTGGGCATCTTTGAAATACCTATACAAACTTGTTCCTACATAGTAACGTGCAACTTTGAATGAGAATGTGCTTGCTTACAGCAACGTGCTATATGTTCTGAATGCCCGAATTGGGAATCTGTGTCAAAACTTTGTAAGAAATTATGTGATCCTTACTAGCTTGAAGTAAGGGAGATGGGGCATGAAGTTATTTCTAGGAGTTGGAGACATACCAAGTTTAGCTCAGTTCTGGGCATCTTTGAAATACCTATACAAACTTGTTCCTACATAGTAACTTGCAACTTTGAATGAGAATGTGCTTGCTTACAGCAACGTGCTATATGTTCTGAATGCCCGAATTGGGAATCTGTGTCAAAACTTTGTTAGGAATTATGTGATCCTTACTAGATGGAAGTAAGGGAGATGGGGCATGAAGGTATTTCTAGGAGTTGGACACATACCAAGTTTAGCTCAGTTCTGGGCATCTTTGAAATACCTACTCAAACTTGTTCCTACATAGTAACTTGCAACTTTGAATGAGAATGTGCTTGCTTACAGCACCGTGCTATATGTTCTGAATGCCCGAATTGGGAATCTGTGTCAAAACATTGTTAGGAATTATGTGATCCTTACTAGCTGGAAGTAATGGAGATGGGGCATGAAGTTATTTCTAGTAGTTGGAGACATACCAAGTTTAGCTCAGTTCTGGCCATCTTTGAAATACCTATACAAACTTGTTCCTACATAGTAACTTACAACTTTGAATGAGAATGTGCTTGCTTACAGAACGTGCTATATGTTCTGAATGCCCGAATTGGGAATCTGTGTCAAATGTTTGTTAGGAATAATGTGATCCTTACTAGCTGGAAGTAAGAGAGATGGGGCATGAAGTTATTTCTAGGAGTTGGAGACATACCAAGTTTAGCTCAGTTCTGGGCATCTTTGAAATACCTATACAAACTTGTTCCTACATAGTAACTTGCAACTTTGAATGAGAATGTGCTTGCTTACAGCAACGTGCTATATGTTCTGAATGCCCGAATTGGGAATCTGTGTCAAAACTTTGTTAGAAATTATGTGATCCTTACTAGATGGAAGTAAGGGAGACGGGGCATGAAGTTATTTCTAGGAGTTGGAGACATACAACGTGTAGCTCAGTTCTATGCATCTTTGAAATACCTATACAAACTTGTTCCTACATAGTAACTTGCTACTTGGAATGAGAATGTGCTTGCTTACAGAACGTGCTATATGTTCTGAATGCCCGAATTGGGAATCTGTGTCAAAACTTTGTTAGGAATTATGTGATCCTTACTAGCTGGATGTAAGGGAGATGCGGCATGAAGTTATTTCTAGGAGTTGGAGACATACCAAGTTTAGCTCAGTTCTGGCCATCTTTGAAATACCTATACAAACTTGTTCCTACATAGTAACTTGCAACTTTGAATGAGAATGTGCTTGCTTACAGCAACGTGCTATATGTTCTGAATGCCCGAATTGGGAATCTGTGTCAAAACTTTGTTAGGAATTATGTGATCCTTACTAGCTGGACGTAAGGGAGACGGGGCATGAAGTTATTTCTAGGAGTTGGAGACATACCAAGATTAGCTCAGTTCTGGGCATCTTTGAAATACCTATACAAACTTGTTCCTACATAGTAACTTGCAACTTTGAATGAGAATGTGCTTGCTTACAGCAACGTGCTATATGTTCTGAATTCCCGAATTGGGAATCTGTGTCAAAACTTTGTTAGGAATTATGTGATCCTTACTAGCTGGAAGTAAGGGAGTTGGGGCATGAAGTTATTTCTAGAGGTTGGACACACACGAAGTTTAGCTCAGTTCTGGGCATCTTTGAAATACCTATACAAACTTGTTCCTACATAGTAACTTGCAACTTTGAATGAGAATGTGCTTGCTTACAGCAACGTGCTATATGTTCTGAATGCCCGAATTGGGAATCTGTGTCAAAACTTTGTTAGGAATTTTATGATCCTTACTAGCTGGAAGTAAGGAAGATGGGGCATGAAGTTATTTCTGGGAGTTGGAGACATACCAAGTTTAGCTCTGTTCTGGGCATCTTTGAAATACCTATACAAACTTGTTCCTACATAGTAACTTGCAACTTTGAATGAGAATGTGCTTGCTTACAGCAACGTGCTATATGTTCTGAATGCCCGAGTTGGGAATCTGTGTCAAATATTTGTTAGGAATTATGTGATCCTTACTAGCTGGAAGTAAGGGAGACGGGGCATGAAGTTATTTCTAGGAGTTGGAGACATACCAAGTTTAGCTCAGTTCTGGGCATCTTTGAAATACCTATACAAACTTGTTCCTACATAGTAACTTGCAACTTCGAATGAGAATGTGCTTGCTTACAGCAACGTGCTATATGTTCTGAATGCCCGAATTGGGAATCTGTGTCAAAACTTTGTTAGGAATTATGTGATCCTTACCAGCTGGAAGTAAGGGAGTTGGGGCATGAAGTTATTTCTAGAGGTGGGACACATACCAAGTTTAGCTCAGTTCTGGGCATCTTTGAAATACCTATACAAACTTGTTCCTACATAGTAACTTGCAACTTTGAATGAGAATGTGCTTGCTTACAGCAACGTGCTATATGTTCTGAATGCCCGAATTGGGAATCTGAGTCAAAACTTTTTTAGAAATTATGTGATCCTTACTAGATGGAAGTAAGGGAGATGGGGCATGAAGTTATTTCTAGGAGTTGGACACATACCAAGTTTAGCACAGTTCTGGGCATCTTTGAAATACCTATACAAACTTGTTCCTACATAGTATCTTGCAACTTTGAATGAGAATGTGCTTGCTTACAGCAACGTGCTATATGTTCTGAGTGCCCGAATTGGGAATCTGTGTCAAAAATTTGTTAGGAATTATGTGATCCTTACTAGTTGGAAGTAAGGGAGATGGGGCATGAAGTTTTTTCTAGGAGTTGGAGACATACAACGTTTATCTCTCTTCTGGGCATCTTTGAAATACCTATACAAACTTGTTCCTACATAGTAACTTGCAACTTTGAATGAGAATGTGCTTGCTTACAGCAACGTGCTATATGTTCTGAATGCCCAAATTGGGAATCTGTGTCAAAACTTTCTTAGAAATTATGTGATTCTTACTAGATGGAAGTAAGTGAGATGGGGCATGAAGTTATTTCTAGGAGTTGGAGACATACAACGTTTAACACAGTTCTGGGTATCTTTCAAATACCTATACAAACTTGTTCCTACATAGTAACTTGCAACTTTGAATGAGAATGTACTTGCTTACAGCAACGTGCTATATGTTCTGAATGCCCGAATTGGGAATCTGTGTCAAAATTTTCTTAGAAATTATGTGATCCTTACTAGCTGGATGTAAGGGAGATGGGGCATGAAGTTATTTCTAGAGGTTGGACAAATACCAGGTTTAGCTCAGTTCTGGGCATCTTTGAAATGCCTATACAAACTTGTTCCTACATAGTAACTTGCAACTTTGTGTGAGAATGTGCTTGCTTACAGCAACGTGCTATATGTTCTGAATGCCAGAATTGGGAATCTGTGTCAAAACTTTGTTAGGAATTATGTGATCCTTACAAGCTGGAAGTAAGGGAGTTGGGGCATGAAGTTATTTCTAGGAGCTGGAGACATGCAACGTTTAGCTCAGTTCTGGGCATCTTTGAAATACCGACACAAACTTGTTCCTACATAGTAACTTGCAACTTTGAATGAGAATGTGCTTGCTTACAGCAACGTGCTATATGTTCTGAATGCCCGAAGTGGGAATCTGTGTCAAAACTTTGTTAGGAATTATGTGATCCTTACTAGCTGGAAGTAAGGGAGATGGGGCATGAAGATATTTCTAGGAGTTGGAGACATACCAAGTTTAGCTCAGTTCTGGGCATCTTTGAAATACCTATACAAACTTGTTCCTACATAGTAACTTGCAACTTTGAATGAGAATGTGCTTGCTTACAGCAACGTGCTATATGTTCTGAATCCCGAATTGGGAATCTGTGTCAAAACTTTGTTAGGAATTATGTGATCCTTACTAGCTGGAAGTAATGGAGATGGGGCATGAAGTTATTTCTAGGAGTTGGAGACATACCAAGTTTAGCTCAGTTCTGGGCATCTTTGAAATACCTATACAAACTTGTTCCTACATAGTAACTTGCATCTTTGAATGAGAATGTGCTTGCTTACAGCAACGTGCTATATGTTCTGAATGCCCGAATTGGGAATCTGCGTTCAAAAATTTGTTAGGAATTATGTGATCCATACTAGCTGGAAGTAAGGGAGATGGGGCATGAAGTTATTTCTAGAGGTTGGACTCATATAACGTTTAGCTCAGTTCTGGGCATCTTTGAAATACCTATATAAACTTGTTCCTACATAGTAACTTGCAACTTTGAATGAAAATGTGCTTGCTTACAGCATTGTGCTATATGTTCTGAATGCCCGAATTCGGAATCTGTGTCAAAACTTTGTTAGGAATTATGTGATCCTTACTAGCGGGAAGTAAGGGAGTTGGGGCATGAAGTTATTTCTAGGAGTTGGAGACATACCAAGTTTAGCTCAGTTCTGGGCATCTTTGAAATACCTATACAAACTTGTTCCTACATAGTAACTTGCAACTTTGAATGAGAATGTGCTTGCTTACAGCAACGTGCTATATGTTCTGAATGCCCGAATTGGGAATCTGTGTCAAAACTTTGGTAGGAATTATGTGATCCTTACTAGATGGAAGTAATGGAGATCGGGCATGAAGTTATTTCTAGAGGTTGGACACATACAACGTTTAGTTCAGTTCTGGGCATCTTTGAAATACCTATACAAACTAGTTCCTACATAGTAACTTGCAACTTTGAATGAGAATGTGCTTGCTTACAGCATTGTGCTATATGTTCTGAATGCCCGAATTGGGAATCTGTGTCAAAACTTTGTTAGGAATTATGTGATCCTTACCAGATGGAAGTAAGGGAGATGGGGCATGAAGTTATTTCTAGGAGTTGGAGACATACCAAGTTCAGCTCAGTTCTGGGCATCTTTGAAATACCTATACAAACTTGTTCCTACATAGTAACTTGCAACTTTGAATGAGAATGTGCTTGCTTACAGCAACGTGCTATATGTTCTGAATGCCAGAATTGGGAATCTGTGTCAAATCTTTGTTAGGAATTATGTGATCCTTACAAGCTGGAAGTAAGGGAGTTGGGGCATGAAGTTATTTCCAGGAGCTGGAGACATACAACGTTTAGCTCAGTTCTGGGCATCTTTGAAATACCTATACAAACTTGTTCCTACATAGTAACTTGCAACTTTGAATGAGAATGTGCTTGCTTACAGCAATTTGCTATATGTTCTGAATGGCCGAATTGGGAATCTGTGTCAAAACTTTGTTAGGAATTATGTGATCCTTACTAGCTGGAAGTAAGGGAGATGGGGCATGAAGTTATTTCTAGGAGTTGGAGACATACCAAGTTTAGCTCAGTTCTGGGCATCTTTGAAATACCTATACAAACTTGTTCCTACATAGTAACTTGCAACTTTGAATGAGAATGTGCTTGCTTACAGCAACGTGCTATATGTTCTGAATGCCCGAATTGGGAATCTGTGTCAAATCTTTGTTAGAAATTATGTGATCCTTACAAGCTGGAAGTAAGGGAGTTGGGGCATGAAGTTATTTCTAGGAGCTGGAGACATGCAACGTTTTGCTCAGTTCTGGGCATCTTTGAAATACCTACTCAAACTTGTTCCTACATAGTAACTTGCAACTTTGAATGAGAATGTGCTTGCTTACAGCAACGTGCTATATGTTCTGAATGCCCGAAGTGGGAATCTGTGTCAAAACTTTGTTAGGAATTATGTCATCCTTACTAGCTGGAAGTAATGGAGATGGGGCATGAAGTTATTTCTAGGAGTTGGAGACATACCAAGTTTAGCTCAGTTCTGGGCATCTTTGAAATACCTATACAAACTTGTTCCTACATAGTAACTTGCATCTTTGAATGAGAATGTGCTTGCTTACAGCAACGTGCTATATGTTCTGAATGCCCGAATTGGGAATCTGCGTTCAAAAATTTGTTAGGAATTATGTGATCCTTACTAGCTGGAAGTAAGGGAGATGGGGCATGAAGTTATTTCTAGAGGTTGGACTCATACAACGTTTAGCTCAGTTCTGGGCATCTTTGAAATACCTATACAAACTTGTTCCTACATAGTAACTTGCAACTTTGAATGAAAATGTGCTTGCTTACAGCATTGTGCTATATGTTCTGAATGCACGAATTCGGAATCTGTGTCAAAACTTTGTTAGGAATTATGTGATCCTTACTAGCTGGAAGTAAGGGAGTTGGGGCATGAAGTTATTTCTAGGAGTTGGAGACATACCAAGTTTAGCTCAGTTCTGGGCATCTTTGAAATACCTATACAAACTTGTTCCTACATAGTAACTTGCAACTTTGAATGAGAATGTGCTTGCTTACAGCAACGTGCTATATGTTCTGAATGCCCGAATTGGGAATCTGTGTCAAAACTTTGGTAGGAATTATGTGATCCTTACTAGATGGAAGTAATGGAGATCGGGCATGAAGTTATTTCTAGAGGTTGGACACATACAACGTTTAGCTCAGTTCTGGGCATCTTTGAAATACCTATACAAACTTGTTCCTACATAGTAACTTGCAACTTTGAATGAGAATGTGCTTGCTTACAGCACTGTGCTATATGTTCTGAATGCCCGAATTGGGAATCTGTGTCAAAACTTTGTTAGGAATTATGTGATCCTTACCAGATGGAAGTAAGGGAGATGGGGCATGAAGTTATTTCTAGGAGTTGGAGACATACCAAGTTTAGCTCAGTTCTGGGCATCTTTGAAATACCTATACAAACTTGTTCCTACATAGTAACTTGCAACTTTGAATGAGAATGTGCTTGCTTACAGCAACGTGCTATATGTTCTGAATGCCCGAATTGGGAATCTGTGTCAAATCTTTGTTAGGAATTATGTGATCCTTACAAGCTGGAAGTAAGGGAGTTGGGGCATGAAGTTATTTCCAGGAGCTGGAGACATACAACGTTTAGCTCAGTTCTGGGCATCTTTGAAATACCTATACAAACTTGTTCCTACATAGTAACTTACAACTTTGAATGAGAATGTGCTTGCTTACAGCAATGTGCTATATGTTCTGAATGCCCGAATTGGGAATCTGTGTCAAAACTTTGTTAGGAATTATGTGATCCTTACTAGCTGGAAGTAAGGGAGATGGGGCATGAAGTTATTTCTAGGAGTTGGAGACATACAAGTTTAGCTCAGTTCTGGGCATCTTTGAAATACCTATACAAACTTGTTCCTACATAGTAACTTGCAACTTTGAATGAGAATGTGCTTGCTTACAGCAACGTGCTATATGTTCTGAATGCCCGAATTGGGAATCTGTGTCAAATCTTTGTTAGAAATTATGTGATCCTTACAAGCTGGAAGTAAGGGAGTTGGGGCATGAAGTTATTTCTAGGAGCTGGAGACATGCAACGTTTAGCTCAGTTCTGGGCATCTTTGAAATACCTATACAAACTTGTTCCTACATAGTAACTTGCAACTTTGAATGAGAATGTGCTTGCTTACAGCAACGTGCTATATGTTCTGAATGCCCGAAGTGGGAATCTGTGTCAAAACTTTGTTAGGAATTATGTGATCCTTACTAGCTGGAAGTAATGGAGATGGGGCATGAAGTTATTTCTAGGAGTTGGAGACATACCAAGTTTAGCTCAGTTCTGGGCATCTTTGAAATACCTATACAAACTTGTTCCTACATAGTAACTTGCATCTTTGAATGAGAATGTGCTTGCTTACAGCAACGTGCTATATGTTCTGAATGCCCGAATTGGGAATCTGCGTTCAAAAATTTGTTAGGAATTATGTGATCCTTACTAGCTGGAAGTAAGGGAGATGGGGCAAGAAGTTATTTCTAGAGGTTGGACTCATACAACGTTTAGCTCAGTTCTGGGCATCTTTGAAATACCTATACAAACTTGTTCTTACATAGTAACTTGCAACTTTGAATGAAAATGTGCTTGCTTACAGCATTGTGCTATATGTTCTGAATGCCCGAATTCGGAATCTGTGTCAAAACTTTGTTAGGAATTATGTGATCCTTACTAGCTGGAAGTAAGGGAGTTGGGGCATGAAGTTATTTCTAGGAGTTGGAGACATACCAAGTTTAGCTCAGTTCTGGGCATCTTTGAAATACCTATACAAACTTGTTCCTACATAGTAACTTGCAACTTTGAATGAGAATGTGCTTGCTTACAGCAACGTGCTATATGTTCTGAATGCCCGAATTGGGAATCTGTGTCAAAACTTTGTTAGGAATTATGTGATCCTTACTAGCTGGAAGTAAGGGAGATGGGGCATGAAGTTATTTCTAAGAGTTGGACACATACCAAGTTTAACTCAGTTCTGGGCATCTTTGAAATACCTATACAAACTTGTTCCTACATAGTAACTTGCAACTTTGAATGAGAATGTGCTTGCTAACAGCAACGTGCTATATGTTCTGAATGCCCGAATTGGGAATCTGTGTCAAAACTTTGTTAGGAATTATGTGATCCTTACTAGATGGAAGTAATGGAGATCGGGCATGAAGTTATTTCTAGAGGTTGGACACATACAACGTTTAGCTCAGTTTTGGGCATCTTTGAAATACCTATACAAACTTGTTCCTACATAGTAACTTGCAACTTTGAATGAGAATGTGCTTGCTAACAGCAACGTGCTATATGTTCTGAATGCCCGAATTGGGAATCTGTGTCAAATCTTTGTTAGGAATTATGTGATCCTTGCAAGCTGGAAGTAAGGGAGTTGGGGCATGAATTATTTCTAGGAGCTGGAGACATACAACCTTTAGCTCAGTTCTGGGCATCTTTGAAATACCTATACAAACTTGTTCCTACATAGTAACTTGCAACTTTGAATGAGAATGTGATTGCTTACAGCAACGTGCTATATGTTCTGAATGCCCGAAGTGGGAATCTGTGTCAAAACATTGTTAGGAATTATGTGATCCTTACTAGCTGGAAGTAAGGGAGATGGGGCATGAAGTTATTTCTAGGAGTTGGAGACATACCAAGTTTAGCTCAGTTCTGGGCATCTTTGAAATACCTATACAAACTTGTTCCTACATAGTAACTTGCAACTTTGAATGAGAATGTGATTGCTTACAGCAACGTGCTATATGTTCTGAATGCCCTAAGTGGGAATCTGTGTCAGAACTTTGTTAGGAATTATGTGATCCTTACTAGCTGGAAGTAAGGGAGATGGGGCATGAAGTTATTTCTAGGAGTTGGAGACATACCAAGTTTAGCTCAGTTCTGGGCATCTTTGAAATACCTATACAAACTTATTCCTACATAGTAACTTGCAACGTTGAATGAGAATGTGCTTGCTTACAGCAACGTGCTATATGTTCTGAATGCTCGAATTGGGAATCTGTGTCAAAACTTTATTAGGAATTATGTAATCCTTAGTAGCTGGAAGTAAGGGAGATGGGGCATGAAGTTATTTCTAGGAGTTGGAGACATACCAAGTTTAGCTCTGTTCTAGGCATCTTTGAAATACCTATACAAACTTGTTCCTACATAGTAACTTGCAACTTTGAATGAGAATGTGCTTGCTTACAGCAACGTGCTATATGTTCTGAATGCCCGAATTGTTAATCTGTGTCAAATCTTTGTTAGGAATTATGTGATCCTTACAAGCTGGAAGTAAGGGAGTTGGGGCATGAAGTTATTTCTAGGAGCTGGAGACATACAACGTTTAGCTCAGTTCTGGGCATCTTTGAAATACCTATACAAACTTGTTCCTACATAGTAACTTGCAACTGTGAATGAAAATGTGCTTGCTTACAACAACGTGCTATATGTTCTGAATGCCCGAATTGGGAATCTGTGTCAAAAGTTTGTTAGGAATTATGTGATCCTTACAAGCTGGAAGTAAGGGAGTTGGGGCATGAAGTTATTTCTGGGAGTTGGAGACATACAACGTTAAGCTCAGTTCTGGGCATCTTTGAAATACCTATACTAACTTGTTCCTACATAGTAACTAGCAACTTTGAATGAGAATGTGCTTGCTTACAGCAACGTGCTACATGTTCTGAATGCCCGAATTGGGAATCTGTGTCAAAACTTTGTTAGGAATTATGTGATCCTTACTAGCTGGAAGTATGGGAGATGGGGCATGAAGTTATTTCTATAGGTTGGACACATACGAAGTTTAGCTCAGTTCTGGGCATCTTTGAAATACCTATACAAACTTGTTCCTACATAGTAACTTGCAACTTTGAATGAGAATGTGCTTGCTTACAGCAACGTGCTATATGTTCTGAATGCCCGAATTGGGAATCTGTGTCAAAACTTTGTTAGGAATTATGTGATCCTTACTAGCTGGAAGTAAGGGAGTTGGGGCATGAAGATATTTCTAGGAGTTAGACACATACCAAGTTTAGCTCAGTTCCGGGCATCTTTGAAATACCTATACAAACTTGTTCCTACATAGTAACTTGCAACTTTGAATGAGAATGTGCTTGCTTACAGCAACGTGCTATATGTTCTGAATGCCCGAATTGGGAATCTGTGTCAAAACTTTGTTAGGAATTATGTGATCCTTACTAGATGGAAGTAATGGAGATCGGGCATGAAGTTATTTCTAGAGGTTGGACACATACAACGTTTAGCTCAGTTCTGAGCATCTTTGAAATACCTATACAAACTTGTTCCTACACAGTAACTTGCATCTTTGAATGAGAATGTGCTTGCTTACAGCAACGTGCTATATGTTCTGAATGCCCGAATTGGGAATCTGTGTTCAAAACTTTGTTAGGAATTATGTGATCCTTACTAGCTGGAAGTAAGGGAGATGGGGCATGAAGTTATTTCTAGAGGTTGGACACATACAACGTTTAGCTCAGTTCTGGGCATCTTTTAAATACCTATACAAACTTGTTCCTACATAGTAACTTGCAACTGTGAATGAGATTGTGCTTGCTTACAGCAAAGTGCTATATGTTCTGAATGCCCGAATTCGGAATCTGTGTCAAAACTTTGTTAGGAATTATGTGATCCTTACTAGCTGGATGTAAGGGAGTTGGGGCATGAAGTTATTTCTAGGAGTTGGAGACATACCAAGTTTAGCTCAGTTCTGGGCATCTTTGAAATACCTATACAAACTTGTTCCTACATAGTAACTTGCAACTTTGAATGAGAATGTGCTTGCTTACAGCAACGTGCTATATGTTCTGAATGCCCGAATTGGGAATCTGTGTCAAAACTTTGTTAGGAATTATGTCATCCTTACTGGCTGGTAGTAAGGGAGATGGGGCATGAAGTTATTTCTAGGAGTTGGACACATACCAAGTTTAGCTCATTTCTGGGCATCTTTGAAATACCTATACAAACTTGTTCATACATAGTAACTTGCGACTTTCAATGAGAATGTGCTTGCTTACAGCAACGTGCTATATGTTCTGAATGCCCGAAGTTGGAATCTGTGTCAAAACTTTGTTAGGAAATATGTGATCCTTACAAGCTGGAAGTAAGGGAGTTGGGGCATGAAGGTATTTCTAGGAGTTGGACACATACCAAGTTTAGCTCAGTTCTGGGCATCTTTGAAATACCTATACAAACTTGTTCCTACATAGTAACTTGCAACTTTGAATGAGAATGTGCTTGCTTACAGCATTGTGCTATATGTTCTGAATGACCGAATTGGGAATCTGTGTCAAAACTTTGTTAGGAATTATGTGATCCTTACTAGATGGAAGTAATGGAGATCGGGCATGAAGTTATTTCTAGAGGTTGGACACATACAACGTTTAGCTCAGTTTTGGGCATCTTTGAAATACCTATACAAACTTGTTCCTACATAGTAACTTGCAACTTTGAATGAGAATGTGCTTGCTTACAGCATTGTGCTATATGTTCTGAATGCCCGAATTGGGAATCTGTGTCAAAACTTTGTTAGGAATTATGTGATCCTTACTAGATGGAAGTAAGGGAGAAGGGGCATGAAGTAATTTCTAGGAGTTGGAGACATACAACGTTTAGCTCAGTTCTGGGCATCTTTGAAATACCTATACAAACTTGATCCTACATAGTAACTTGCAACTTTGAATGAGAATGTGCTTGCTTACAGCAACGTGCTATATGTTCTGAATGCCCGAATTGTTAATCTGTGTCAAATCTTTGTTAGGAATTATGTGATCCTTACAAGCTGGAAGTAAGGGAGTTGGGTCATGCAGTTATTTCTAGGAGCTGGAGACATACAACGTTTAGCTCAGTTCTGGGCATCTTTGAAATACCTATACAAACTTGTTCCAACATAGTAACTTGCAACTCTGAATGAGAATGTGTTTGCTTACAGCAACGTGCTATATGTTCTGAATGCCCGAAGTGGGAATCTGTGTCAAAACTTTGTTAGGAATTATGTGATCCTTA
Source organism: Diceros bicornis minor (assembly GCF_020826845.1). Classification (NCBI taxonomy): domain Eukaryota; kingdom Metazoa; phylum Chordata; class Mammalia; order Perissodactyla; family Rhinocerotidae; genus Diceros; species Diceros bicornis. The sequence continues at coordinate 526,263 of NW_026690895.1, read as the reverse complement.
CTAGCTGGAAGTAAGGGAGATGGGGCATCAAGTTATTTCTAGGAGTTGGAGACATACCAAGTTTAGCTCAGTTCTGGGGATCTTTGAAATACCTATAGAAACTTGTTCCTACATAGTAACTTGCAACTTTGAATGAGAATGTGCTTGCTTACAGCAACGTGCTATATGTTCTGAATGCCCGAATTGGGAATCTGTGTCAAAACTTATTAGGAATTATGTGATCCTTACTAGCTGGAAGTAAGGGAGTTGGGGCATGAAGTTATTTCTAGGAGTTGGAGACATACCAAGTTTAGCTCAGTTCTGGGCATCTTTGAAATACCTATACAAACTTGTTCCTACATAGTAAATTGCAACTTTGAATGAGAATGTGCTTGCTTACAGCAACGTGCTATATGTTCTGAATGCCCGAATTGGGAATCTGTGTCAAAACTTTGTTAGGAATTATGTGATCCTTACTAGATGGAAGTAATGGAGATCGGGCATGAAGTTATTTCTAGAGGTTGGACACATACAACGTTTAGCTCAGTTCTGGGCATCTTTGAAATACCTATACAAACTTGTTCCTACATAGTAACTTGCAACTTTGAATGAGAATGTGCTTGCTTACAGAATTGTGCTACATGTTCTGAATGCCCGAATTGGGAATCAGTGTCAAAACTTTCTTAGGAATTTTGTGATCCTTACTAGCTGGAAGTAAGGGAGATGGGGCATGAAGTTATTTCTAGGAGTTGGAGACATACCAACTTTAGCTCAGTTCTGGGCATCTTTGAAATACCTATACAAACTTGTTCCTACATAGTAACTTGCAACTTTGAATGAGAATGTGCTTGCTTACAGCAACGTGCTATATGTTCTGAATGCCCGAATTGGGAATCTGTGTCAAAACTTTGTTAGAAATTATGTGATCCTTACTAGCTGGTAGTAAGGGAGATGGGGCATGAAGTTATTTCTAGGAGTTGGAGACATACCAACTTTGGCTCAGTTCTGGGCATCTTTGAAATACCTATACAAACTTGTTCCTACATAGTAACTTGCAACTTTGAATGAGAATGTGCTTGCTTACAGCAACGTGCTACATGTTCTGAATGCCCGAATTGGGAATCTGTGTCAAAACTTTGTTAGGAATTATGTGATCCTTACTAGCTGGAAGTATGGCAGATGGGGCATGAAGTTATTTCTAGAGGTTGGACACATACCAAGTTTAGCTCAGTTCTGGGCATCTTTGAAATACCTATAGAAACTTGTTCCTACATAGTAACTTGAAACTTTGAATGAGAATGTGCTTGCTTACAGCAACGTGCTATATGTTCTGAATGCCCGAATTGGGAATCTGTGTCAAAACTTTGTTAAGAATTATGTGATCCTTACTAGCTGGAAGTAAGGGAGATGGGGCATGAAGTTATTTCTAGGAGTTGGACACATACCAAGTTTAGCTCAGTTCTGGGCATCTTTGAAATACCTATACAAACTTGTTCCTACATAGTAACTTGCAACTTTGAATGAGAATGTGCTTGCTTACAGCAACGTGCTATATGTTCTGAATGCCCGAATTGGGAATCTGTGTCAAAACTTTGTTAGGAATTATGTGATCCTTACTAGATGGAAGTAATGGAGATCGGGCATGAAGTTATTTCTAGAGGTTGGACACATACAACGTTTAGCTCAGTTCTGTGCATCTTTGAAATACCTATACAAACTTGTTCCTACATAGTAACTTGCAACTTTGAATGAGAATGTGCTTGCTTACAGCATTGTGCTATATGTTCTGAATGCCCGAATTGGGAATCGGTGTCAAAACTTTGTTAGGAATTATGTGATCCTTACTAGCTGGAAGTAAGGGAGATGGGGCATGAAGTTATTTCTAGGAGTTGGAGACATACAACGTTTAGCTCAGTTCTGGGAATCTTTGAAATACCTATAAAAACTTGTTCCTACATAGTAACTTGCAACTTTGAATGAGAATGTGCTTGCTTACAGCAACGTGCTATATGTTCTGAATGCCCGAAGTGGGAATCTGTGTCAAAACTTTGTTAGGAATTATGTGATCCTTACTAGCTGGAAGTAAGGGAGATGGGGCATGAAGTTATTTCTAGGAGTTGGAGACATACCAGTTTAGCTCAGTTCTGGGCATCTTTGAAATACCTATACAAACTTGTTCCTACATAGTAACTTGCAACTTTGAATGAGAATGTGCTTGCTTACAGCAACGTGCTATATGTTCTGAATGCCCGAAGTGGGAATCTGTGTCAAAACTTTTTTAGGAATTATGTGATCCTTACTAGCTGGAAGTAAGGGAGATGGGGCATGAAGTTATTTCTAGGAGTTGGAGACATACCAAGTTTAGCTCAGTTCTGGGCATCTTTGAAATACCTATACAAACTTGTTCCTACATAGTAACTTGCAACTTTGAATGAGAATGTGCTTGCTTACAGCAACGTGCTATATGTTCTGAATGCCCGAAGTGGGAATCTGTGTCAAAACTTTGTTAGGAATTATGTGATCCTTACTAGCTGGAAGTAAGGGAGATGGGGCATGAAGTTATTTCTAGGAGTTGGAGACATACCAAGTTTAGCTCAGTTCTGGGCATCTTTGAAATACCTATACAAACTTGTTCCTACATAGTAACTTGCAACTTTGAATGAGAATGTGCTTGCTTACAGCATTGTGCTATATGTTCTGAATGCCCGAATTGGGAATCTGTGTCAAAACTTTGTTAGGAATTATGTGATCCTTACTAGCTGGAAGTAAGGGAGATGGGGCATGAAGTTATTTCTAGGAGTTAGAGACATACAACGTTTAGCTCAGTTCTGGGCATCTTTGAAATGCCTATACAAACTTGTTCCTACATAGTAACTTGCAACTTTGAATGAGAATGTGCTTGCTTACAGCAACGTGCTATATGTTCTGAATGCCCGAAGTGGGAATCTGTGTCAAAATTTGTTAGGAATTATGTGATCCTTACTAGCTGGAAGTAAGGGAGATGGGGCATGAAGTTATTTCTAGGAGTTGGAGACATACCAAGTTTAGCTCAGTTCTGGGCATCTTTGAAATACCTATACAAACTTGTTCCTACATAGTAACTTGCAACTTTGAATGAGAATGTGCTTGCTTACAGCAACGTGCTATATGTTCTGAATGCCCGAATTGGGAATCTGTGTCAAAACTTTGTTAGGAATTATGTGATCCTTACTAGCTAGAAGTAAGGGAGATGGGGCATGAAGTTATTTCTAGGAGTTGGAGACGTACCAAGTTTAGCTCAGTTCTGGGCATCTTTGAAATACCTATACAAACTTGTTCCTACATAGTAACTTGCATCTTTGAATGAAAATGTGCTTGCTTACAGCAACGTGCTATATGTTCTGAATGCCCGAATTGGGAATCTGTGTCAAATCTTTGTTAGGAATTATGTGATCCTTACAAGCTGGAAGTAAGGGAGTTGGGGCATGAAGTTACTTCTAGGAGCTGGAGACATACAACGTTTAGCTCAGTTCTGGGCATCTTTGAAATACCTATACAAACTTGTTCCTACATAGTAACTTGCAACTTTGAATGAGAATGTGCTTGCTTACAGCAACGTGCTATATGTTCTGAATGCCCGAAGTGGGAATCTGTGTCAAAACTTTGTTAGGAATTATGTGATCCTTACTAGCTGGAAGTAAGGGAGATGGGGCATGAAGTTATTTCTAGGAGTTGGAGACATACCAAGTTTAGCTCAGTTCTGGGCATCTTTGAAATACCTATACAAACTTGTTCCTACATAGTAACTTGCAACTTTGAATGAGAATGTGCTTGCTTACAGCAACGTGCTATATGTTCTGAATGCCCGAATTGGGAATCTGTGTCAAAACTTTGTTAGGAATTATGTGATCCTTACTAGCTAGAAGTAAGGGAGATGGGGCATGAAGTTATTTCTAGGAGTTGGAGACGTACCAAGTTTAGCTCAGTTCTGGGCATCTTTGAAATACCTATACAAACTTGTTCCTACATAGTAACTTGCATCTTTGAATGAAAATGTGCTTGCTTACAGCAACGTGCTATATGTTCTAAATGCCCGAAGTTGGAATCTGTGTCAAAACTTTGTTAGGAAATATGTGATCCTTACTAGCTGGAAGTAAGGGAGTTGGGGCATGAAGGTATTTCTAGGAGTTGGACACATACCAAGTTTAGCTCAGTTCTGGGCATCTTTGAAATACCTATACAAACTTGTTCCTACATAGTAACTTGCAACTTTGAATGAGAATGTGCTTGCTTACAGCATTGTGCTATATGTTCTGAATGACCGAATTGGGAATCTGTGTCAAAACTTTGTTAGGAATTATGTGACCCTTACTAGCTGGAAGTAAGGGAGATGGGGCATGAAGTTATTTCTAGGAGTTGGAGACATACAACATTTAGCTCAGTTCTGGGCATCTGTGAAATACCTATACAAACTTGTTCCTACATAGTAACTTGCAACTTTGAATGAGAATGTGCTTGCTTACAGCAACGTGCTATATGTTCTGAATGCCCGAATTGTTAATCTGTGTCAAATCTTTGTTAGGAATTATGTGATCCTTACAAGCTGGAAGTAAGGGAGTTGGGTCATGCAGTTATTTCTAGGAGCTGGAGACATACAACGTTTAGCTCAGTTCTGGGCATCTTTGAAATACCTATACAAACTTGTTCCAACATAGTAACTTGCAACTTTGAATGGGAATGTGTTTGCTTACAGCAACGTGCTATATGTTCTGAATGCCCGAAGTGGGAATCTGTGTCAAAACTTTGTTAGGAATTATGTGATCCTTACTAGCTGGAAGTAAGGGAGATGGGGCTTGAAGTTATTTCTAGGAGTTGGAGACATACCAAGTTTAGCTCAGTTCTGGGCATCTTTGAAATACCTATACAAACTTGTTCCTACATAGTAACTTGCAACTTTGAATGAGAATGTGCTTGCTTACAGCAACGTGCTATATGTTCTGAATGCCCGAATTGGGAATCTGTGTCAAAACTTTTTAGGAATTATGTGATCCTTACTAGCTGGAAGTAAGGGAGTTGGGGCATGAAGTTATTTCTAGGAGTTGGAGACATACCAAGTTTAGCTCAGTTCTGGGCATCTTTGAAATACCTATACAAACTTGTTCCTACGTAGTAAATTGCAACTTTGAATGAGAATGTGCTTGCTTACAGCAACGTGCTATATGTTCTGAATGCCCGAATTGGGAATCTGTGTCAAAACTTTGTTAGGAATTATGTGATCCTTACTAGATGGAAGTAATGGAGATCGGGCATGAAGTTATTTCTAGAGGTTGGACACATACAACGTTTAGCTCAGTTCTGGGCATCTTTGAAATACCTATACAAACTTGTTCCTACATAGTAACTTGCAACTTTGAATGAGAATGTGCTTGCTTACAGAATTGTGCTACATGTTCTGAATGCCCGAATTGGGAATCAGTGTCAAAACTTTCTTAGGAATTATGTGATCCTTACTAGCTGGAAGTAAGGGAGATGGGGCATGAAGATATTTCTAGGAGTTGGAGACATACCAACTTTAGCTCAGTTCTGGGCATCTTTGAAATACCTATACAAACTTGTTCCTACATAGTAACTTGCAACTTTGAATGAGAATGTGCTTGCTTACAGCAACGTGCTATATGTTCTGAATGCCAGAATTGGGAATCTGTGTCAAAACTTTGTTAGGAATTATGTGATCCTTACTAGCTGGAAGTAAGGGAGATGGGGCATGAAGTTATTTCTAGGAGTTGGAGACATACCAAGTTTAGCTCAGTTCTGGGCATCTTTGAAATACCTTTACAAACTTGTTCCTGCATAGTAACTTGCAACTTTGAATGAAAATGTGCTTGCTTACAGCAACGTGCTATATGATCTGAATGCCCGAAGTGGGAATCTGTGTCAAAACTTTGTTAGAAATTATGTGATCCTTACTAGCTGGTAGTAAGGGAGATGGGGCATGAAGTTATTTCTAGGAGTTGGAGACATACCAACTTTGGCTCAGTTCTGGGCATCTTTGAAATACCTATACAAACTTGTTCCTACATAGTAACTTGCAACTTTGAATGAGAATGTGCTTGCTTACAGCAACGTGCTACATGTTCTGAATGCCCGAATTGGGAATCTGTGTCAAAACTTTGTTAGGAAGTGTGATCCTTACTAGCTGGAAGTATGGCAGATGGGGCATGAAGTTATTTCTAGAGGTTGGACACATACCAAGTTTAGCTCAGTTCTGGGCATCTTTGAAATACCTATAGAAACTTGTTCCTACATAGTAACTTGAAACTTTGAATGAGAATGTGCTTGCTTACAGCAACGTGCTATATGTTCTGAATGCCCGAATTGGGAATCTGTGTCAAAACTTTGTTAAGAATTATGTGATCCTTACTAGCTGGAAGTAAGGGAGATGGGGCATGAAGTTATTTCTAGGAGTTGGACACATACCAAGTTTAGCTCAGTTCTGGGCATCTTTGAAATACCTATACAAACTTGTTCCTACATAGTAACTTGCAACTTTGAATGAGAATGTGCTTGCTTACAGCAACGTGCTATATGTTCTGAAAGCCCGAATTGGGAATCTGTGTCAAAACTTTGTTAGGAATTATGTGATCCTTACTAGATGGAATTAATGGAGATCGGGCATGAAGTTATTTCTAGAGGTTGGACACATACAACGTTTAGCTCAGTTCTGTGCATCTTTGAAATACCTATACAAACTTGTTCCTACATAGTAACTTGCAACTTTGAATGAGAATGTGCTTGCTTACAGCATTGTGCTATATGTTCTGAATGCCCGAATTGGGAATCAGTGTCAAAACTTTGATGGAATTATGTGATCCTTACTAGATGGAAGTAAGGGAGATGGGGCATGAAGTTATTTCTAGGAGTTGGAGACATACAACGTTTAGCTCAGTTCTGGGAATCTTTGAAATACCTATAAAAACTTGTTCCTACATAGTAACTTGCAACTTTGAATGAGAATGTGCTTGCTTACAGCAACGTGCTATATGTTCTGAATGCCCGAAGTGGGAATCTGTGTCAAAACTTTGTTAGGAATTATGTGATCCTTACTAGCTGGAAGTAAGGGAGATGGGGCATGAAGTTATTTCTAGGAGTTGGAGACATACCAGTTTAGCTCAGTTCTGGGCATCTTTGAAATACCTATACAAACTTGTTCCTACATAGTAACTTGCAACTTTGAATGAGAATGTGCTTGCTTACAGCAACGTGCTATATGTTCTGAATGCCCGAAGTGGGAATCTGTGTCAAAACTTTGTTAGGAATTATGTGATCCTTACTAGCTGGAAGTAAGGGAGATGGGGCATGAAGTTATTTCTAGGAGTTGGAGACATACCAAGTTTAGCTCAGTTCTGGGCATCTTTGAAATACCTATACAAACTTGTTCCTACATAGTAACTTGCAACTTTGAATGAGAATGTGCTTGCTTACAGCAACGTGCTATATGTTCTGAATGCCCGAATTGGGAATCTGTGTCAAAACTTTGTTAGGAATTATGTGATCCTTACTAGCTGGAAGTAAGGGAGATGGGGCATGAAGTTATTTCTAGGAGTTGGAGACATACCAAGTTTAGCTCAGTTCTGGGCATCTTTGAAATACCTATACAAACTTGTTCCTACATAGTAACTTGCAACTTTGAATGAGAATGTGCTTGCTTACAGCATTGTGCTATATGTTCTGAATGCCCGAATTGGGAATCTGTGTCAAAACTTTGTTAGGAATTATGTGATCCTTACTAGCTGGAAGTAAGGGAGTTGGGGCATGAAGTTATTTCTAGGAGTTGGAGACATACAACGTTTAGCTCAGTTCTGGGCATCTTTGAAATGCCTATACAAACTTGTTCCTACATAGTAACTTGCAACTTTGAATGAGAATGTGCTTGCTTACAGCAACGTGCTATATGTTCTGAATGCCCGAAGTGGGAATCTGTGTCAAAACTTTGTTAGGTATTATGTGATCCTTACTAGCTGGAAGTAAGGGAGATGGGGCATGAAGTTATTTCTAGGAGTTGGAGACATACCAAGTTTAGCTCAGTTCTGGGCATCTTTGAAATACCTATACAAACTTGTTCCTACATAGTAACTTGCAACTTTGAATGAGAATGTGCTTGCTTACAGCAACGTGCTGTATGTTCTGAATGCCCGAATTGGGAATCTGTGTCAAAACTTTGTTAGGAATTATGTGATCCTTACTAGCTAGAAGTAAGGGAGATGGGGCATGAAGTTATTTCTGGGAGTTGGAGACGTACCAAGTTTAGCTCAGTTCTGGGCATCTTTGAAATACCTATACAAACTTGTTCCTACATACTAACTTGCATCTTTGAATGAAAATGTGCTTGCTTACAGCAACGTGCTATATGTTCTGAATGCCCGAATTGGGAATCTGTGTCAAATCTTTGTTAGGAATTATGTGATCCTTACAAGCTGGAAGTAAGGGAGTTGGGGCATGAAGTTATTTCTAGGAGCTGGAGACATACAACGTTTAGCTCAGTTCTGGGCATCTTTGAAATACCTATACAAACTTGTTCCTACATAGTAACTTGCAACTTTGAATGAGAATGTGCTTGCTTACAGCAACGTGCTATATGTTCTGAATGCCCGAAGTGGGAATCTGTGTCAAAACTTTGTTAGGAATTATGTGATCCTTACTAGCTGGAAGTAAGGGAGATGGGGCATGAAGTTATTTCTAGGAGTTGGAGACATACCAAGTTTAGCTCAGTTCTGGGCATCTTTGAAATACCTATACAAACTTGTTCCTACATAGTAACTTGCAACTTTGAATGAGAATGTGCTTGCTTACAGCAACGTGCTATATGTTCTGAATGCCCGAATTGGGAATCTGTGTCAAAACTTTGTTAGGAATTATGTGATCCTTACTAGCTAGAAGTAAGGGAGATGGGGCATGAAGTTATTTCTAGGAGTTGGAGACGTACCAAGTTTAGCTCAGTTCTGGGCATCTTTGAAATACCTATACAAACTTGTTCCTACATAGTAACTTGCATCTTTGAATGAAAATGTGCTTGCTTACAGCAACGTGCTATATGTTCTGAATGCCCGAATTGAGAATCTGTATTCAAAACTTTGTTAGGAATTATGTGATCCTTACTAGCTGGAAGTAAGGGAGATGGGGCATGAAGTTATTTCTAGAGGTTGGACACATACAACGTTTAGCTCAGTTCTGGGCATCTTTGAAATACCTATACAAACTTGTTCCTACATAGTAACTTGCAACTTTGAATGAGAATGTGCTTGCTTACAGCAACGTGCTATATGTTCTGAATGCCCGAATTGGGAATCTGTGTCAAAACTTTGTTAGGAATTATGTGATCCTTACTAGCTGGAAGTAAGGGAGTTGGGGCATGAAGTTATTTCTAGGAGTTGGACACATACCAAGTTTAGCTCAGTTCTGGGCATCTTTGAAATACCTATACAAACTTGTTCCTACATAGTAACTTGCAACTTTGAATGAGAATGTGCTTGCTTACAGAATTGTGCTATATGTTCTGAATGCCCGAATTGGGAATCAGTGTCAAAACTTTGTTAGGAATTATGTGATCCTTACTAGATGGAAGTAATGGAGATCGGGCATGAAGTTATTTCTAGAGGTTGGACACAGACAACGTTTAGCTCAGTTCTGGCATCTTTGAAATACCTATACAAACTTGTTCCTACATAGTAACTTGCAACTTTGAATGAGAATGTGCTTGCTTACAGAATTGTGCTATATGTTCTGAATGCCCGAATTGGGAATCAGTGTCAAAACTTTCTTAGGAATTATGTGATCCTTACTAGATGGATGTAAGGGAGATGGGGCATGAAGTTATTTCTAGGAGTTGGAGACATACAACGTTTAGCTCAGTTCTGGGCATCTTTGAAATACCTATACAAACTTTTTCCTACATAGTAACTTGCAACTTTGAATGAGAATGTGCTTGCTTACAGCAACGTGCTATATGGTCTGAATGCCCGAATTGGGAATCTGTGTCAAATCTTTGTTAGGAATTATGTGATCCTTACAAGCTGGAAGTAAGGGAGTTGGGGCATGAACTTATTTCTAGGAGCTGGAGACATACAACGTTTAGCTCAGTTCTGGGCATCTTTGAAATACCTATACAAACTTGTTCCTACATAGTAACTTGCAACTTTGAATGAGAATGTGCTTGCTTACAGCAACGTGCTATATGTTCTGAATGCCTGAATTGGGAATCTGTGTCAAAACTTTGTTAGGAATTATGTGATCCTTACTAGCTGGAAGTAAGGGAGATGGGGCATGAAGTTATTTCTAGGAGTTGGAGACATACCAACTTTAGCTCAGTTCTGGGCATCTTTGAAATACCTATACAAACTTGTTCCTACATAGTAACTTGCAACTTTGAATGAGAATGTGCTTGCTTACAGCAACGTGCTATATGTTCTGAATGCCCGAATTGGGAATCTGTGTCAAAACTTTGTTAGGAATTATGTGATCCTTACTAGCTGGAAGTAAGGGAGATGGGGCATGAAGTTATTTCAGGGGTTGGAGACATACCAAGTTTAGCTCAGTTCTGGGCATCTTTGAAATACCTTTACAAACTTGTTCCTACATAGTAACTTGCAACTTTGAATGAAAATGTGCTTGCTTACAGCAACGTGCTATATGATCTGAATGCCCGAATTGGGAATCTGTGTCAAAACTTTGTTAGAAATTATGTGATCCTTACTAGCTGGTAGTAAGGGAGATGGGGCATGAAGTTACTTCTAGGAGTTGGAGACATACCAACTTTGGCTCAGTTCTGGGCATCTTTGAAATACCTATACAAACTTGTTCCTACATAGTAACTTGCAACTTTGAATGAGAATGTGCTTGCTTACAGCAACGTGCTACATGTTCTGAATGCCCGAATTGGGAATCTGTGTCAAAACTTTGTTAGGAATTATGTGATCCTTACTAGCTGGAAGTATGGGAGATGGGGCATGAAGTTATTTCTAGAGGTTGGACACATACCAAGTTTAGATCAGTTCTGGGCATCTTTGAAATACCTATACATACTTGTTCCTACATAGTAACTTGAAACTTTGAATGAGAATGTGCTTGCTTACAGCAACGTGCTATATGTTCTGAATGCCCGAATTGGGAATCTGTGTCAAAACTTTGTTAAGAGTTATGTGATCCTTACTAGCTGGAAGTAAGAGAGATGGGGCATGAAGTTATTTCTAGGAGTTGGAGACATACCAAGTTTAGCTCAGTTCTGGGCATCTTTGAAATACCTATACAAACTTGTTCCTACATAGTAACTTGCAACTTTGAATGAGAATATGCTTGCTTACAGCCACGTGCTATATGTTCTGAATGCCCGAATTGGGAATCTGTGTCAAAACTTGGTTAGGAATTATGTGATCCTTACTAGCTGGAAGTAAGGGAGATGGGGAATGAAGTTATTTCTAGGAGTTGGAGACATACCAAGTTTAGCTCAGTTCTGGGCATCTTTGAAATACCTATACAAACTTGTTCCTACATAGTAACTTGCAACTTTGAATGAGAATGTGCTTGCTTACAGCATTGTGCTATATGTTCTGAATGCCCGAATTGGGAATCTGTGTCAAAACTTTGTTAGGAATTATGTGATCCTTACTAGCTGGAAGTAAGGGAGTTGGGGCATGAAGTTATTTCTAGGAGTTGGAGACATACAATGTTTAGCTCAGTTCTGGGCATCTTTGAAATGCCTATACAAACTTGTTCCTACATAGTAACTTGCAACTTTGAATGAGAATGTGCTTGCTTACAGCAACGTGCTATATGTTCTGAATGCCCGAATTGGGAATCTGTGTCAAATCTTTGTTAGGAATTATGTGATCCTTACAAGCTGGAAGTAAGGGAGTTGGGGCATGAAGTTATTTCTAGGAGCTGGAGACATACAACGTTTAGCTCAGTTCTGGGCATCTTTGAAATACCTATAGAAACTTGTTCCTACATAGTAACTTGCAACTTTGAATGAGAATGTGCTTGCTTACAGCAACGTGCTATATGTTCTGAATGCCCGAAGTGGGAATCTGTGTCAAAACGTTGTTAGAAATTATGTGATCCTTACTAGCTGGAAGTAAGGGAGATGGGGCATGAAGTTATTTCTAGGAGTTGGAGACATACCAAGTTTAGCTCAGTTCTGGGCATCTTTGAAATACCTATACAAACTTGTTCCTACATAGTAACTTGCAACTTTGAATGAGAATGTGCTTGCTTACAGCAACGTGCTATATGTTCTGAATGCCCGAATTGGGAATCTGTGTCAAAACTTTGTTAGGAATTATGTGATCCTTACTAGCTAGAAGTAAGGGAGATGGGGCATGAAGTTATTTCTGGGAGTTGGAGACGTACCAAGTTTAGCTCAGTTCTGGGCATCTTTGAAATACCTATACAAACTTGTTCCTACATAGTAACTTGCATCTTTGAATGAAAATGTGCTTGCTTACAGCAACGTGCTATATGTTCTGAATGCCCGAATTGGGAATCTGTGTCAAATCTTTGTTAGGAATTATGTGATCCTTACAAGCTGGAAGTAAGGGAGTTGGGGCATGAAGTTATTTCTAGGAGCTGGAGACATACAACGTTTAGCTCAGTTCTGGGCATCTTTGAAATACCTATACAAACTTGTTCCTACATAGTAACTTGCAACTTTGAATGAGAATGTGCTTGCTTACAGCAACGTGCTATATGTTCTGAATGCCCGAATTGGGAATCTGTGTCAAAACTTTGTTAGGAATTATGTGATCCTTACTAGCTGGAAGTAAGGGAGATGGGGCATGAAGTTATTTCTAGGAGTTGGAGACATACCAAGTTTAGCTCAGTTCTGGGCATCTTTGAAATACCTATACAAACTTGTTCCTACATAGTAACTTGCAACTTTGAATGAGAATGTGCTTGCTTACAGCAACGTGCTATATGTTCTGAATGCCCGAATTGGGAATCTGTGTCAAAACTTTGTTAGGAATTATGTGATCCTTACTAGCTGGTAGTAAGGGAGATGGGGCATGAAGTTATTTCTACGAGTTGGAGACGTACCAAGTTTAGCTCAGTTCTGGGCATCTTTGAAATACCTATACAAACTTGTTCCTACATAGTAACTTGCATCTTTGAATGAAAATGTGCTTGCTTAAAGCAACGTGCTATATGTTCTGAATGCCCGAATTGAGAATCTGTATTCAAAACTTTGTTAGGAATTATGTGATCCTTACTAGCTGGAAGTAAGGGAGATGGGGCATGAAGTTATTTCTAGAGGTTGGACACATACAACGTTTAGCTCAGTTCTGGGCATCTTTGAAATACCTATACAAACTTGTTCCTACATAGTAACTTGCAACTTTGAATGAGAATGTGCTTGCTTACAGCAACGTGCTATATGTTCTGAATGCCCGAATTGGGAATCTGTGTCAAAACTTTGTTAGGAATTATGTGATCCTTACTAGCTGGAAGTAAGGGAGTTGGGGCATGAAGTTATTTCTAGGAGTTGGACACATACCAAGTTTAGCTCAGTTCTGGGCATCTTTGAAATACCTATACAAACTTGTTCCTACATAGTAACTTGCAACTTTGAATGAGAATGTGCTTGCTTACAGAATTGTGCTATATGTTCTGAATGCCCGAATTGGGAATCAGTGTCAAAACTTTGTTAGGAATTATGTGATCCTTACTAGATGGAAGTAATGGAGATCGGGCATGAAGTTATTTCTAGAGGTTGGACACAGACAACGTTTAGCTCAGTTCTGGCATCTTTGAAATACCTATACAAACTTGTTCCTACATAGTAACTTGCAACTTTGAATGAGAATGTGCTTGCTTACAGAATTGTGCTATATGTTCTGAATGCCCGAATTGGGAATCAGTGTCAAAACTTTCTTAGGAATTATGTGATCCTTACTAGATGGATGTAAGGGAGATGGGGCATGAAGTTATTTCTAGGAGTTGGAGACATACAACGTTTAGCTCAGTTCTGGGCATCTTTGAAATACCTATACAAACTTTTTCCTACATAGTAACTTGCAACTTTGAATGAGAATGTGCTTGCTTACAGCAACGTGCTATATGGTCTGAATGCCCGAATTGGGAATCTGTGTCAAATCTTTGTTAGGAATTATGTGATCCTTACAAGCTGGAAGTAAGGGAGTTGGGGCATGAACTTATTTCTAGGAGCTGGAGACATACAACGTTTAGCTCAGTTCTGGGCATCTTTGAAATACCTATACAAACTTGTTCCTACATAGTAACTTGCAACTTTGAATGAGAATGTGCTTGCTTACAGCAACGTGCTATATGTTCTGAATGCCCGAATTGGGAATCTGTGTCAAAACTTTGTTAGGAATTATGTGATCCTTACTAGCTGGAAGTAAGGGAGATGGGGCATGAAGTTATTTCTAGGAGTTGGAGACATACCAAGTTTAGCTCAGTTCTGGGCATCTTTGAAATACCTTTACAAACTTGTTCCTACATAGTAACTTGCAACTTTGAATGAAAATGTGCTTGCTTACAGCAACGTGCTATATGATCTGAATGCCCGAATTGGGAATCTGTGTCAAAACTTTGTTAGAAATTATGTGATCCTTACTAGCTGGTAGTAAGGGAGATGGGGCATGAAGTTACTTCTAGGAGTTGGAGACATACCAACTTTGGCTCAGTTCTGGGCATCTTTGAAATACCTATACAAACTTGTTCCTACATAGTAACTTGCAACTTTGAATGAGAATGTGCTTGCTTACAGCAACGTGCTACATGTTCTGAATGCCCGAATTGGGAATCTGTGTCAAAACTTTGTTAGGAATTATGTGATCCTTACTAGCTGGAAGTATGGGAGATGGGGCATGAAGTTATTTCTAGAGGTTGGACACATACCAAGTTTTGATCAGTTCTGGGCATCTTTGAAATACCTATACATACTTGTTCCTACATAGTAACTTGAAACTTTGAATGAGAATGTGCTTGCTTACAGCAACGTGCTATATGTTCTGAATGCCCGAATTGGGAATCTGTGTCAAAACTTTGTTAAGAATTATGTGATCCTTACTAGCTGGAAGTAAGAGAGATGGGGCATGAAGTTATTTCTAGGAGTTGGAGACATACCAAGTTTAGCTCAGTTCTGGGCATCTTTGAAATACCTATACAAACTTGTTCCTACATAGTAACTTGCAACTTTGAATGAGAATATGCTTGCTTACAGCAACGTGCTATATGTTCTGAATGCCCGAATTGGGAATCTGTGTCAAAACTTGGTTAGGAATTATGTGATCCTTACTAGCTGGAAGTAAGGGAGATGGGGAATGAAGTTATTTCTAGGAGTTGGAGACATACCAAGTTTAGCTCAGTTCTGGGCATCTTTGAAATACCTATACAAACTTGTTCCTACATAGTAACTTGCAACTTTGAATGAGAATGTGCTTGCTTACAGCATTGTGCTATATGTTCTGAATGCCCGAATTGGGAATCTGTGTCAAAACTTTGTTAGGAATTATGTGATCCTTACTAGCTGGAAGTAAGGGAGTTGGGGCATGAAGTTATTTCTAGGAGTTGGAGACATACAACGTTTAGCTCAGTTCTGGGCATCTTTGAAATGCCTATACAAACTTGTTCCTACATAGTAACTTGCAAATTTGAATGAGAATGTGCTTGCTTACAGCAACGTGCTATATGTTCTGAATGCCCGAAGTGGGAATCTGTGTCAAAACGTTGTTAGAAATTATGTGATCCTTACTAGCTGGAAGTAATGGAGATGGGGCATGAAGTTATTTCTAGGAGTTGGAGACATACCAAGTTTAGCTCAGTTCTGGGCATCTTTGAAATACCTATACAAACTTGTTCCTACATAGTAACTTGCAACTTTGAATGAGAATGTGCTTGCTTACAGCAACGTGCTATATGTTCTGAATGCCCGAATTGGGAATCAGTGTCAAAACTTTGTTAGGAATTATGTGATCCTTACTAGCTAGAAGTAAGGGAGATGGGGCATGAAGTTATTTCTAGGAGTTGGAGACGTACCAAGTTTAGCTCAGTTCTGGGCACCTTTGAAATACCTATACAAACTTGTTCCTTTCATAGTAACTTGCATCTTTGAATGAGAATGTGCTTGCTTTCAGCAACGTGCTATATGTTCTGAATGCCCGAATTGGGAATCTGTATTCAAAACTTTGTTAGGAATTATGTGATCCTTACTAGCTGGAAGTAAGGGAGATGGGGCATGAAGTTATTTCTAGAGGTTGGACACATACAACGTTTAGCTCAGTTCTGGGCATCTTTGAAATACCTATACAAACTTGTTCCTACATAGTAACTTGCAACTTTGAATGAGAATGTGCTTGCTTACAGCAACGTGCTATATGTTCTGAATGCCCGAATTGGGAATCTGTGTCAAAACTTTGTTAGGAATTATGTGATCCTTACTAGCTGGAAGTAAGGGAGTTGGGGCATAAAGTTATTTCTAGGAGTTGGACACATACCAAGTTTAGCTCAGTTCTGGGCATCTTTGAAATACCTATACAAACTTGTTCCTACATAGTAAATTGCAACTTTGAATGAGAAAGTGCTTGCTTACAGCAACGTGCTATATGTTCTGAATGCCCGAATTGGGAATCAGTGTCAAAACTTTGTTAGGAATTGTGTGATCCTTACTAGCTAGAAGTAAGGGAGATGGGGCATGAAGTTATTTCTAGGAGTTGGAGACGTACCAAGTTTAGCTCAGTTCTGGGCATCTTTGAAATACCTATACAAACTTGTTCCTACATAGTAACTTGCATCTTTGAATGAGAATGTGCTTGCTTACAGCAACGTGCTATATGTTCTGAATGCCCGAATTGGGAATCTGTATTCAAAACTTTGTTAGGAATTATGTGATCCTTACTAGCTGGAAGTAAGGGAGATGGGGCATGAAGTTATTTCTAGAGGTTGGACACATACAACGTTTAGCTCAGTTCTGGGCATCTTTGAAATACCTATACAAACTTGTTCCTACATAGTAACTTGCAACTTTGAATGAGAATGTGCTTGCTTACAGCAACGTGCTATATGTTCTGAATGCCCGAATTGGGAATCTGTGTCAAAACTTTGTTAGGAATTATGTGATCCTTACTAGCTGGAAGTAAGGGAGTTGGGGCATGAAGTTATTTCTAGGAGTTGGACACATACCAAGTTTAGCTCAGTTCTGGGCATCTTTG
Source organism: Diceros bicornis minor (assembly GCF_020826845.1). NCBI lineage: Eukaryota > Metazoa > Chordata > Mammalia > Perissodactyla > Rhinocerotidae > Diceros > Diceros bicornis. The sequence goes on along the minus strand of NW_026690895.1, from coordinate 509,083 downwards.
AAATACCTGTACAAACTTGTTCCTACATAGTAAATTGCATCTTTGAATGAGAATGTGCTTGCTTACAGCAACGTGCTATATGTTCTGAATGCCCGAATTGGGAATCTGTGTCAAAACTTTGTTAGGAATTATGTGATCCTTACTAGATGGAAGTAATGGAGATCGGGCATGAAGTTATTTCTAGAGGTTGGACACAGACAACGTTTAGCTCAGTTCTGGGCATCTTTGAAATACCTATACAAACTTGTTCCTACATAGTAACTTGCAACTTTGAATGAGAATGTGCTTGCTTACAGAATTGTGCTATATGTTCTGAATGCCCGAATAGGGAATCAGTGTCAAAACTTTGTTAGGAATTATGTGATCCTTACTAGATGGATGTAAGGGAGATGGGGCATGAAGTTATTTCTAGGAGTTGGAGACATACAACGTTTAGCTCAGTTCTGGGCATCTTGGAAATACCTATACAAACTTGTTCCTACATAGTAACTTGCAACTTTGAATGAGAATGTGCTTGCTTACAGCAACGTGCTATATGTTCTGAATGCCCGAATTGGGAATCTGTGTCAAATCTTTGTTAGGAATTATGTGATCCTTACAAGCTGGAAGTAAGGGAGTTGGGGCATGAAGTTATTTCTAGGAGCTGGAGACATACAACGTTTAGCTCAGTTCTGGGCATCTTTGAAATACCTATACAAACTTGTTCCTACATAGTAACTTGAATCTTAGAATGAGAATGTGCTTGCTTACAGCAACGTGCTATATGTTCTGAATGCCTGAATTGGGAATCTGTGTCAAAACTTTGTTATGAATTATGTGATCCTTACTAGCTGGAAGTAATGGAGATGGGGCATGAAGTTATTTCTAGGAGTTGGAGACATACCAACTTTAGCTCAGTTCTCGGCATCTTTGAAATACCTATGAAAACTTGTTCCTACATAGTAACTTGCAACTTTGAATGAGAATGTGCTTGCTTACAGCAACGTGCTATATGTTCTGAATGCCCGAATTGGGAATCTGTGTCAAAACTTTGTTAGGAATTATGTGATCCTTACTAGCTGGAAGTAAGGGAGATGGGGCATGAATTTATTTCTAGGAGTTGGAGACATACCAAGTTTAGCTCAGTTCTGGGCATCTTTGAAATACCTTTACAAACTTGTTCCTACATAGTAACTTGCAACTTTGAATGAAAATGTGCTTGCTTACAGCAACGTGCTATATGATCTGAATGCACGAATTGGGAATCTGTGTCAAAACTTTGTTAGAAATTATGTGATCCTTACTAGCTGGAAGTAAGTGAGATGGGGCATGAAGTTATATCTGGGAGTTGGAGACATACAACGTTAAGCTCAGTTCTCGGCATCTTTGAAATACCTATACAAACTTGTTCCTACATAGTAACTTGCAACTTTGAATGAGAATGTGCTTGCTTACAGCAACGTGCTACATGTTCTGAATGCCCGAATTGGGAATCTGTGTCAAAACTTTGTAAGGAATTATGTGATCCTTACTAGCTGGAAGTATGGGAGATGGGGCATGAAGTTATTTCTAGAGGTTGGACACATACCAAGTTTAGCTCAGTTCTGGGCATCTTTGAAATACCTATACAAACTTGTTCCTACATAGTAACTTGCAACTTTGAATGAGAATGTGCTTGCTTACAGCAACGTGCTATGTGTTCTGAATGCCCGAATTGGGAATCTGTGTCAAAACTTTGTTAAGAGTTATGTGATCCTTACTAGCTGGAAGAAAGGGACTTGGGGCATGAAGTTATTTCTAGGAGTTGGACACATACCAAGTTTAGCTCAGTTCTGGGCATCTTGGAAATACCTATACAAACTTGTTCCTACATAGTAACTTGCAACTTTGAATGAGAATGTGCTTGCTTACAGCAACGTGCTATATGTTCTGAATGCCCGAATTGGGAATCTGTGTCAAAACTTTGTTAGGAATTATGTGATCCTTACTAGATGGAAGTAATGGAGATCGGGCATGAAGTTATTTTTAGAGGTTGGAGACATACAACGTTTAGCTCAGTTCTGGGCATCTTTGAAATACCTATACAAACTTGTTCCTACATAGTAACTTGCAACTTTGAATGAGAATGTGCTTGCTTACAGCAACGTGCTATATGTTCTGAATGCCCGAATTGGGAATCTGTGTCAAATCTTTGTTAGGAATTATGTGATCCTTACAAGCTGGAAGTAAGGGAGTTGGGGCATGAAGTTATTTCTAGGAGCTGGAGACATACAACGTTTAGCTCAGTTCTGGGCATCTTTGAAATACCTATACAAACTTGTTACTACATAGTAACTTGCAACTTTGAATGAGAATGTGCTTGCTTACAGCAACGTGCTATATGTTCTGAATGCCCGAATTGGGAATCTGTGTCAAAACTTTGTTAGGAATTATGTGATCCTTACTAGCTAGAAGTAAGGGAGATGAGGCATGAAGTTATTTCTAGGAGTTGGAGACGTATCAAGTTTAGCTCAGTTCTGGGCATCTTTGAAATACCTATACAAACTTGTTCCTACATAGTAACTTGCATCTTTGAATGAGAATGTGCTTGCTTACAGCAACGTGCTATATGTTCTGAATGCCCGAATTGGGAATCTGTATTCAAAACTTTGTTAGGAATTATGTGATCCTTACTAGCTGGAAGTAAGGGAGATGGGGCATGAAGTTATTTCTAGAGGTTGGACACATACAACGTTTAGCTCAGTTCTGGGCATCTTTGAAATACCTATACAAACTTGTTCCTACATAGTAACTTGGAACTGTGAATGAGAATGTGCTTGCTTACAGCAACGTGCTATATGTTCTGAATGCCCGAATTCGGAATCTGTGTCAAAACTTTGTTAGGAATTATGTGAGCCTTACTAGCTGGAAGTAAGGGAGTTGGGGCATGAAGTTATTTCTAGGAGTTGGACACATACCAAGTTTAGCTCAGTTCTGGGCATCTTTGAAATACCTATACAAACTTGTTCCTACATAGTAACTTGCAACTTTGAATGAGAATGTGTTTGCTTACAGCAACGTGATATATGTTCTGAATGCCCGAATTGGGAATCTGTGTCAAAACTTTGTTAGGAATTACGTGATCCTTACTAGCTGGAAGTAAGGGAGATGGGGCATGAAGTTATTTCTAGAGGTTGGAGACATACAACGTTTAGCTCAGTTCTGGGCATCTTTGAAATACCTATACAAACTTGTTCCTACATAGTAACTTGCAACTTTGAATGAGAATGTGCTTGCTTACAGCAACGTGCTATATGTTCTGAATGCCCGAATTGGGAATCTGTGTCAAATCTTTGTTAGGAATTATGTGATCCTTACAAGCTGGAAGTAAGGGACTTGGGGCATGAAGTTATTTCTAGGAGCTGGAGACATACAACGTTTAGCTCAATTCTGGGCATCTTTGAAATACCTATACAAACTTGTTCCTACATAGTAACTTGCAACTTTGAATGAGAATGTGCTTGCTTACAGCAACGTGCTATATGTTCTGAATGCCAGAAGTGGGAATCTGTGTCAAAACTTTGTTAGGAATTATGTGATCCTTACTAGCTGGAAGTAAGGGAGATGGGGCATGAAGTTATTTCTAAGAGTTGGAGACGTACCAAGTTTAGCACAGTTCTGGGCATCTTTGAAATACCTATACAAACTTGTTCCTACTTAGTAACTTGCATCTTTGAATGAGAATGTGCTTGCTTACAGCAACGTGCTATATGTTCTGAATGCCCGAATTGGGAATTTGTATTCAAAACTTTGTTAGGAATTATGTGATCCTTACTAGCTGGAAGTAAGGGAGATGGGGCATGAAGTTATTTCTAGGAGTTGGAGACATACAACGTTTAGCTCAGTTCTGGGCATCTTTGAAATACCTATACACACTTGTTCCTACATAGTAACTTGCAACTGTGAATGAGAATGTGCTTGCTTACAGCAACGTGCTATATGTTCTGAATGCCCGAATTCGGAATCTGTGTCAAAACTTTGTTAGGAATTATGTGATCCTTACTAGCTGGAAGTAAGGGAGATGGGGCATGAAGTTATTTCTAGGAGTTGGAGACATACCAAGTTTAGCTCAGTTCTGGGCATCTTTGAAATACCTATACAAACTTGTTCCTACATAGTAACTTGCAACTTTGAATGAGAATGTGTTTGCTAACAGCAACGTGCTATATGTTCTGAATGCCCGAATTGGGAATCTGTGTCAAAACTTTGTTGGGAATTATGTGATCCTTACTAGATGGAAGTAATGGAGATCGGGCATGAAGTTATTTCTAGAGGTTGGAGACATACAACGTTTAGCTCAGTTCTGGGCATCTTTGAAATACCTATACACACTTGTTCCTACATAGTAACTTGCAACTTTGAATGAGAATGTGCTTGCTTACAGCATTGTGCTATATGTTCTGAATGCCCGAATGGGGAATCTGTGTCAAAACTTTGTTAGGAATTATGTGATCCTTACTAGCTGGAAGTAAGGGAGATGGGGCATGAAGTTATTTCTAGAGGTTGGACACATACAACGTTTAGCTCAGTTCTGGGCATCTTTGAAATACCTATACAAACTTGTTCCTACATAGTAACTTGGAACTGTGAATGAGAATGTGCTTGCTTACAGCAACGTGCTATATGTTCTGAATGCCCGAATTCGGAATCTGTGTCAAAACTTTGTTAGGAATTATGTGAGCCTTACTAGCTGGAAGTAAGGGAGTTGGGGCATGAAGTTATTTCTAGGAGTTGGACACATACCAAGTTTAGCTCAGTTCTGGGCATCTTTGAAATACCTATACAAACTTGTTCCTACATAGTAACTTGCAACTTTGAATGAGAATGTGTTTGCTTACAGCAACGTGATATATGTTCTGAATGCCCGAATTGGGAATCTGTGTCAAAACTTTGTTAGGAATTATGTGATCCTTACTAGCTGGAAGTAAGGGAGATGGGGCATGAAGTTATTTCTAGAGGTTGGAGACATACAACGTTTAGCTCAGTTCTGGGCATCTTTGAAATACCTATACAAACTTGTTCCTACATAGTAACTTGCAACTTTGAATGAGAATGTGCTTGCTTACAGCAACGTGCTATATGTTCTGAATGCCCGAATTGGGAATCTGTGTCAAATCTTTGTTAGGAATTATGTGATCCTTACAAGCTGGAAGTAAGGGACTTGGGGCATGAAGTTATTTCTAGGAGCTGGAGACATACAACGTTTAGCTCAATTCTGGGCATCTTTGAAATACCTATACAAACTTGTTCCTACATAGTAACTTGCAACTTTGAATGAGAATGTGCTTGCTTACAGCAACGTGCTATATGTTCTGAATGCCAGAAGTGGGAATCTGTGTCAAAACTTTGTTAGGAATTATGTGATCCTTACTAGCTGGAAGTAAGGGAGATGGGGCATGAAGTTATTTCTAAGAGTTGGAGACGTACCAAGTTTAGCTCAGTTCTGGGCATCTTTGAAATACCTATACAAACTTGTTCCTACTTAGTAACTTGCATCTTTGAATGAGAATGTGCTTGCTTACAGCAACGTGCTATATGTTCTGAATGCCCGAATTGGGAATTTGTATTCAAAACTTTGTTAGGAATTATGTGATCCTTACTAGCTGGAAGTAAGGGAGATGGGGCATGAAGTTATTTCTAGGAGTTGGAGACATACAACGTTTAGCTCAGTTCTGGGCATCTTTGAAATACCTATACACACTTGTTCCTACATAGTAACTTGCAACTGTGAATGAGAATGTGCTTGCTTACAGAAACGTGCTATATGTTCTGAATGCCCGAATTCGGAATCTGTGTCAAAACTTTGTTAGGAATTATGTGATCCTTACTAGCTGGAAGTAAGGGAGATGGGGCATGAAGTTATTTCTAGGAGTTGGAGACATACCAAGTTTAGCTCAGTTCTGGGCATCTTTGAAATACCTATACAAACTTGTTCCTACATAGTAACTTGCAACTTTGAATGAGAATGTGTTTGCTAACAGCAACGTGCTATATGTTCTGAATGCCCGAATTGGGAATCTGTGTCAAAACTTTGTTGGGAATTATGTGATCCTTACTAGATGGAAGTAATGGAGATCGGGCATGAAGTTATTTCTAGAGGTTGGAGACATACAACGTTTAGCTCAGTTCTGGGCATCTTTGAAATACCTATACACACTTGTTCCTACATAGTAACTTGCAACTTTGAATGAGAATGTGCTTGCTTACAGCATTGTGCTATATGTTCTGAATGCCCGAATGGGGAATCTGTGTCAAAACTTTGTTAGGAATTATGTGATCCTTACTAGATGGAAGTAAGGGAGATTGGGCATGAAATTATTTCTAGGAGTTGGAGACATACAACGTTTAGCTCAGTTCTGGGCATCTTTGAAATACCTATACAAACTTGTTCCTACATAGTAACTTGCAACTTTGAATGAGAATGTGCTTGCTTACAGCAACGTGCTATATGTTCTGAATGCCCGAATTGGGAATCTGTGTCAAATCTTTGTTAGGAATTATGTGATCCTTACAAGCTGGAAGTAAGGGAGTTGGGTCATGAAGTTATTTCTAGGAGCTGGAGACATACAACGTTTAGCTCAGTTCTGGGCATCTTTGAAATACCTATACAAACTTGTTCCTACATAGTAACTTGCAACTTTGAATGAGAATGTGCTTGCTTACAGCAACGTGCTATATGTTCTGAATGCCCGAATTGGGAATCTGTGTCAAAACTTTGTAAGAAATTATGTGATCCTTACTAGCTTGAAGTAAGGGTGATGGGGCATGAAGTTATTTCTAGGAGTTGGAGACATACCAAGTTTAGCTCAGTTCTGGGCATCTTTGAAATACCTATACAAACTTGTTCCTACATAGTAACTTGCAACTTTGAATGAGAATGTGCTTGCTTACAGCAAGGTGCTATATGTTCTGAATGCCCGAATTGGGAATCTGTGTCAAAACTTTGTTAGGAATTATGTGATCCTTACTAGCTAGAAGTAAGGGAGATGGGGCATGAAGTTATTTCTAGGAGTTGGAGACGTACCAAGTTTAGCTCAGTTCTGGGCATCTTTGAAATACCTATACAAACTTGTTCCTACATAGTAACTTGCATCTTTGAATGAGAATGCGCTTGCTTACAGCAACGTGCTATATGTTCTGAATGCCCGAATTGGGAATCTGTATTCAAAACTTTGTTAGGAATTATGTGATCCTTACTAGCTGGAAGTAAGGGAGATGGGGCATGAAGTTATTTCTAGAGGTTGGACACATACAACGTTTAGCTCAGTTCTGGGCATCTTTGAAATACCTATACAAACTTGTTCCTACATAGTAACTTGCAACTGTGATTGAGAATGTGCTTGCTTACAGCAACGTGCTATATGTTCTGAATGCCCGAATTCGGAATCTGTGTCAAAACTTTGTTAGGAATTATGTGAGCCTTACGAGCTGGAAGTAAGGGAGTTGGGGCATGAAGTTTTTTCTAGGAGTTGGAGACATACCAAGTTTAGCTCAGTTCTGGGCATCTTTGAAATACCTATACAAACTTGTTCCTACATAGTAACTTGCAACTTTGAATGAGAATGTGTTTGCTTACAGCAACGTGCTATATGTTCTGAATGCCCGAATTGGGAATCTGTGTCAAAACTTTGTTAGGAATTATGTGATCCTTACTAGCTGGAAGTAAGGGAGATGGGGCATGAAGTTATTTCTAGAGGTTGGAGACATACAACGTTTAGCTCAGTTCTGGGCATCTTTGAAATACCTATACAAACTTGTTCCTACATAGTAACTTGCAACTTTGAATGAGAATGTGCTTGCTTACAGCAACGTGCTATATGTTCTGAATGCCCGAATTGGGAATCTGTGTCAAAACTTTGTAAGAAATTATGTGATCCTTACTAGCTTGAAGTAAGGGAGATGGGGCATGAAGTTATTTCTAGGAGTTGGAGACATACCTAGTTTAGCTCAGTTCTGGGCATCTTTGAAATGCCTATACAAAATGGTTCCTAAATATTAACTTGCAACTTTGAATGAGAATGTGCTTGCTTACAGCAACGTGCTATATGTTCTGAATGCCCGAATTGGGAATCTGTGTCAAAACTTTGTTAGGAATTATGTGATCCTTACTAGATGGAAGCAAGGGAGATGGGGCATGAAGGTATTTCTAGGAGTTGGACACATACCAAGTTTAGCTCAGTTCTGGGCATCTTTGAAATACCTATACAAATTTGTTCCTACATAGTAACTTGCAACTTTGATTGAGAATGTGCTTGCTTACATCAACGTGCTATATGTTCTGAATGCCCGAATTGGGAATCTGTGTCAAAACTTTGTTAGGAATTATGTGATCCTTACTAGCTGGAAGTAAGGGAGAAGGGGCATGAAGTTATTTCTAGGAGTTGGAGACATACAACCTTTAGCTCAGTTCTGGGCATCTTTGAAATACCTATACAAACTTGTTCCTACATAGTAACTTGCAACTTTGAATGAGAATGTGCTTGCTTACAGCAACGTGCTATATGTTCTGAATGCCCGAATTGGGAATCTGTTTCAAATCTTTGTTAGGAATTATGTGATCCTTACAAGCTGATAGTAAGGGAGTTGGGGCATGAAGTTATTTCTAGGAGCTGGAGACATACAACGTTTAGCTCAGTTCTGGGAATCTTTGAAATACCTATACAAACTTGTTTCTACATAGTAACTTGCAACTTTGAATGAGAATGTGCTTGCTTACAGCAACGTGCTATATGTTCTGAATGCCCGAATTGGGAATCTGTGTCAAAACTTTGTTAGGAATTATGTGATCCTTACTAGCTGGAAGTAAGGGAGATGGGGCATGAAGTTATTTCTAGGAGTTGGAGACATACCAAGTTTAGCTGAGTTCTGGGCATCTTTGAAATACCTATACAAACTTGTGCCTACATAGTAACTTGCAACTTTGAATGAGAATGTGCTTGCTTACAGCAACGTGCTATATGTTCTGAATGCCCGAATTGGGAATCTGTGTCAAAACTTTGTTAGGAATTATGTGATCCTTACTCGATGGAAGTAAGGGAGATGGGGCATGAAATTATTTCTAGGAGTTGGAGACATACAACGTTTAGCTCAGTTCTGGGCATCTTTGAAATACCTATACAAACTTGTTCCTACATAGTAACTTGCAACTTTGAATGAGAATGTGCTTGCTTACAGCAACGTGCTATATGTTCTGAATGCCCGAATTGGGAATCTGTGTCAAATCTTTGTTAGGAATTATGTGATCCTTACAAGCTGGAAGTAAGGGAGTTGGGGCATGAAGTTATTTCTAGGAGCTGGAGACATACAACGTTTAGCTCAGTACTGGGCATCTTTGAAATACCTATACAAACTTGTTCCTACATAGTAACTTGCAACTTTGAATGAGAATGTGCTTGCTTACAGCAACGTGCTATATGTTCTGAATGCCCGAATTGGGAATCTGTGTCAAAACTTTGTAAGAAATTATGTGATCCTTACTAGCTTGAAGTAAGGGAGATGGGGCATTAAGTTATTTCTAGGAGTTGGAGACATACCAAGTTTAGCTCAGTTCTGGGCATCTTTGAAATACCTATACAAACTTGTTCCTACATATTAACTTGCAACTTTGAATGAGAATGTGCTTGCTTACAGCAATGTGCTATATGTTCTGAATGCCCGAATTGGGAATCTGTGTCAAAACATTGTTAGGAATTATGTGATCCTTACTGGATGGAAGTAAGGGAGATGGGGCATGAAGGTATTTCTAGGAGTTGGACACATACCAAGTTTAGCTCAGTTCTGGGCATCTTTGAAATACCTATACAAATTTGTTCCTACATAGTAACTTGCAACTTTGATTGAGAATGTGCTTGCTTACATCAACGTGCTACATGTTCTGAATGCCCGAATTGGGAATCTGTGTCAAAACTTTGTTAGGAATTATGTGATCCTTACTAGCTGGAAGTAAGGGAGATGGGGCATGAAGTTATTTCTAGGAGTTGGAGACATACCAAGTTTAGCTCAATTCTGGGCATCTTTGAAATACCTATACAAACTTGTTCCTACATAGTAACATGCAACTGTGAATGAGAATGTGCTTGCTTACAGCAACGTGCTATATGTTCTGAATGCCCGAATTGGGAATCCGTGTTCAAAACTTTGTTAGGAATTATGTGATCCTTACTACATGGAAGTAAATGAGATGGGGCATGAAGTTATTTCTAGAGGTTAGACACATACAACGTTTAGCTCAGTTCTGGGCATCTTTGAAATACCTATACAAACTTGTTCCTACATAGTAACTTGCAACTGTGAATGAGAATGTGCTTGCTTACAGCAAAGTGCTATATGTTCTGAATGCCCGAATTCGGAATCTGTGTCAAAACTTTGTTAGGAATTATGTGATCCTTACTAGCTGGAAGTAAGGGAGATGGGGCATGAAGTTATTTCTAGGAGTTGGAGACATACCAAGTTTAGCTCAGTTCTGGGCATCTTTGAAATACCTATACAAACTTGTTCCTACATAGTAACTTGCAACTTTGAATGAGAATGTATTTGCTTACAGCAACGTGCTATATGTTCTGAATGACCGAATTGTTAATCTGTGTCAAATCTTTGTTAGGAATTATGAGTTCCTTACTAGCTGGAAGTAAGGTAGATGGGGCATGAAGTTATTTCTAGGAGTTGGAGACATACCAAGTTTAGCTCATTTCTGGGCATCTTTGAAATACCTATACAAACTTGTTCCTACATAGTAACTTGCAACTTTGAATGAGAATGTGCTTGCTTACAGCAACGTGCTATATGTTCTGAATGCCCGAATTGGGAATCTGTGTCAAAACTTTGTAAGAAATTATGTGATCCTTACTAGATTGAAGTAAGGGAGATGGGGCATGAAGTTATTTCTAGGAGATGGAGACATACCAAGTTTAGCTCAGTTCTGGGCATCTTTGAAATACCTATACAAACTTGTTCCTACATATTAACTTGCAACTTTTAATGAGAATGTGTTTGCTTAAAGCAACGTGCTATATGTTCTGAATGCCCGAATTGGGAATCTGTGTCAAAACTTTGTTAGGAATTATGTGATCCTTACTAGCTGGAAGTAAGGGAGAAGGGGCATGAAGTTATTTCTTGGAGTTGGAGACATACAACCTTTAGCTCAGTTCTGGGCATCTTTGAAATACCTATACAAACTTGTTCCTACATAGTAACTTGCAACTTTGAATGAGAATGTGCTTGCTTACAGCAACGTGCTATATGTTCTGAATGCCCGAATTGGGAATCCGTGTTCAAAACTTTGTTAGGAATTATTTGATCCTTACTACATGGAAGTAAATGAGATGGGGCATGAAGTTATTTCTAGAGGTTAGACACATACAACGTTTAGCTCAGTTCTGGGCATCTTTGAAATACCTATACAAACTTGTTCCTACATAGTAACTTGCAACTGTGAATGAGAATGTGCTTGCTTACAGCAAAGTGCTATATGTTCTGAATGCCCGAATTCGGAATCTGTGTCAAAACTTTGTTAGGAATTATGTGATCCTTACTAGCTGGAAGTAAGGGAGATGGGGCATGAAGTTATTTCTAGGAGTTGGAGACATACCAAGTTTAGCTCAGTTCTGGGCATCTTTGAAATACCTATACAAACTTGTTCCTACATAGTAACTTGCAACTTTGAATGAGAATGTATTTGCTTACAGCAACGTGCTATATGTTCTGAATGCCCGAATTGGGAATCTGTGTCAAATCTTTGTTAGGAATTATGTGATCCTTACTAGCTGGAAGTAAGGGAGATGGGGCATGAAGTTATTTCTAGGAGTTGGAGACATACCAAGTTTAGCTCAGTTCTGGGCATCTTTGAAATACCTATACAAACTTGTTCCTACATAGTAACTTGCAACTTTGAATGAGAATGTGCTTGCTTACAGCATTGTGCTATATGTTCTGAATGCCCGAATTGGGAATCTGTGTCAAAACTTTGTTAGGAATTATGTGATCCTTACTAGCTGGAAGTAAGGGAGATGGGGCATGAAGTTATTTCTTGGAGTTGGAGACATACAACCTTTAGCTCAGTTCTGGGCATCTTTGAAATACCTATACAAACTTGTTCCTACATAGTAACTTGCAACTTTGAATGAGAATGTGCTTGCTTACAGCAACGTGCTATATGTTCTGAATGCCCGAATTGGGAATCTGTGTCAAAACTTTGTAAGAAATTATGTGATCCTTACTAGCTTGAAGTAAGGGAGATGGGGCATGAAGTTATTTCTAGGAGTTGGAGACATACCAAGTTTAGCTCAGTTCTGGGCATCTTTGAAATACCTATACAAACTTGTTCCTACATAGTATCTTGCAACTTTGAATGAGAATGTGCTTGCTTACAGCAACGTGCTTTATGTTCTGAATGCCCGAATTGGGAATCTGTGTCAAAACTTTGTTAGGAATTATGTCATCCTTACTAGATGGAAGTAAGGGAGATGGGGCATGAAGGTATTTCTAGGAGTTGGACACATACCAAGTTTAGCTCAGTTCTGGGCATCTTTGAAATACCTATACAAATTTGTTCCTATATAGTAACTTGCAACTTTGATTGAGAATGTGCTTGCTTACATCAACGTGCTATATGTTCTGAATGCCCGAATTGGGAATCTGTGTTCAAAACTTTGTTAGGAATTATGTGATCCTTACTAGCTGGAAGTAAGGGAGATCGGGCATGAAGTTATTTCTAGGAGTTGGAGACATACCAAGTTTAGCTCAATTCTGGGCATCTTTGAAATACCTATACAAACTTGTTCCTACATAGTAACTTGCAACTTTGATTGAGAATGTGCTTGCTTACAGCAACGTGCTATATGTTCTGAATGCCCGAATTGGGAATCCGTGCTCAAAACTTTGTTAGGAATTATGTGATCCTTACTAGCTGGAAGTAAGGGAGATGGGGCATGAAGTTATTTCTAGGAGTTGGAGACATACCAAGTTTAGCTCAATTCTGGGCATCTTTAAAATACCTATACAAACTTGTTCCTACATAGTAACTTGCAACTGTGAATGAGAATGTGCTTGCTTACAGCAAAGTGCTATATGTTCTGAATGCCCGAATTGGGAATCCGTGTTCAAAACTTTGTTAGGAATTATGTGATCCTTACTACATGGAAGTAAATGAGATGGGGCATGAAGTTATTTCTAGAGGTTAGACACATACAACGTTTAGCTCAGTTCTGGGCATCTTTGAAATACCTATACAAACTTGTTCCTACATAGTAACTTGCAACTGTGAATGAGAATGTGCTTACTTACAGCAAAGTGCTATATGTTCTGAATGCCCGAATTCGGAATCTGTGTCAAAACTTTGTTAGGAATTATGTGATCCTTACTAGCTGGAAGTAAGGGAGATGGGGCATGAAGTTATTTCTAGGAGTTGGAGACATACCAAGTTTAGCTCAGTTCTGGGCATCTTTGAAATACCTATACAAACTTGTTCCTACATAGTAACTTGCAACTTTGAATGAGAATGTGCTTGCTTACAGCAACGTGCTATATGTTCTGAATGCCCGAATTGGGAATATGTGTCAAAACTTTGTTAGGAATTATGTGATCCTTACTAGCTGGAAGTAAGGGAGACGGGGCATGAAGTTATTTCTAGGAGTTGGAGACTTACCAAGTTTAGCTCAGTTCTGGGCATCTTTGAAATACCTATACAAACTTGTTCCTACATAGTAACTTCTATCTTTGAATGAGAATGTGCTTGCTTACAGCAACGTGCTATATGTTCTGAATGCCCGAATTGGAATCTGTGTTCAAAACTTTGTTAGGAATTATGTGATTCTTACTAGATGGAAGTAAGGGAGATGGGGCATGAAGTTATTTCTAGAGGTTGGACACATACAACGTTTAGCTCAGTTCTGGGCATCTTTGAAATACCTATACAAACTTGTTCCTACATAGTAACTTGCAACTTTGAATGAGAATGTTCTTGCTTACAGCAACGTGCTATATGTTCTGAATGCCCGAATTGGGAATCTGTGTCAAATCTTTGTTAGGAATTATGTGATCCTTACAAGCTGGAAGTAAGGGAGTTGGGGCATGAAGTTATTTCTAGGAGTTGGAGACATACCAAGTTTAGCTCAGTTCTGGGCATCTTTGAAATACCTATACAAACTTGTTCCTACATATTAACTTGCAACTTTGAATGAGAATGTGCTTGCTTACAGCAACGTGCTATATGTTCTGAATGCCCGAATTGGGAATCTGTGTCAAAACTTTGTTAGGAATTATGTGATCCTTACTAGCTGGAAGTAAGGGAGATGGGGCATGAAGGTATTTCTAGGAGTTGGACACATACCAAGTTTAGCTCAGTTCTGGGCATCTTTGAAATACCTATACAAATTTGTTCCTACATAGTAACTTGCAACTTTGATTGAGAATGTGCTTGCTTACATCAACGTGCTATATGTTCTGAATGCCAGAATTGGGAATCTGTGTCAAAACTTTGTTAGGAATTATGTGATCCTTACTAGCTGGAAGTAAGGGAGATGGGGCATGAAGTTATTTCTAGGAGTTGGAGACATACCAAGTTAAGCTCAATTCTGGGCATCTTTGAAATACCTATACAAACTTGTTCCTACATAGTAACTTGCAACTGTGAATGAGAATGTGCTTGCTTACAGCAACGTGCTATATGTTCTGAATGCCCGAATTGGGAATCCGTGTTCAAAACTTTGTTAGGAATTATGTGATCCTTACTACATGGAAGTAAATGAGATGGGGCATGAAGTTATTTCTAGAGGTTAGACACATACAACGTTTAGCTCAGTTCTGGGCATCTTTGAAATACCTATACAAACTTGTTCCTACATAGTAACTTGCAACTGTGAATGAGAATGTGCTTGCTTACAGCAAAGTGCTATATGTTCTGAATGCCCGAATTCGGAATCTGTGTCAAAACTTTGTTAGGAATTATGTGATCCTTACTAGCTGGAAGTAAGGGAGATGGGGCATGAAGTTATTTCTAGGAGTTGGAGACATACCAAGTTTAGCTCAGTTCTGGGCATCTTTGAAATACCTATACAAACTTGTTCCTACATAGTAACTTGCAACTTTGAATGAGAATGTATTTGCTTACAGCAACGTGCTATATGTTCTGAATGCCCGAATTGGGAATCTGTGTCAAATCTCTGTTAGGAATTATGTGATCCTTACTAGCTGGAAGTAAGGGAGATGGGGCATGAAGTTATTTCTAGGAGTTGGAGACATACCAAGTTTAGCTCAGTTCTGGGCATCATTGAAATACCTATACAAACTTGTTCCTACATAGTAACTTGCAACTTTGAATGAGAATGTGATTGCTTACAGCATTGTGCTATATGTTCTGAATGCCCGAATTGGGAATCTGTGTCAAAACTTTGTTAGGAATTATGTGATCCTTACTAGCTGGAAGTAAGGGAGTTGGGGCATGAAGTTATTTCTAGGAGTTGGAGACATACAACCTTTAGCTCAGTTCTGGGCATCTTTGAAATACCTATACAAACTTGTTCCTACATAGTATCTTGCAACTTTGAATGAGAATGTGCTTGCTTACAGCAACGTGCTATATGTTCTGAATGCCCGAATTGGGAATCTGTTTCAAATCTTTGTTAGGAATTATGTGATCCTTACAAGCTGGAAGTAAGGGAGTTGGGGCATGAAGTTATTTCTAGGAGCTGGAGACATACAACGTTTAGCTCAGTTCTGGGAATCTTTGAAATACCTATACAAACTTGTTTCTACATCGTAACTTGCAACTTTGAATGAGAATGTGCTTGCTTACAGCAACGTGCTATATGTTCTGAATGCCCGAATTGGGAATCTGTGTCAAAACTTTGTTAGGAATTATGTGATCCTTACTAGCTGGAAGTAAGGGAGATGGGGCATGAAGTTATTTCTAGGAGTTGGAGACATACCAAGTTTAGCTCAGTTCTGGTCATCTTTGAAATACCTATACAAACTTGTTCCTACATAGTAACTTGCAACTTTGAATGAGAATGTGCTTGCTTACATCAACGTGCTATATGTTCTGAATGCCCGAATTGGGAATCTGTGTCAAAACTTTGTTAGGATTTATGTGATCCTTACTAGCTGGAAGTAAGGGAGATGGGGCATGAAGTTATTTCTAGGAGTTGGAGACATACCAAGTTTAGCTCAATTCTGGGCACCTTTGAAATACCTATACAAACTTGTTCCTACATAGTAACTTGCAACTGTGAATGAGAATGTGCTTGCTTACAGCAACGTGCTATATGTTCTGAATGCCCGAATTGGGAATCCGTGTTCAAAACTTTGTTAGGAATTATGTGATCCTTACTACATGGAAGTAAATGAGATGGGGCATGAAGTTATTTCTAGAGGTTAGACACATACAACGTTTAGCTCAGTTCTGGGCATCTTTGAAATACCTATACAAACTTGTTCCTACATAGTAACTTGCAACTGTGAATGAGAATGTGCTTGCTTACAGCAAAGTGCTATATGTTCTGAATGCCCGAATTCGGAATCTGTGTCAAAACTTTGTTAGGAATTATGTGATCCTTACTAGCTGGAAGTAAGGGAGATGGGGCATGAAGTTATTTCTAGGAGTTGGAGACATACCAAGTTTAGCTCAGTTCTGGGCATCTTTGAAATACCTATACAAACTTGTTCCTACATAGTAACTTGCAACTTTGAATGAGAATGTATTTGCTTACAGCAACGTGCTATATGTTCTGAATGCCCGAATTGGGAATCTGTGTCAAATCTTTGTTAGGAATTATGTGATCCTTACTAGCTGGAAGTAAGGGAGATGGGGCATGAAGTTATTTCTAGGAGTTGGAGACATACCAAGTTTAGCTCAGTTCTGGGCATCTTTGAAATACCTATACAAACTTGTTCCTACATAGTAACTTGCAACTTTGAATGAGAATGTGCTTGCTTACAGCATTGTGCTATATGTTCTGAATGCCCGAATTGGGAATCTGTGTCAAAATTTTGTTAGGAATCATGTGATCCTTACTAGCTGGAAGTAAGGGAGATGGGGCATGAAGGTATTTCTAGGAGTTGGAGACATACAACCTTTAGCTCAGTTCTGGGCATCTTTGAAATACCTATACAAACTTGTTCCTACATAGTAACTTGCAACTTTGAATGAGAATGTGCTTGCTTACAGCAACGTGCTATATGTTCTGAATGCCCGAATTGGGAATCTGTTTCAAATCTTTGTTAGGAATTATGTGATCCTTACAAGCTGGAAGTAAGGGAGTTGGGGCATGAAGTTATTTCTAGGAGCTGGAGACATACAACGTTTAGCTCAGTTCTGGGAATCTTTGAAATACCTATACAAACTTGTTTCTACATAGTAACTTGCAACTTTGAATGAGAATGTGCTTGCTTACAGCAACGTGCTATATGTTCTGAATGCCCGAAGTGGGAATCTGTGTCAAATCTTTGTTAGGAATTATGTGATCCTTACTAGCTGGAAGTAAGGGAGATGGGGCATGAAATTATTTCTAGGAGTTGGAGACATACCAAGTTTAGCTCAGTTCTGGGCATCTTTGAAATACCTATACAAACTTGTTCCTACATAGTAACTTGCAACTTTGAATGAGAATGTGCTTGCTTACAGCAACGTGCTATATGTTCTGAATGCCCGAATTGGGAATATGTGTCAAAACTTTGTTAGGAATTATGTGATCCTTACTAGCTGGAAGTAAGGGAGATGGGGCATGAAGTTATTTCTAGGAGTTGGAGACGTACCAAGTTTAGCTCAGTTCTGGGCATCTTTGAAATACCTATACAAACTTGTTCCTACATAGTAACTTGCATCTTTGAATGAGAATGTGCTTGCTTACAGCAACGTGCTATATGTTCTGAATGCCCGAATTGGAATCTGTGTTCAAAACTTTGTTAGGAATTATGTGATCCTTACTAGATTGAAGTAAGGGAGATGGGGCATGAAGTTATTTCTAGAGGTTGGACACATACAACGTTTAGCTCAGTTCTGGGCATCTTTGAAATACCTATACAAACTTGTTCCTACATAGTAACTTGCAACTTTGAATGAGAATGTGCTTGCTTACAGCAACGTGATATATGTTCTGAATGCCCGAATTGGGAATCTGTGTCAAAACTTTGTTAGGAATTATGTGATCCTTACTAGCTGGAAGTAAGGGAGATGGGGCATGAAGTTATTTCTAGGAGTTGGAGACATACAACGTTTAGCTCAGTTCTCGGCATCTTTGAAATACCTATACAAACTTGTTCCTACATAGTAACTTGCAACTTTGAATGAGAATGTGCTTGCTTACAACAACGTGCTATATGTTCTGAATGCCCGAATTGGGAATCTGTGTCAAAACTTTGTTAGGAATTATGTGATCCTTACTAGCTGGAAGTAAGGGAGATGGGGCATGAAGTTATTTCTAGGAGTTGGAGACATACTAAGTTTAGCTCATTTCTGGGCATTTTTGAAATACCTATACAAACTTGTTCCTACATAGTAACTTGCAACTTTGAATGAGAATGTGCTTGCTTACAGCAACGTGCTATATGTTCTGAATGCCAGAATTGGGAATCTGTGTGAAAACTTTGTTAGGAATTATGTGATCCTTACTAGGTGGAAGTAATGGAGTTGGGGCATGAAGTTATTTCTAGAGGTTGGCAACATACCAAGTTTAGCTCAGTTCTGGGCATCTTTGAAAGTCCTATTCAAACTTGTTCCAACATAGTAACTTGCAACTGTGAATGAGCATGTGCTTGCTTACAGCAACGTGCATTATGTTCTGAATGCCCGAATTGGGAATCTGTGTCAAAACTTTGTTAGGAATTATGTGATCCTTACTATATTGAAGTAAGGGAGATGGGGCATGAAGTTATTTCTAGGAGTTGGAGACATACAACGTTTAGCTCAGTTCTGGGCATCTTTGAAATACCTATACAAACTTGTTCCTACATAGTAACTTGCAACATTGAATAAGAATGTGCTTGCTTACAGCAACGTGCTATATGTTCTGAATGCACGAATTGGGAATCTGTGTCAAAACTTTCTTAGGAATTATGTGATCCTTACTAGCTGGAAGTAAGGGAGATGGGGCATGAAGTTATTTCTAGAAGTTGGAGACAAACCAAGTTTAGCTCAGTTCTGGGCATCTTTGAAATACCTATACAAACTTGTTCCTACATAGTAACTTGCAACTTTGAATGAGAATGTGCTTGCTTACAGCAACGTGCTATATGTTCTGAATGCCCGAATTGGGAATCCGTGTTCAAAACTTTGTTAGGAATTATGTGATCCTTACTACATGGAAGTAAATGAGATGGGGCATGAAGTTATTTCTAGAGGTTAGACACATACAACGTTTAGCTCAGTTCTGGGCATCTGTGAAATACCTATACAAACTTGTTCCTACATAGTAACTTGCATCTTTGAATGAGAATGTGCTTGCTTAAAGCAACGTGCTATATGTTCTGAATGCCCGAATTATGAATCTGTTTCAAATCTTTGTTAGGAATTATGTGATCCTTACAAGCTGGAAGTAAGGGAGTTGGGGCATGAAGTTATTTCTAGGAGCTGGAGACATACAACGTTTAGCTCAGTTCTGGGAATCTTTGAAATACCTATACAAACTTGTTTCTACATAGTAACTTGCAACTTTGAATGAGAATGTGCTTGCTTACAGCAACGTGCTATATGTTCTGAATGCCCGAAGTGGGAATCTGTCTCAAAACTTTGTTAGGAATTATGTGATCCTTACTAGCTGGAAGTAAGGAAGATGGGGCATGAAGTTTTTTCTAGGAGTTGGAGACATACCAAGTTTAGCTCAGTTCTGGGCATCTTTGAAATACCTATACAAACTTGTTCCTACATAGTAACTTGCAACTTTGAATGAGAATGTGCTTGCTTACAGCAAAGTGCTATATGTTCTGAATGCCCGAATTGGGAATATGTGTCAAAACTTTGTTAGGAATTATGTGATCCTTACTAGCTAGAAGTAAGGGAGACGGGGCATGAAGTTATTTCTAGGAGTTGGAGACGTACCAAGTTTAGCTCAGTTCTGGGCATCTTTGAAATACCTATACAAACTTGTTCCTACATAGTAACTTGCATCTTTGAATGAGAATGTGCTTGCTTACAGCAACGTGCTATATGTTCGGAATGCCCGAATGGGAATCTGTGTTCAAAACTTTGTTAGGAATTATGTGATCCTTACTAGATGGAAGTAAGGGAGATGGGGCATGAAGTTATTTCTAGAGGTTGGACACATACAACGTTTAGCTCAGTTCTGGGCATCTTTGAAATACCTATACAAACTTGTTCCTACATAGTAACTTGCAACTTTGAATGAGAATGTGCTTGCTTACAGCAACGTGCTATATGTTCTGAATGCCCGAATTGGGAATCTGTTTCAAATCTTTGTTAGGAATTATGTGATCCTTACTAGCTGGAAGTAAGGGAGATGGGGCATGAAGTTATTTCTAGGAGTTGGAGACATACAACGTTTAGCTCAGTTCTGGGCATCTTTGAAATACCTATACAAACTTGTTCCTACATAGTAACTTGCAACTTTGAATGAGAATGTGCTTGCTTACAACAACGTGCTATATGTTCTGAATGCCCGAATTGGGAATCTGTGTCAAAACTTTGTTAGGAATTATGTGATCCTTACTAGCTGGAAGTAAGGGAGATGGGGCATGAAGTTATTTCTAGGAGTTGGAGACATACTAAGTTTAGCTCATTTCTGGGCATTTTTGAAATACCTATACAAACTTGTTCCTACATAGTAACTTGCAACTTTGAATGAGAATGTGCTTGCTTACAGCAACGTGCTATATGTTCTGAATGCCAGAATTGGGAATCTGTGTGAATACTTTGTTAGGAATTATGTGATCCTTACTAGGTGGAAGTAATGGAGTTGGGGCATGAAGTTATTTCTAGAGGTTGGCAACATACCAAGTTTAGCTCAGTTCTGGGCATCTTTGAAAGTCCTATTCAAACTTGTTCCAACATAGTAACTTGCAACTGTGAATGAGCATGTGCTTGCTTACAGCAACGTGCATTATGTTCTGAATGCCCGAATTGGGAATCTGTGACAAAACTTTGTTAGGAATTATGTGATCCTTACTAGATGGAAGTAAGGGAGATGGGGCATGAAGTTATTTCTAGGAGTTGGAGACATACAACGTTTAGCTCAGTTCTGGGCATCTTTGAAATACCTATACAAACTTGTTCCTACATAGTAACATGCAACTTTGAATTGAATGTGCTTGCTTACAGCAACGTGCTACATGTTCTGAATGCCCGAATTGGGAATCTGGGTCAAAACTTTGTTAGGAATTATGTGATCCTTACTAGCTGGAAGTAAGGGAGATGGGGCATGAAGTTATTTCTAGGAGTTTGAGACATACAACGTTTAGCTCAGTTCTGGGCATCTTTGAAATACCTATACAAACTTGTTCCTACATAGTAATTTGCAACTTTGAATGAGAATGTGCTTGCTTACAGCAACTTGCTATATGTTCTGAATGCCCGAATTGGGAATCTGTGTCAAAACATTGTTAGGAATTATGTGATCCTTACTAGCTGGAAGTAAGGGAGTTGGGGCATGAAGTTATTTCTAGAGGTTGGACAGATACCAAGTTTATCTCATTTCACGGCATCTTTGAAATACCTATACAAACATGTTCCTACATAGTAACTTGCAACTTTGAATGAGAATGTGCTTGCTTACAGCAACGTGCTATATGTTCTGAATGCCCGAATTGGGAATCTGTGTCAAAACTTTGTTAGGAATTATGTGATCCTTACAAGCTGGAAGTAAGTGTGATGGGGCATGAAGTTATCTCTAGGAGTTGGAGACATACCAAGTTTAGCTCAGTTCTGGGCGTCCTTGAAATACCTTTACAAACGTGTTCCTACATAGTAACTTGCAACTTTGAATGAGAATGTGCTTGCTTACAGCAACGTGCTATATGTTCTGAATGCCCGAATTGGGAATCTGTGTCAAAACTTTGTTAGAAATTATGTGATCCTTACTAGATGGAAGTAAGGGAGATGGGGCATGAAGTTATTTCTGGGAGTTGGAGACATACTACGTTAAGCTCAGTTCTGGGCATCTTTCAAATACCTATAGTAACTTGTTCCTACATAGTAACTTGCAACTTTGAATGAGAATGTGCTTGCTTACAGCAACGTGCTACATGTTCTGAGTGCCCGAATTGGGAATCTGTGTCAAAAGTTTGTTAGGAATTATGTGATCCTTACTAGCTGGAAGTAAGGGAGATGGGGCATGAAGTTATTTCTGGGAGTTGGAGACATATCAAGTTTAGCTCAGTTCTGGGCATCTTTGAAATACCTATACAAACTTGTTCCTACATAGTAACTTGCATATTTGAATGAGAATGTGCTTGCTTACAGCAACGTGCTATAAGTTCCGAATGCCCGAATTGGGAATCTCTGTCAAAACTTTGTTAGGAATTATGTGATCCTTACTAGCTGGAAGTAAGGGAGTTGGGGCATGAAGTTATTTCTAGGGGTTGGAGACATACCAAGTTTAGCTCAGTTCTGGGCATCTTTGAAAGTCCTATTCAAACTTGTTCCTACATAGTAACTTGCAACTGTGAATGAGAATGTGCTTGCTTACAGCAACGTGCTATATGTTCTGAATGCCCGAATTCGGAATCTGTGTCAAAACTTTGTTAGGAATTATGTGATCCTTACTAGCTGGAAGTAAGGTAGTTGGGCTATGAAGTTATTTCTAGGAGTTGGAGACATACCAAGTTTAGCTCAGTTCTGGGCATCTTTGAAATACCTATACAAACTTGTTCCTACATAGTAACTTGCAATTTTGAATGAGAATGTGCTTGCTTACAGCAACGTGCTATATGTTCTGAATGCCCGAATAGGGAATCTGTGTCAAAACTTTGTTAGGAATTATGTGATCCTTACTAGCTGGAAGTAAGGGAGATGGGGCATGAAGTTATTTCTAGAGGTTGGAGACATACAACGTTTAGCTCAGCTATGGGCATCTTTGAAATACCTATACAAACTTGTTCCTAAATAGTAACTTGCAACTTTGAATGAGAATGTGCTTGCTTAAAGCAACGTGCTATATGTTCTGAATGCCCGAATTGGGAATCTGTGTCAAAACTTTGTTAGGAATTATGTGATCCTTACTAGATGGAAGTAAGGGAGATGGGGCATGAAGTTATTTCTAGGAGTTGGAGACATACCAAGTTTAGCTCAGTTCTGGGCATCTTTGAAATACCTATACAAACTTGTTCCTACATAGTAACTTGCAACTTTGAATGAGAATGTGCTTGCTTACAGCAACGTGCTATATATTCTGAATGCCCGAATTGGGAATCTGTGTCAAAACATTGTTAGGAATTATGTGATCCTTACTAGCTGGAACTAAGGAAGATGGGGCATGAAGATATTTCTAGGAGTTGGAGACATACAACGTTTAGCTCAGTTCTGGGCATCTTTGAAATACCTATACAAACTTGTTCCTACGTAGTAACTTGCAACTTTGAATGAGAATGTGCTTGCTTACAGCAACGTGCTATATGTTCTGAATGCCCGAATTGGGAATCTGTGTCAAAACTTTGTTAGGAATTATGTGATCCTTACTAGCTGGAAGTAAGGGAGTTGGGGCATGAAGGTATTTCCAGGAGTTGGACACATACCAAGTTTAGCACAGTTCTGGGCATCTTTGAAATACCTATACAAACTTTTTCCTACATAGTAACTTGCAACTTTGACTGAGAATGTGCTTGCTTACAGCAACGTGCTATATGTTCTGAATGCCCGAATTGGAAATCTGTGTCAAAACTTTGTTAGGAATTATGTGATCCTTACTCGCTGGAAGTAAGTGAGATGGGGCATGAAGTTCTTTCTAGGAGTTGGAGACATACAACCTTTAGCTCAGTTCTGGGCATCTTTGAAATACCTATACAAACTTGTTCCTACATAGTAACTTGCAACTGTGAATGAGAATGTCCTTGCTTACAGCAACGTGCTATATGTTCTGAATGCCCGAATTGGGAATCTGTGTCAAAACTTTGTTAGGAATTATGTGATCCTTACTAGCTGGAAGTAAGTGAGATGGGGCATGAAGTTATTTCTAGGAGTTGGACACATACAAAGTTTAGCTCAGTTCTGGGCATCTTTGAAATACCTATACAAACTTGTTCCTACATAGTAACTTGCAACGTTGAATGACAATGTGCTTGCTTACAGCAACGTGCTATCAGTTTCAAATGCCCGAATTGGGAATCTGTGTCAAAACTTTGTTAGGAATTATATGATCCTTAATAGCTGGAAGTAAGGGAGTTGGGGCATGAAGTTATTTCTAGAGGTTGGACACATACCAAGTTTAGCTTAGTTCTGGGCATCTTTGAAATACCTATACAAACTTGTTCCTACATAGTAACTTGCAACTTTGAATGAGAATGTGCTTGCTTACAGCAACGTGCTATATGTTCTGAATGCCCGAATTGGGAATCTGTGTCAAAACTTTGTTAGAACTTATGTGATCCTTACTAGATGGAAGTAAGGGAGATGGGGCATGAAGTTATTTCTAGGAGTTGGAGACATACCAAGTTTAGCTCAGTTCTGGGCATCTTTGAAATACCTATACAAACTTGTTCCTACATAGTAACTTGCAACTTTGAATGAGAATGTGCTTGCTTACAGCAACGTGCTATATGTTCTGAATGCCCGAATTGGGAATATGTGTCAAAACTTTGTTAGGAATTATGTGATCCTTACTAGCTAGAAGTAAGGGAGACGGGGCATGAAGTTATTTCTAGGAGTTGGAGACGTACCAAGTTTAGCTCAGTTCTGGGCATCTTTGAAATACCTATACAAACTTGTTCCTACATAGTAACTTGCATCTTTGAATGAGAATGTGCTTGCTTACAGCAACGTGCTATATGTTCTGAATGCCCCAATTGGAATCTGTGTTCAAAACTTTGTTAGGAATTATGTGATCCTTACTAGATGGAAGTAAGGGAGATGGGGCATGAAGTTATTTCTAGAGGTTGGACACATACAACGTTTAGCTCAGTTCTGGGCATCTTTGAAATACCTATACAAACTTGTTCCTACATAGTAACTTGCAACTTTGAATGAGAATGTGCTTGCTTACAGCAACGTGCTATATGTTCTGAATGCCCGAATTGGGAATCTGTGTCAAAACTTTGTTAGGAATTATGTGATCCTTACTCGATGGAAGTAAGGGAGATGGGGAATGAAATTATTTCTAGGAGTTGGAGACATACAACGTTTAGCTCAGTTCTGGGCATCTTTGAAATACCTATACAAACTTGTTCCTACATAGTAACTTGCAACTTTGAATGAGAATGTGCTTGCTTACAGCAACGTGCTATATGTTCTGAATGCCCGAATTGGGAATCTGTGTCAAAACTTTGTAAGAAATTATGTGATCCTTACTAGCTTGAAGTAAGGGAGATGGGGCATGAAGTTATTTCTAGGAGTTGGAGACATACCAAGTTTAGCTCAGTTCTGGGCATCTTTGAAATACCTATACAAACTTGTTCCTACATATTAACTTGCAACTTTGAATGAGAATGTGCTTGCTTACAGCAACGTGCTATATGTTCTGAATGCCCGAATTGGGAATCTGTGTCAAAACTTTGTTAGGAATTATGTGATCCTTACTAGCTGGAAGTAAGGGAGATGGGGCATGAAGGTATTTCTAGGAGTTGGACACATTCCAAGTTTAGCTCAGTTCTGGGCATCTTTGAAATACCTATACAAATTTGTTCCTACATAGTAACTTGCAACTTTGATTGAGAATGTGCTTGCTTACATCAACGTGCTATATGTTCTGAATCCCCGAATTGGGAATCTGTGTCAAAACTTTGTTAGGAATTATGTGATCCTTACTAGCTGGAAGTAAGGGAGATGGGGCATGAAGTTATTTCTAGGAGTTGGAGACATACCAAGTTTAGCTCAATTCTGGGCATCTTTGAAATACCTATACAAACTTGTTCCTACATAGTAACTTGCAAATGTGAATGAGAATGTGCTTGCTTACAGCAACGTGCTATATGTTCTGAATGCCCGAATTGGGAATCCGTGTTCAAAACTTTGTTAGGAATTATGTGATCCTTACTACATGGAAGTAAATGAGATGGGGCATGAAGTTATTTCTAGAGGTTAGACACATACAACGTTTAGCTCAGTTCTGGGCATCTGTGAAATACCTATACAAACTTGTTCCTACATAGTAACTTGCAACATTGAATAAGAATGTGCTTGCTTACAGCAACGTGCTATATGTTCTGAATGCCCGAATTGGGAATCTGTGTCAAAACTTTGTTAGGAATTATGTGATCCTTACTAGCTGGAAGTAAGGGTGATGGGGCATGAAGTTATTTCTAGAAGTTGGAGACAAACCAAGTTTAGCTCAGTTCTGGGCATCTTTGAAATACCTTTACAAACTTGTTCCTACATTGTAACTTGCAACTTTGAATGAGTATGTGCTTGCTTACAGCAACGTGCTATATGTTCTGAATGCCCAAATTGGAAATCTGTGACAAAACTTTGTTAGGAATTATGTGATCCTTACTAGATGGAAGTAAGGGAGATGGGGCATGAAGTTATTTCTAGGAGTTGGAGACATACAACGTTTAGCTCAGTTCTGGGCATCTTTGAAATACCTATACAAACTTGTTCCTACATAGTAACATGCAACTTTGAATTGAATGTGCTTGCTTACAGCAACGTGCTACATGTTCTGAATGCCCGAATTGGGAATCTGGGTCAAAACTTTGTTAGGAATTATGTGATCCTTACTAGCTGGAAGTAAGGGAGATGGGGCATGAAGTTATTTCTAGGAGTTTGAGACATACAACGTTTAGCTCAGTTCTGGGCATCTTTGAAATACCTATACAAACTTGTTCCTACATAGTAATTTGCAACTTTGGATGAGAATGTGCTTGCTTACAGCAACTTGCTATATGTTCTGAATGCCCGAATTGGGAATCTGTGTCAAAACTTTGTTAGGAATTATGTGATCCTTACTAGCTGGAAGTAAGGGAGTTGGGGCATGAAGTTATTTCTAGAGGTTGGACAGATACCAAGTTTATCTCATTTCACGGCATCTTTGAAATACCTATACAAACTTGTTCCTACATAGTAACTTGCAACTTTGAATGAGAATGTGCTTGCTTACAGCAACGTGCTATATGTTCTGAATGCCCGAATTGGGAATCTGTGTCAAAACTTTGTTAGGAATTATGTGATCCTTACAAGCTGGAAGTAAGTGTGATGGGGCATGAAGTTATCTCTAGGAGTTGGAGACATACCAAGTTTAGCTCAGTTCTGGGCGTCCTTGAAATACCTTTACAAACGTGTTCCTACATAGTAACTTGCAACTTTGAATGAGAATGTGCTTGCTTACAGCAACGTGCTACATGTTCTGAGTGCCCGAATTGGGAATCTGTGTCAAAACTTTGTTAGGAATTATGTGATCCTTACTAGCTGGAAGTAAGGGAGATGGGGCATGAAGTTATTTCTGGGAGTTGGAGACATATCAAGTTTAGCTCAGTTCTGGGCATCTTTGAAATACCTATACAAACTTGTTCCTACATAGTAACTTGCATATTTGAATGAGAATGTGCTTGCTTACAGCAACGTGCTATAAGTTCCGAATGCCCGAATTGGGAATCTCTGTCAAAACTTTGTTAGGAATTATGTGATCCTTACTAGCTGGAAGTAAGGGAGTTGGGGCATGAAGTTATTTCTAGGGGTTGGAGACATACCAAGTTTAGCTCAGTTCTGGGCATCTTTGAAAGTCCTATTCAAACTTGTTCCTACATAGTAACTTGCAACTGTGAATGAGAATGTGCTTGCTTACAGCAACGTGCTATATGTTCTGAATGCCCGAATTCGGAATCTGTGTCAAAACTTTGTTAGGAATTATGTGATCCTTACTAGCTGGAAGTAAGGTAGTTGGGCTATGAAGTTATTTCTAGGAGTTGGAGACATACCAAGTTTAGCTCAGTTCTGGGCATCTTTGAAATACCTATACAAACTTGTTCCTACATAGTAACTTGCAATTTTGAATGAGAATGTGCTTGCTTACAGCAACGTGCTATATGTTCTGAATGCCCGAATAGGGAATCTGTGTCAAAACTTTGTTAGGAATTATGTGATCCTTACTAGCTGGAAGTAAGGGAGATGGGGCATGAAGTTATTTCTAGAGGTTGGAGACATACAACGTTTAGCTCAGCTATGGGCATCTTTGAAATACCTATACAAACTTGTTCCTAAATAGTAACTTGCAACTTTGAATGAGAATGTGCTTGCTTAAAGCAACGTGCTATATGTTCTGAATGCCCGAATTGGGAATCTGTGTCAAAACTTTGTTAGGAATTATGTGATCCTTACTAGATGGAAGTAAGGGAGATGGGGCATGAAGTTATTTCTAGGAGTTGGAGACATACCAAGTTTAGCTCAGTTCTGGGCATCTTTGAAATACCTATACAAACTTGTTCCTACATAGTAACTTGCAACTTTGAATGAGAATGTGCTTGCTTACAGCAACGTGCTATATGTTCTGAATGCCCGAATTGGGAATCTGTGTCAAAACATTGTTAGGAATTATGTGATCCTTACTAGCTGGAACTAAGGAAGATGGGGCATGAAGATATTTCTAGGAGTTGGAGACATACAACGTTTAGCTCAGTTCTGGGCATCTTTGAAATACCTATACAAACTTGTTCCTACGTAGTAACTTGCAACTTTGAATGAGAATGTGCTTGCTTACAGCAACGTGCTATATGTTCTGAATGCCCGAATTGGGAATCTGTGTCAAAACTTTGTTAGGAATTATGTGATCCTTACTAGCTGGAAGTAAGAGAGTTGGGGCATGAAGGTATTTCCAGGAGTTGGACACATACCAAGTTTAGCACAGTTCTGGGCATCTTTGAAATACCTATACAAACTTTTTCCTACATAGTAACTTGCAACTTTGACTGAGAATGTGCTTGCTTACAGCAACGTGCTATATGTTCTGAATGCCCGAATTGGGAATCTGTGTCAAAACTTTGTTAGGAATTATGTGATCCTTACTCGCTGGAAGTAAGTGAGATGGGGCATGAAGTTATTTCTAGGAGTTGGAGACATACAACCTTTAGCTCAGTTCTGGGCATCTTTGAAATACCTATACAAACTTGTTCCTACATAGTAACTTGCAACTGTGAATGAGAATGTGCTTGCTTACTGCAACGTGCTATATGTTCTGAATGCCCGAATTGGGAATCTGTGTCAAAACTTTGTTAGGAATTATGTGATCCTTACTCGCTGGAAGTAAGGGAGATGGGGCATGAAGTTATTTCTAGGAGTTGGAGACATACAACCTTTAGCTCAGTTCTGGGCATCTTTGAAATACCTATACAAACTTGTTCCTACATAGTAACTTGCAACTGTGAATGAGAATGTGCTTGCTTACAGCAACGTGCTATATGTTCTGAATGCCCGAATTGGGAATCTGTGTCAAAACTTGTTAGGAATTATGTGATCCTTACTAGCTGGAAGTAAGTGAGATGGGGCATGAAGTTATTTCTAGGAGTTGGAGACATACACGTTTAGCTCAGTTCTGGGCATCTTTGAAATACCTATACAAACTTGTTCCTACATAGTAACTTGCAACTTTGAATGAGAATGTGCTTGCTTACAGCAACGTGCTATATGTTCTGAATGCCCGAATTGGGAATCTGTGTCAAAACTTTGTTAGGAATTATGTGATCCTTACTAGCTGGAAATAAGGGAGTTGCGGCATGAAGTTATTTCTAGAGGTTGGACACATACCAAGTTTAGCTCAGTTCTGGGCATCTTTGAAATACCTATACAAACTTGTTCCTACATAGTAACTTGCAACTTTGAATGAGAATGTGCTTGCTTACAGCAACGTGCGATATGTTCTGAATGCCCGAATTGGGAATCTGTGTCAAAACTTTGTTAGGAATTATGTGATCCTTACTAGCTGTAAGTAAGGGTGATGGGGCATCAAGTTATTTCTAGGAGTTGGAGACATACAACGTTTAGCTCAGTTCGGGGCATCTTTGAAATACCTTTACAAACTTGTTCCTACATAGTAACTTGCAACTTTGAATGAGAATGTGCTTGCTTACAGCAACGTGCTATATATTCTGAATTCCCGAATTGGGAATCTGTGTCAAAACTTTGTTAGGAATTATGTGATCCTTACTAGCTGGAAGTAAGTGAGTTGGGGCATGAAGTTATTTCTAGGAGTTGGACACATACCAAGTTTAGCTCAGTTCTGGGCATCTTTGAAATACCTATACAAACTTTTTCCTACATAGTAACTTGCAACGTTGAATGACAATGTGCTTGCTTACAGCAACGTGCTATAAGTTTCAAATGCCCGAATTGGGAATCTGTGTCAAAACTTTGTTAGGAATTATGTGATCCTTACTAGCTGGAAGTAAGGGAGTTGAGGCATGAAGTTATTTCTAGAGGTTGGACACATACCAAGTTTAGCTCAGTTCTGGGCATCTTTGAAATACCTATACAAATTTGTTCCTACATAGTAACTTGCAACTTTGAATTGAATGTGCTTGCTTACAGCAACGTGCTACATGTTCTGAATGCCCGAATTGGGAATCTGTGTCACAACTTTGTTAGGAATTATGTGATCCTTACTAGCTGGAAGTAAGGGAGATGGGGCATGAAGTTATTTCTAGGAGTTGGAGACATACCAAGTTTAGCTCAGTCTGAGCATCTTTGAAATACCTATACAAACTTGTTCCTACATAGTAACTTGCAACTTTGAATGAGAATGTTCTTGCTTACATCAACGGGCTAAATGTTATGAATGCCCGAATTGGGAATCTGTGTCAAAACTTTGTTAGAAATTATGTGATCCTTACTAGCTGGATGTAAGGGAGATTGGGCATGAAGTTATTTCTAGGAGTTGGAGACATACAACATTTAACTCAGTTCTGGGCATCTTTGAAATACCTATACAAACTGGTTCCTACATAGTAACTTGCAACTTTGAATGAGAATGTGCTTACTTACAGCAACTTGCTATATGTTCTGAATGCCCGAATTGGGAATCAGTGTCAAAACTTTGTTAGGAATTATGTGATCCTTACTAGCTGGAAGTAAGGGAGATGGGGCATGAAGTTATTTCTAGGAGTTGGAGACATACAACGTTTAGCTCAGTTCTGGGCATCTTTGAAATACCTATACAAACTTGTTGCTACATAGTAACTTGCAACTTTGAATGAGAATGTGCTTGCTTACAACAACCTGCTATATGTTCTGAATGCCCGAATTGGGAATCTGTGTCAAAACTTTGTTAGGAATTATGTGATCCTTACTAGCTGGAAGTAAGGGAGATGGGGCATGAAGTTATTTCTAGGAGTTGGAGACATACTAAGTTTAGCTCATTTCTTGGCATTTTTGAAATACCTATACAAACTTGTTCCTACATAGTAACTTGCAACTTTGAATGAGAATGTGCTTGCTTACAGCAACGTGCTATATGTTCTGAATGCCAGAATTGGGAATCTGTGTGAAAACTTTGTTAGGAATTATGTGATCCTTACTAGGTGGAAGTAATGGAGTTGGGGCATGAAGTTATTTCTAGAGGTTGGCAACATAGCAAGTTTAGCTCAGTTCTGGGCATCTTTGAAAGTCCTATTCAAACTTGTTCCAACATAGTAACTTGCAACAGTGAATGAGCATGTGCTTGCTTACAGCAACGTGCATTATGTTCTGAATGCCCGAATTGGGAATCTGTGTCAAAACTTTGTTAGGAATTATGTGATCCTTACTATATTGAAGTAAGGGAGATGGGGCATGAAGTTATTTCTAGGAGTTGGAGACATACAACGTTTAGCTCAGTTCTGGGCATCTTTGAAATACCTATACAAACTTGTTCCTACGTAGTAACTTGCAACTTTGAATGAGAATGTGCTTGCTTACAGCAACGTGCTATATGTTCTGAATGCCCGAATTAGGAATCTGTGTCAAAACTTTGTTAGGAATTATGTGATCCTTACTAGCTGGAAGTAAGGGAGTTGGGGCATGAAGCTATTTCCAGGGGTTGGACACATACAAAGTTTAGCTCAGTTCTGGGCATCTTTGAAATACCTATACAAACTTGTTCCTACATAGTAACTTGCAACGTTGAATGACAATGTGCTTGCTTACAGCAACGTGCTATCAGTTTCAAATGCCCGAATTGGGAATCTGTGTCAAAACTTTGTTAGGAATTATGTGATCCTTAATAGCTGGAAGTAAGGGAGTTGGGGCATGAAGTTATTTCTAGGAGTTGGAGACATACAACGTTTAGCTCAGTTCTGGGCATCTTTGAAGTACCTATACAAACTTGTTCCTACATAGTAACTTGCAACTTTGAATGAGAATGTGCTTGCTTACAGCAACGTGCTATATGTTCTGAATGCCCGAATTGGGAATCTGTGTCAAAACTTTGTTAGAACTTATGTGATCCTTACTAGATGGAAGTAAGGGAGATGGGGCATGAAGTTATTTCTAGGAGTTGGAGACATACAGCATTTAGCTCAGTTCTGGGCATCTTTGAAATACCTATACACACTTGTTCCTACATAGTAACTTGCAACTTTGAATGAGAATATGCTTGCTTACAGCAACTTGCTATATGTTCTGAATGCCCGAATTGGGAATCTGTGTCAAAACTTTGTTAGGAATTATGTGATACTTACTAGCTGGAAGTAAGGGAGTGGGGCATGAAGTTATTTCTAGAGGTTGGACACATACCAAGTTTAGCTCAGTTCTGGGCATCTTTGAAAGTCCTATTCAAACTTGTTCCTACATAGTAACTTGCAACTGTGAATGAGAATGTGCTTGCTTACAGCAACGTGCATTATGTTCTGAATGCCCGAATTGGGAATCTGTGTCAAAACTTTGTTAGGAATTATGTGATCCTTACTAGATGGAAGTAAGGGAGATGGTGCATGAAGTTATTTCTAGGAGTTGGAGACATACAACGTTTAGCTCAGTTCTGGGCATCTTTGAAATACCTTTACAAACTTGTTCCTACATAGTAACATGCAACTTTTTTATTGAATGTGCTTGCTTACAGCAACGTGCTACATGTTCTGAATGCCCGAATTGGGAATCTGTGTCAAAACTTTGTTAGGAATTATGTGATCCTTACTAGCTGGAAGTAAGGGAGATGGGGCATGAAGTTATTTCTAGAGGTTGGACAGACACCAAGATTATCTCATTTCACGGCATCTTTGAAATACCTATACAAACTTGTTCCTACATAGTAACTTGCAACTTTGAATGAGAATGTGGTTGCTTACAGCAACGTGCTATATGTTCTGAATGCCCGAATTGGGAATCTGTGTCAAAACTTTGTTAGGAATTATGTGATCCTTACTAGCTGGAAGTAAGGGTGATGGGGCATGAAGTTATCTCTATGAGTTGGAGACATACCAAGTTTAGCTCAGTTCTGGGAGTCCTTGAAATACCTTTACAGACGTGTTCCTACATAGAAACTTGCAACTTTGAATCTGAATGTGCTTGCTCACAGCAACGTGCTATATGTTCTGAATGCCCGAATTGGGAATCTGTGTCAAAACTTTGTTAGAAATTATGTGATCCTTACTAGATGGAAGTAAGGGAGATGGGACATGAAGTTATTTCTGGGAGTTGGAGACATACTACGTTAAGCTCAGTTCTGGGCATCTTTCAAATACCTAGAGTAACTTGTTCCTACATAGTAACTTGCAACTTTGAATGAGAATGTGCTTGCTTACAGCAACGTGCTATATGTTCTGAGTGCCCGAATTGGGAATCTGTGTCAAAACTTTGTTAGGAATTATGTGATCCTTACTAGCTGGAAGTAAGGGAGATGGGGCATGAAGTTATTTCTAGGAGTTGGAGACATACCAAGTTTAGCTCAGTTCTGGCCATCTTTGAAATACCTATACAAACTTGTTCCTACATAGTAATTTGCCACTTGGAATGAGAATGTGCTTGCTTACAGCAACGTGCTATATGTTCTGAATGCCCGAATTGGGAATCTGTGTCAAAACTTTGTTAGGAATTATGTGATCCTTACTAGCTGGAAGTAAGTGAGATGGGGCATGAAGTTATTTCTAGGAGTTGGAGACATACAACGTTTAGCTCAGTTCTGTGCATCTTTGAAATACCTATACAAACTTGTTCCTACATAGTAACATGCAACTTTGAATGAGAATGTGCTTGCTTACAGCAACGTGCTATATGTTCTGAATGCCCGAATTGGGAATCTGTGCCAAAACTTTGTTAGGAATTATGTGATCCTTACTGGCTGGAAGTAAGGGAGATGGGGCATGAAGTTATTACTAGGAGTTGGAGACATACCAAGATTAGCTCAATTCTGGGCATCTTTGAAATACCTATACAAACTTGTTCCTACATAGTAACTTGCAACTTTGAATGAGAATGTGCTTGCTTACAGCAACGTGCTATATGTTCTGAATGCCCGAATTGGGAATCAGTGTCAAAACTTTGTTAGGAAATATGTGATCCTTACTAGCTGGAAGTAAGTGTGATTGGGCATGAAGTCATTTCTAGGAGTTGGAGACATACCAAGCTTAGCTCAGTTCTGGGCATCTTTGAAATACCTTTACAAACTTGTTCCTACATAGTAACTTGCAACATTGAATGAGAATGTGCTTGCTTACAGCAACGTGCTATATGTTCTGAATGCCCGAATTGGGAATCTGTGTCAAAACTTTGTTAGGAATTATGTGATCCTTATTAGCTGGAAGTAAGGGAGATGGAGTATGAAGTTATTTCTAGGAGTTGGAGACATATAACGTTTAGCTCAGTTCTGGGCATCTTTGAAATACCTATACAAAATTGTTCCTACATAATAACTTGCAACTTTGAATGAGAATGTGCTTGCTTACAGCAACGGGCTATATGTTCTGAATGCCCGAATTGGGAATCTGTGTCAAAACTTTGTTAGGAATTATGTGATCCTTACTAGCTGGAAGTAAGTGAGATGGGGCATGAAGTTATTTCTAGGAGTTGGAGACATACAACGTTTAGCTCAGTTCTGTGCATCTTTGAAATACCTATACAAACTTGTTCCTACATAGTAACTTGCAACTTTGAATGAGAATGTGCTTGCTTACAGCAACGTGCTATATGTTCTGAATGCCCGAATTGGGAATCTGTGCCAAAACTTTGTTAGGAATTATGTGATCCTTACTAGCTGGAAGTAAGGGAGATGGGGCATGAAGTTATTACTAGGAGTTGGAGAAAACCAAGATTAGCTCAATTCTGGGCATCTTTGAAATACCTATACAAACTTGTTCCTACATAGTAACTTGCAACTTTGAATGAGAATGTGCTTGCTTACAGCAACGTGCTGTATGTTCTGAATGCCCGAATTGGGAATCTGTGTCAAAACTTTGTTAGGAAATATGTGATCCTTACTAGCTGGATGTAAGTGTGATTGGACATGAAGTCATTTCTAGGAGTTGGAGACATACCAAGCTTAGCTCAGTTCTGGGCATCTTTGAAATACCTTTACAAACTTGTTCCTACATAGTAACTTGCAACTTTGAATGAGAATGTGCTTGCTTACAGCAACGTGCTATATGTTCTGAATGCCCGAATTGGGAATCTGTGTCAAAACTTTGTTAGAAATTATGTGATCCTTACTAGCTGGAAGTAAAGGAGTTGGGGCATGAAGTTATTTCTAGAGGTTGGACACATACCAAGTTTAGCTCAGTTCTGGGCATCTTTGAAATACCTATACAAACTTGTTCCTACATAGTAACTTGCAACTTTGAATGAGAATGTGCTTGCTTACATCAACGTGCTATATGTTCTGAATGCCCGAATTGGGAATCTGTGTCAAAACTTTGTTAGGAATTATGTGATCCTTATTAGCTGGAAGTAAGGGAGATTTGGCATGAAGTTATTTCTAGGAGTTGGAGACATATAACGTTTAGCTCAGTTCTGGGCATCTTTGAAATACCTATACAAACTTGTTCCTACATAATAACTTGCAACTTTGAATGAGAATGTGCTTGCTTACAGCAACGTGCTATATGTCTGAATGCCCGAATTGGGAATCTGTGTCAAAACTTTGTTAGGAATTATGTGATCCTTACTAGCTGGAAGTAAGTGAGATGGGGCATGAAGTTATTTCTAGGAGTTGGAGACATACAACGTTTAGCTCAGTTCTGTGCATCTTTGAAATACCTATACAAACTTGTTCCTACATAGTAACTTGCTACTTTGAATGAGAATGTGCTTGCTTACAGCAACGTGCTATATGTTCTGAATGCCCGAATTGGGAATCTGTGTCAAAACTTTGTTAGGAAATATGTGATCCTTACTAGCTGGAAATAAGGGAATTGGGGCATTAAGTTATTTCTACAGGTTGGACACATACCAAGTTAGCTCAGTTCTGGGCATCTTTGAAATACCTATACAAACTTGTTCCTACATAGTAACTTGCAACTTTGAATGAGAATGTGCTTGCTTACAGCAACGTGCTATATGTTCTGAATGCCCGAATTGGGAATCTGTGTCAAAACTTTGTTAGGAATTATGTGATCCTTACTAGCTGGAAGTAAGTGTGATGGGGCTTGAAGTTATTTCTAGGAGTTGGAGACATACAACGTTTAGCTCAGTTCTGGGCATCTTTGAAATACCTTTACAAACTTGTTCCTACATAGTAACTTGCAACTTTGAATGAGAATGTGCTTGCTTACAGCAACGTGCTATATGTTCTGAATGCCCGAATTGGGAATCTGTGTTAAAACTTTGTTAGAAATTATGTGATTCTTACTAGATGGAAGTAAGGGAGATGGGGCATGAAGATATTTCTAGGAGTTGGAGACATACCAAGTTTAGTTCAGTTCTGGGAATCTTTGAAAGTCCTATACAAACTTGTTCCTACATATTATCTTGCAACTTTGAATGAGAATGTGCTTGCTTACAGCAACGTGCTACATGTTCTGAATGCCCGAATTGGGAATCTGTGTCAAAACTTTGTTAGGAATTATGTGATCCTTACTAGCTGGAAGTAAGGGAGATGGGGCATGAAGTTATTTCTAGGAGTTGGAGACATACAACGTTTAGCTCAGTTCTGGGCTTCTTTGAAATACCTTTACAAACTTGTTCCTACATTGTAACTTGCAACTTTGAATGAGAATGTGCTTGCTTACAGCAACGTGCTATATGTTCTGATGCCCGAATTGGGAATCTGTGTTAAAACTTTGTTAGAAATTATGTGATCCTTACCAGCTGGAAGTAAGTGTGATGGGGCATGAAGTTATTTCTAGGAGTTGGAGACATACCAAGTTTAGCTCAGTTCTGGGCATCTTTGAAATACCTATACAATCTTGCTCCTACATAGTAACATGCAACTTTGAATGAGAATGTGCTTGTTTACAGCAACGTGCTACATGCTCTGAATGCCCGAATTGGGAATCTGTGTCAAAACTTTGTTAGGAATTATGTGATCCTTACTAGCTGGAAGTAAGGGAGATGGGGCATGAAGTTATTTCTAGGAGTTGGAGACATACCAAGTTTAGCTCAGTTCTGGGCATCTTTGAAATACCTATACAAACTTGTTCCTACATAATAACTTGCAACTTTGAATGAGAATGTGCTTGCTTACAGCAACGTGCTATATGTTCTGAATGCCCGAATTGGGAATCTGTGTCAAAACTTTGTTAGAAATTATGTGATCCTTACTAGATGGAAGTAAGGGAGATGGGGCATGAAGTTATTTCTAGGAGTTGGAGACATACAACGTTTAGCTCAGTTCTGGGCATCTTTGAAATACCTATACAAACTTGTTCCTACATAGTAACTTGCAACTTTGAATAGAATGTGCTTGCTTACAGCAACGTGCTATATGTTCTGAATGCCCGAATTGGGAATCTGTGTCAAAACTTTGTTAGGAATTATGTGATCCTTACTAGATGGAAGTAAGGGAGATGGGGCATGAAGTTATTTCTAGGAGTTGGAGACATACAACGTTTAGCTCAGTTCTGGGCATCTTTGAAATACCTATACAAACTTGTTCCTACATACTAACTTGCCACTTTGAATGAGAATGTGCTTGCTTACAGCAACGTGCTATATGTTCTGAATGCCCGAATTGGGAATCTGTGTCAAAACTTTGTTAGGAATTATGTGATCCTTACTAGCTGGAAGTAAGTGAGATGGGGCATGAAGTTATTTCTAGGAGTTGGACTCATACCAAGTTTAGCTCAGTTCTGTGCATCTTTGAAATACCTTTATAAACTTGTTCCTACATAGTAACTTGCAACTTTGAATGAGAATGTGCTTGCTTACAGCAACGTGCTATATGTTCTGAATGCCCGAATTGGGAATCTGTGTCAAAACTTTGTTAGAAATTATGTGATCCTTACTAGCTGGAAGTAAGGGAGTTGGGGCATGAAGTTATTTCTAGAGGTTGGACACATACCAAGTTAGCTCAGTTCTGGGCATCTTTGAAATACCTATACAAACTTGTTGCTACATAGTAACTTGCAAATTTGAACGAGAATGTGCTTGCTTACAGCAACGTGCTATATGTTCTGAATGCCCGAATTGGGAATCTGTGTCAAAACTTTGTTAGGAATTATGTGATCCTTACTAGATGGAAGTAAGGGAGATGGGGCATGAAGTTATTTCTAGGAGTTGGAGACATACAACGTTTAGCTCAGTTCTGGGCATCTTTGAAAGACCTATACAAACTTGTTCATACATAGTAACTTGCCACTTGGAATGAGAATGTGCTTGCTTACAGCAACGTGCTATATGTTCTGAATGCCCAAATTGGGAATCTGTGTCTAAACTTTGTTAGGAATTATGTGATCCTTACTAGCTGGAAGTAAGTGAGATGGGGCATGAAGTTATTTCTAGGAGTTGGAGACATACAACGTTTAGCTCAGTTCTGTGCATCTTTGAAATACCTATACAAACTTGTTCCTACATAGTAACATGCAACTTTGAATGAGAATGTGCTTGCTTACAGCAACGTGCTATATGTTCTGAATGCCCGAATTGGGAATCTGTGCCAAAACTTTGTTAGGAATTATGTGATCCTTACTAGCTGGAAGTAAGGGAGATGGGGCATGAAGTTATTACTAGGAGTTGGAGACATACCAAGATTAGCTCAATTCTGGGCATCTTTGAAATACCTATACAAACTTGTTCCTACATAGTAACTTGCAACTTTGAATGAGAATGTGCTTGCTTACAGCAACGTACTATATGTTCTGAATGCCCAAATTGGGAATCTGTGTCAAAACTTTGTTAGGAAATATGTGATCCGTACTAGCTGGAAGTAAGTGTGATTGGGCATGAAGTCATTTCTAGGAGTTGGAGACATACCAAGCTTAGCTCAGTTCTGGGCATCTTTGAAATACCTTTACAAACTTGTTCCTACATAGTAACTTGCAACTTTGAATGAGAATGTGCTTGCTTACAGCAACGTGCTATATGTTCTGAATGCCCGAATTGGGAATCTGTGTCAAAACTTTGTTAGAAATTATGTGATCCTTACTAGCTGGAAGTAAGGGAGTTGGGGCATGAAGTTATTTCTAGAGGTTGGACACATACCAAGTTTAGCTCAGTTCTGGGCATCTTTGAAATACCTATACAAACTTGTTCCTACATAGTAACTTGCAACTTTGAATGAGAATGTGCTTGCTTACATCAACGTGCTATATGTTCTGAATGCCCGAATTGGGAATCTGTGTCAAAACTTTGTTAGGAATTATGTGATCCTTATTAGCTGGAAGTAAGGGAGATTGGGCATGAAGTTATTTCTAGGAGTTGGAGACATATAACGTTTAGCTCAGTTCTGGGCATCTTTGAAATACCTATACAAACTTGTTCCTACATAATAACTTGCAACTTTGAATGAGAATGTTCTTGCTTACAGCAACGTGCTATATGTCTGAATGCCCGAATTGGGAATGTGTGTCAAAACTTTGTTAGGAATTATGTGAACCTTACTAGCTGGAAGTAAGTGAGATGGGGCATGAAGTTATTTCTAGGAGTTGGAGACATACAACGTTTAGCTCAGTTCTGTGCATCTTTGAAATACCTATACAAACTTGTTCCTACATAGTAACTTGCTACTTTGAATGAGAATGTGCTTGCTTACAGCAACGTGCTATATGTTCTGAATGCCCGAATTGGGAATCTGTGTCAAAACTTTGTTAGGAAATATGTGATCCTTACTAGCTGGAAATAAGGGAGTTGGGGCATTAAGTTATTTCTAGAGGTTGGACACATACCAAGTTAGCTCAGTTCTGGGCATCTTTGAAATACCTATACAAACTTGTTCCTACATAGTAACTTGCAACTTTGAATGAGAATGTGCTTGCTTACAGCAACGTGCTATATGTTCTGAATGCCCGAATTGGGAATCTGTGTTAAAACTTTGTTAGAAATTATGTGATTCTTACTAGATGGAAGTAAGGGAGATGGGGCATGAAGATATTTCTAGGAGTTGGAGACATACCAAGTTTAGTTCAGTTCTGGGAATCTTTGAAAGTCCTATACAAACTTGTTCCTACATATTATCTTGCAACTTTGAATGAGAATGTGCTTGCTTACAGCAACGTGCTACATGTTCTGAATGCCCGAATTGGGAATCTGTGTCAAAACTTTGTTAGGAATTATGTGATCCTTACTAGCTGGAAGTAAGGGAGATGGGGCATGAAGTTATTTCTAGGAGTTGGAGACATACAATGTTTAGCTCCGTTCTGGGCATCTTTGAAATACCTATACAAACTTGTTCCTACATAGTAACTTGCAACTTTGAATGAGAATATGCTTGCTTACAGCAACTTGCTATATGTTCTGAATGCCCGAATTGGGAATCTGTGTCAAAACTTTGTTAGGAATTATGTGATCCTTACTAGCTGGAAGTAAGGGAGTTGGGGCATGAAGTTATTTCTAGAGGTTGGACACATACCAAGTTTAGCTCAGGTCTGGGCATCTTTGAAATACCTATACAAACTTGTTCCTACATAGTAACCTGCAACTTTGAATGAGAATGTGCTTGCTTAGAGCAACGTGCTATATGTTCTGAATGCTCGAATTGGGAATCTGTGTCAAATCTTTGTTAGGAATTATGTGATCCTTACTAGCTGGAAGTAAGGGTGATGGGGCATGAAGTTATTTCTAGGAGTTGGAGACATACAACGTTTAGCTCAGTTCTGGGCATCTTTGAAATACCTATACAAACTTGTTCCTACATAGTAACTTGCAACTTTGAATGAGAATGTGCTTGCTTACAGCAACGTGCTATATGTTCTGAATGCCCGAATTGGGAATCTATGTTAAAACTTTGTTAGATATTATGTGATCCTTACTAGATGAAAGTAAGGGAGATAGGGCATGAAGTTATTTCTAGGAGTTGGAGACATACAACGTTTCACTCAGTTCTGGGCATCTTTGAAATACCTATACAAACTTGTTCCTACATAGCAACTTGCAACTTTGAATGAGAATGTGCTTGCTTACAGCAACGTGCTACATGTTCTGAATGCCCGAATTGGGAATCTGTGTCAAAACATTGTTAGGAATTATGTGATCCTTACTAGCTGGAAGTAAGGGAGATTGGGCATGAAGTTATTTCTAGGAGTTGGAGACATACCACGTTTAGCTCAGTTCTGGGCATCTTTGAAATACCTATACAAACTTGTTCCTACATAGTAACTTACAACTTTGAATGAGATTGTGCTTGCTTACATTAACGTGCTATATGTTCTGAATGACCAAATTGGGAAACTGTGTCAAAACTTTGTTAGAAATTATGTGATCCTTATTAGCTGGAAGTAAGGGAGATGGAGCATGAAGTTATTTCTAGGAGTTGGAGACATACCACGTTTAGCTCAGTTCTGGGCATCTTTGAAATACCTATACAAACTTGTTCCTACATAGTAACTTGCAACTTTGAATGAGAATGTGCTTGCTTACAGCAACGTGCTATATGTTCTGAATGCCCGAATTGGGAATCTGTGTCAAAACTTTGTTAGGAATTATGTGATCCTTACTAGCTGGTAGTAAGGGAGATGGGGCATGAAGTTATTTCTAGGAGTTGGAGACATACAATGTTTAGCTCAGTTCTGGGCATCTTTGAAATACCTATACAAACTTGTTCCTACATAGTAACTTGCAACTTTGAATGAGAATATGCTTGCTTACAGCAACTTGCTATATGTTCTGAATGCCCGAATTGGGAATCTGTGTCAAAACTTTGTTAGGAATTATGTGATCCTTACTAGCTGGAATTAAGGGAGTTGGGGCATGAAGTTATTTCTAGAGGTTGGACACATACCAAGTTTAGCTCAGTTCTGGGCATCTTTGAAATACCTATACAAA
The DNA here is from genome assembly GCF_020826845.1 of Diceros bicornis minor. Taxonomy (NCBI): domain Eukaryota; kingdom Metazoa; phylum Chordata; class Mammalia; order Perissodactyla; family Rhinocerotidae; genus Diceros; species Diceros bicornis. The sequence goes on along the minus strand of NW_026690895.1, from coordinate 466,662 downwards.
CTTGTTCCTACATAGTAACTTGCAACTTTGAATGAGAATGTGCTTGCTTAGAGCAACGTGCTATATGTTCTGAATGCCCGAATTGGGAATCTGTGTCAAAACTTTGTTAGGAATTATGTGATCCTTACTAGCTGGAAGTAAGGGTGATGGGGCATGAAGTTATTTCTAGGAGTTGGAGACATACAACGTTTAGCTCAGTTCTGTGCATCTTTGAAATACCTATACAAACTTGTTCCTACATAGTAAGTTGCAACTTTGAATGAGAATGTGCTTGCTTACAGCAACGTGCTACATGTTCTGAATGCCCGAATTGGGAATCTGTGTCAAAACTTTGTTAGGAATTATGTGATCCTTACTAGCTGGAAGTAAGGGAGATGGGGCATAAAGTTATTTCTAGGAGTTGGAGACATACCAGGTTTAGCTCAGTTCTGGGCATCTTTGAAATACCTTTACAAACTTGCTCCTACATGGTAACTTGCAACTTTGAATGAGAATGTGCTTGCTTACAGCAACGTGCTATATGTTCTGAATGCCCGAATTGGGAATCTGTGTCAAAACTTTGTTAGGAATTATGTGATCCTTACTAGATGGAAGTAAGGGAGATGGGGCATGAAGTTATTTCTAGGAGTTGGAGACATACCGAGTTTAGCTCAGTTCTGGGCATCTTTGAAATACCTATACAAACTTGTTCCTACATAGTAACTTGCAACTTTGAATTGAATGTGCTTGCTTACAGCAACGTGCCACATGTTCTGAATGCCCGAATTGGGAATCTGTGTCAAAACTTTGTTAGGAATTATGTGATCCTTACTAGCTGGAAGTAAGGGAGATGGGGCATGAAGTTATTTCTAGGAGTTGGAGACATACCAAGTTTAGCTCAGTTCTGGGCATCTTTGAAATACCTAAACAAACTTGTTCCTACATAGTAACTTGCTACTTTGAATAAGAATGTGCTTGCTTACAGCAACGTGCTATATGTTCTGAATGCCCGAATTGGGAATCTGTGTCAAAACTTTGTTAGGAATTATGTGATCCTTACTAGCTGGAAGTAAGGGAGATGGGAAAGGAAGTTATTTCTAGGAGTTGGAGACATATCAAGTTTAGCTCAGTTCTGGGCATCTTTGAAATACCTATACAAACTTGTTCCTACATATTAACTTGCAACTTTGAATGAGAATGTGCTTGCTTACAGCAACGTGCTACATGTTCTGAATTCCCGAATTGGGAATCTGTGTCAAATCTTTGTTAGGAATTATGTGATCCTTAATAGCTGGAAGTAAGTGAGATGGGGCATGAAGTTATTTCTAGGAGTTGGACACATACCAAGTTTAGCTCAGTTCTGGGCATCTTTGAAATACCTATACAAACTTGTTCCTACATAGTAACTTGCAACTTTGAATGAGAATGTGCTTGCTTACAGCAACGTGCTATATGTTCTGAATGCCCGAATTGGGGATCTGTGTCAAAATTTGTTAGGAATTATGTGATCCTTACTAGCTGAAAGTAAGTGAGTTGGGGCATGAAGGTATTTCTAGGAGTTCGACACATACCAAGTTTAACACAGTTCTGGGCATCTTTGAAATACCTATACAAACTTGTTCCTACATAGTAACTTGCATCTTTGAATGAAAATGTGCTTGCTTACAGCAACGTGCTATATGTTCTGAATGCCCGAAGTGGGAATCTGTGTCAAAATTTTGTTAAAAATTATGTGATCCTTACTAGCTGGAAGTAAGGGAGATGGGGCATGAAGTTATTTCTAGGAGTTGGACACATACCAAGTTTAGCTCAGTTCTGGGCATCTTTGAAATACCTATACAAACTTGTTCCTACATAGTAACTAGCACCTTTGAATGAGAATGTGCTTGCTTACAGCAACGTGCTATATGTTCTGAATGCCCGAATTGGGAATCTGTGTTAAAACTTTGTTAGAAATTATGTGATCCTTACTAGATGGATGTAAGTTAGATGGGGCATGAAGTTATTTCTAGGAGTTGGAGACATACAACGTTTAGCTCAGTTCTGGGTATCTTTGAAAGTCCTATACAAACTTGTTCCTACATAGTAACTTGCATCTTTGAATGAGAATGTGCTTGCTTACAGCAACGTGCTATATGTACTGAATGCCCGAATTGGGAATCTGTGTCAAAACTTTGTTAGGAAATATGTGATCCTTACTAGCTGGAAGTAAGGGAGATGGGGCATGAAGTTATTTCTAGGAGTTGGAGACATACCAAGTTTAGCTCAGTTCTGGGCATCTTTGAAAGTCCTATACAAACATGTACCTACATAGTAACTTGCAACTTTGAATGAGAATGTGCTTGCTTACAGCAACGTGCTATATGTTCTGAATGCCCGAATTGGGAATCTGTGTCAAAACTTTGTTAGGAATTATGTGATCCTTACTAGCTGAAAGAAAGGGAGTTGGGGCATGAAGTTATTTCTAGGAGTTGGACACATACCAAGTTTAGCTCAGTTCTGGGCATCTTTGAAAGTCCTATACAAACTTGTTCCTACATAGTAACTTGCCACTTTGAATGAGAATGTGCTTGCTTACAGCAACGTGCTGTATGTTCTGAATGCCCGAATTGGGAATTTGTGTCAAATCTTTGTTAGAAATTATGTGATCCTTATAGATGGAAGTAAGGGAGATGGGGCATGAAGTTATTTCTAGGAGTTGGAGACATACAACGTTTAGCTCAGTTCTGGGCATCTTTGAAATACCTATACAAACTTGTTCCTACATAGTAACTTGCAACTTTGAATGAGAATGTGCTTGCTGACAGCAACGTGCTACATGTTCTGAATGCCCGAATTGGGAATCTGTGTCAAAACTTTGTTAGGAATTATGTGATCCTTACTAGCTGGTAGTAAGGGAGTTGGGGCATGAAGTTATTTCTAGGAGTTGGACACATACCACGTTTAGCTCAGTTCTGGGCATCTTTGAAATACCTATACAAACTTGTTCCTACATAGTAACTTGCAACTTTGAATGAGAATGTGTTTGCTTACAGCAACGTGCTATATGTTCTGAATGCCCGAATTGGGAATCTGTGTTAAAACTTTGTTAGAAATTATGTGATCCTTACTAGATGGATGTAAGTTAGATGGGGCATGAAGTTATTTCTAGGAGTTGGAGACATACAACGTTTAGCTCAGTTCTGGGTATCTTTGAAAGTCCTATACAAACTTGTTCCTACATAGTAACTTGCATCTTTGAATGAGAATGTGCTTGCTTACAGCAACGTGCTATATGTTCTGAATGCCCGAATTGGGAATCTGTGTCAAAACTTTGTTAGGAAATATGTGATCCTTACTAGCTGGAAGTAAGGGAGATGGGGCATGAAGTTATTTCTAGGAGTTTGAGACATACCAAGTTTAGCTCAGTTCTGGGCATCTTTGAAATACCTATACAAACTTGTTCCTACATAGTAACTTGCAAATTTGAATGAGAATGTGCTTGCTTACAGCAACGTGCTATATGTTCTGACTGCCCGCGTTGGTAATCTGTGTCAAAACATTGTTAGAAATTATGTGATCCTTACTAGATGGAAGTAAGGGAGATGGGGCATGAAGTTATTTCTAGAGGTTGGACACATACCAAGTTTAGCTCAGTTCTGGGCATCTTTGAAATACCTATACAAACTTGTTCCTACATAGTAACTTGCAACTTTGAATGAGAATGTGCTTGCTTACAGCAACGTGCTATATGTTCTGAATGCCCGAATTGGGAATCTGTGTCAAATATTTGTTAGGAATTATGTGATCCTTACTAGATGGAAGTAAGGGAGATGGGGCATGAAGTTATTTCTAGGAGTTGGAGACATACCAAGTTTAGCTCAGTTCTGGGCATCTTTGAAATACCTTTACAAACTTGTTCCCACATAGTAACTTGCAACTTTGAATGAGAATGTGCTTGCTTACAGCAACGTGCTATATGTTCTGAATGCCCGAATTGGGAATCTGTGTTAAAACTTTGTTAGAAATTATGTGATCCTTACTAGATGGATGTAAGTTAGATGGGGCATGAAGTTATTTCTAGGAGTTGGAGACATACAACGTTTAGCTCAGTTCTGGGTATCTTTGAAAGTCCTATACAAACTTGTTCCTACATAGTAACTTGCATCTTTGAATGAGAATGTGCTTGCTTACAGCAACGTGCTATATGTACTGAATGCCCGAATTGGGAATCTGTGTCAAAACTTTGTTAGGAAATATGTGATCCTTACTAGCTGGAAGTAAGGGAGATGGGGCATGAAGTTATTTCTAGGAGTTGGAGACATACCAAGTTTAGCTCAGTTCTGGGCATCTTTGAAAGTCCTATACAAACATGTACCTACATAGTAACATGCAACTTTGAATGAGAATGTGCTTGCTTACAGCAACGTGCTATATGTTCTGAATGCCCGAATTGGGAATCTGTGTCAAAACTTTGTTAGGAATTATGTGATCCTTACTAGCTGAAACAAAGGGAGTTGGGGCATGAAGTTATTTCTAGGAGTTGGACACATACCAAGTTTAGCTCAGTTCTGGGCATCTTTGAAAGTCCTATACAAACTTGTTCCTACATAGTAACTTGCATCTTTGAATGAGAATGTGCTTGCTTACAGCAACGTGCTATATGTTCTGAATGCCCGAATTGGGAATCTGTGTCAAAACTTTGTTAGGAAATATGTGATCCTTACTAGCTGGAAGTAAGGGAGATGGGGCATGAAGTTATTTCTAGGAGTTTGAGACATACCAAGTTTAGCTCAGTTCTGGGCATCTTTGAAATACCTATACAAACTTGTTCCTACATAGTAACTTGCAAATTTGAATGAGAATGTGCTTGCTTACAGCAACGTGCTATATGTTCTGACTGCCTGCGTTGGTAATCTGTGTCAAAACATTGTTAGAAATTATGTGATCCTTACTAGATGGAAGTAAGGGAGATGGGGCATGAAGTTATTTCTAGAGGTTGGACACATACCAAGTTTAGCTCAGTTCTGGGCATCTTTGAAATACCTATACAAACTTGTTCCTACATAGTAACTTGCAACTTTGAATGAGAATGTGCTTGCTTACAGCAACGTGCTATATGTTCTGAATGCCCGAATTGGGAATCTGTGTCAAATATTTGTTAGGAATTATGTGATCCTTACTAGATGGAAGTAAGGGAGATGGGGCATGAAGTTATTTCTAGGAGTTGGAGACATACCAAGTTTAGCTCAGTTCTGGGCATCTTTGAAATACCTTTACAAACTTGTTCCCACATAGTAACTTGCAACTTTGAATGAGAATGTGCTTGCTTACAGCAACGTGCTATATGTTCTGAATGCCCGAATTGGGAATCTGTGTCAAAACTTTGTTAGGAATTATGTGATCCTTACTAGCTGGAAGTAAGGGAGATGGGGCATGACGTTATTTCTAGGAGTTGGAGACATACCAAGTTTAGCTCAGTTCTGGGCATCTTTGAAATACCTATACAAACTTGTTCCTACATAGTAACTTGCAACTTTGAATGAGAATGTGCTTGCTTACAGCAACGTGCTATATGTTCTGAATGCCCCAATTGGGAATCTGTGTCAAAACTTTGTTAGGAATTTTGTGATCCTTACTAGCTGGAAGTAAGGGAGATGGGGCATGAAGTTATTTCTAGGAGTTGGACACATACCAAGTTTAGCTCAGTTCTGGGCATCTTTGAAAGTCCTATACAAACTTGTTCCTACATAGTAACTTGCAACTTTGAATGAGAATGTGCTTGCTTACAGCAACGTGCTATATGTTCTGAATGCCCGAATTGGGAATCTGTGTCATATCATTGTTAGGAATTATGTGATCCTTACTAGATGGAAGTAAGGGAGATGGGGCATGAAGTTATTTCTAGGAGTTGGAGACATACCAAGTTTAGCTCAGTTCTGGGCATCTTTGAAATACCTTTACAAACTTGTTCCCACATAGTAACTTGCAACTTTGAATGAGAATGTGCTTGCTTACAGCAACGTGCTATACGTTCTGAATGCCGGAATTGGGAATCTGTGTCAAAACTTTGTTAGGAATCATGTGATCCTTACTAGCTGGAAGTAAGGGAGATGGGGCATGAAGTTATTTCTAGGAGTTGGACACATACAAAGTTTAGCACTGTTCGTGGTATCTTTGAAATACCTATACAAACTTGTTCCTACATAGTAACTTGCAACTTTGAATGAGAATGTGCTTGCTTACAGCAACGTGCTATATGTTCTGAATCCCCGAATTGGGAATCTGTGTCAAATCTTTGTTAGGAATTATGTGATCGTTACTAGCTGGAAGTGAGGGAGATGGGGCATGACGTTATTTCTAGGAGTTGGAGACATACCAAGTTTAGCTCAGTTCTGGGCATCTTTGAAATACCTATACAAACTTGTTCCTACATAGTAACTTGCATGTTTGAATGAGAATGTGCTTGCTTACAGCAACGTGCTATATGTTCTGAATGCCCGAATTGGGAATCTGTGTCAAAACTTTGTTAGGAATTATGTGATCCTTACTAGCTGGAAGTAAGGGAGATGGGGCATGAAGTTATTTCTAGGAGTTGGAGACAAACCAGGTTTAGCTCAGTTCTGGGCATCTTTGAAATACCTATACAAATTTGTTCCTACATAGTAACTTGCAACTTTGAATGAGAATGTGCTTGCTTACAGCAACGTGCTATATGTTCTGAATGCCCGAATTGGGAATCTGTGTCAAATCTTTGTTAGGAATTATGTGATCCTTACTAGCTGGAAGTAAGGGAGATGGGGCATGAAGTTATTTCTAGGAGTTGGAGACATACCACGTTTAGCTCAGTTCTGGGCATCTTTGAAATACCTATACAAACTTGTTCCTACATAGTAACTTGCAACATTGAAGGAGAATGTGCTTGCTTACAGCTACGTGCTATATGTTCTGAATGCCCAAATTGGGAATCTGTGTCAAAACTTTGTTAGGAATTATGTGATCCTTACTAGCTGGAACTAAGGGAGTTGGGGCATGAAGTTATTTCTAGGAGTTGGAGACATACCATGTTTAGCTCAGTTCTGGGCATCTTTGAAATACCTATACAAACTTGTTCCTACATAGTAACATGCAAGTTTGAATGAGAATGTGCTTGCTTACAGCAACGTGCTATATGTTCTGAATGCCCGAATTGGGAATCTGTGTCAAAAGTTTGTTAGAAATTATGTGATCCTAACTAGCTGGAAGTAAGGGAGATGGGGCATGAAGTTATTTCTAGGAGTTGGAGACATACAACGTTTAGCTCAGTTCTGGGCATCTTTCAAATACCTATACAAACTTGTTCCTACATAGTAATTTGCAACTTTGAATGAGAATGTGCTTGCTTACAGCAACGTGCTATATGTTCTGAATGCACGAATTGGGAATCTGTGTCAAAACTTTGTTAGAAATTATGTGATCCTTACTAGCTGGAAGTAAGTGAGATGGGGCATGAAGTTATTTCTAGGAGTTGGAGACACACCAAGTTTAGCTCAGTTCTGGGCATCTTTGAAATACCTATACAAAATTGTTCCTACATAGTAACTTGCAAATTTGAATGAGAATGTGCTTGCTTACAGCAACGTACTATATGTTTTGAATGCCCGAATTGGGAATCTGTGTCAAAACTTTGTTAGGAATTATGTGATCCTTACTAGCTGGAAGTAAGGGAGATGGGGCATGAAGTTATTTCTAGGAGTTGGAGACATACAATGTTTAGCTCCGTTCTGGGCATCTTTGAAATACCTATACAAACTTGTTCCTACATAGTAACTTGCAACTTTGAATGAGAATATGCTTGCTTACAGCAACTTGCTATATGTTCTGAATGCCCGAATTGGGAATCTGTGTCAAAACTTTGTTAGGAATTATGTGATCCTTACTAGCTGGAAGTAAGGGAGTTGGGGCATGAAGTTATTTCTAGAGGTTGGACACATACCAAGTTTAGCTCAGGTCTGGGCATCTTTGAAATACCTATACAAACTTGTTCCTACATAGTAACCTGCAACTTTGAATGAGAATGTGCTTGCTTAGAGCAACGTGCTATATGTTCTGAATGCTCGAATTGGGAATCTGTGTCAAATCTTTGTTAGGAATTATGTGATCCTTACTAGCTGGAAGTAAGGGTGATGGGGCATGAAGTTATTTCTAGGAGTTGGAGACATACAACGTTTAGCTCAGTTCTGGGCATCTTTGAAATACCTATACAAACTTGTTCCTACATAGTAACTTGCAACTTTGAATGAGAATGTGCTTGCTTACAGCAACGTGCTATATGTTCTGAATGCCCGAATTGGGAATCTATGTTAAAACTTTGTTAGATATTATGTGATCCTTACTAGATGAAAGTAAGGGAGATAGGGCATGAAGTTATTTCTAGGAGTTGGAGACATACAACGTTTCACTCAGTTCTGGGCATCTTTGAAATACCTATACAAACTTGTTCCTACATAGCAACTTGCAACTTTGAATGAGAATGTGCTTGCTTACAGCAACGTGCTACATGTTCTGAATGCCCGAATTGGGAATCTGTGTCAAAACATTGTTAGGAATTATGTGATCCTTACTAGCTGGAAGTAAGGGAGATTGGGCATGAAGTTATTTCTAGGAGTTGGAGACATACCACGTTTAGCTCAGTTCTGGGCATCTTTGAAATACCTATACAAACTTGTTCCTACATAGTAACTTACAACTTTGAATGAGATTGTGCTTGCTTACATTAACGTGCTATATGTTCTGAATGACCAAATTGGGAAACTGTGTCAAAACTTTGTTAGAAATTATGTGATCCTTATTAGCTGGAAGTAAGGGAGATGGAGCATGAAGTTATTTCTAGGAGTTGGAGACATACCACGTTTAGCTCAGTTCTGGGCATCTTTGAAATACCTATACAAACTTGTTCCTACATAGTAACTTGCAACTTTGAATGAGAATGTGCTTGCTTACAGCAACGTGCTATATGTTCTGAATGCCCGAATTGGGAATCTGTGTCAAAACTTTGTTAGGAATTATGTGATCCTTACTAGCTGGTAGTAAGGGAGATGGGGCATGAAGTTATTTCTAGGAGTTGGAGACATACAATGTTTAGCTCAGTTCTGGGCATCTTTGAAATACCTATACAAACTTGTTCCTACATAGTAACTTGCAACTTTGAATGAGAATATGCTTGCTTACAGCAACTTGCTATATGTTCTGAATGCCCGAATTGGGAATCTGTGTCAAAACTTTGTTAGGAATTATGTGATCCTTACTAGCTGGAATTAAGGGAGTTGGGGCATGAAGTTATTTCTAGAGGTTGGACACATACCAAGTTTAGCTCAGTTCTGGGCATCTTTGAAATACCTATACAAACTTGTTCCTACATAGTAACTTGCAACTTTGAATGAGAATGTGCTTGCTTAGAGCAACGTGCTATATGTTCTGAATGCCCGAATTGGGAATCTGTGTCAAAACTTTGTTAGGAATTATGTGATCCTTACTAGCTGGAAGTAAGGGTGATGGGGCATGAAGTTATTTCTAGGAGTTGGAGACATACAACGTTTAGCTCAGTTCTGTGCATCTTTGAAATACCTATACAAACTTGTTCCTACATAGTAAGTTGCAACTTTGAATGAGAATGTGCTTGCTTACAGCAACGTGCTACATGTTCTGAATGCCCGAATTGGGAATCTGTGTCAAAACTTTGTTAGGAATTATGTGATCCTTACTAGCTGGAAGTAAGGGAGATGGGGCATAAAGTTATTTCTAGGAGTTGGAGACATACCAAGTTTAGCTCAGTTCTGGGCATCTTTGAAATACCTATACAAACTTGTTCCTACATAGTAACTTGCAACTTTGAATGAGAATGTGCTTGCTTACAGCAACGTGCTATATGTTCTGAATGCCCGAATTGGTAATCTATGTTAAAACTTTGTTAGAAATTATGTGATCCTTACTAGATGGAAGTAAGGGAGATGGGGCATGAAGTTATTTCTAGGAGTTGGAGACATACAACGTTTAGCTCAGTTCTGGGCATCTTTGAAACACCTATAGAAACTTGTTCCTACATAGTAACTTGCAACTTTGAATTGAATGTGCTTGCTTACAGCAACGTGCTACATGTTCTGAATGCCCGAATTGGGAATCTTTGTCAAAACTTTGTTCGGAATTATGTGATCCTTACTAGCTGGAAGTAAGGGAGATGGGGCATGAAGTTATTTCTAGGAGTTGGAGACATACAACGTTTAGCTCAGTTCTGGGCATCTTTGAAATACCTTTACAAAGTTGTTCCTACATAGTAACTTGCAACTTTGAATGAGAATGTGCTTGCTTACAGCAACGTGCTACATGTTCTGAATGTCCGAATTGGGAATCTGTTTCAAAAATTTGTTAGGAATTATGTGATCCTTACTAGCTGGAAGTAAGGGAGATGGGGCATGAAGTTATTTCTAGGAGTTGGAGACATACCAAGTTTAGCTCAGTTCTGGGCATCTTTGAAATACCTATACAAACTTGTTCCTACATGGTAACTTGCAACTTTGAATAAGAATGTGCTTGCTTACAGCAACGTGCTATATGCTCTGAATGCCCGAATTGGGAATCTGTCTCAAAACTTTGTTAGAGATTATGTGATCCTTACTAGCTGGAAGTAAGGGAGATGGGGCATGAAGTTATTTCTAGGAGTTGGAGACATACCAGGTTTAGCTCAGTTCTGGGCATCTTTGAAATACCTTTACAAACTTGCTCCTACATGGTAACTTGCAACTTTGAATGAGAATGTGCTTGCTTACAGCAACGTGCTATATGTTCTGAATGCCCGAATTGGGAATCTGTGTCAAAACTTTGTTAGGAATTATGTGATCCTTACTAGATGGAAGTAAGGGAGATGGGGCATGAAGTTATTTCTAGGAGTTGGAGACATACCGAGTTTAGCTCAGTTCTGGGCATCTTTGAAATACCTATACAAACTTGTTCCTACATAGTAACTTGCAACTTTGAATTGAATGTGCTTGCTTACAGCAACGTGCCACATGTTCTGAATGCCCGAATTGGGAATCTGTGTCAAAACTTTGTTAGGAATTATGTGATCCTTACTAGCTGGAAGTAAGGGAGATGGGGCATGAAGTTATTTCTAGGAGTTGGAGACATACCAAGTTTAGCTCAGTTCTGGGCATCTTTGAAATACCTAAACAAACTTGTTCCTACATAGTAACTTGCTACTTTGAATAAGAATGTGCTTGCTTACAGCAACGTGCTATATGTTCTGAATGCCCGAATTGGGAATCTGTGTCAAAACTTTGTTAGGAATTATGTGATCCTTACTAGCTGGAAGTAAGGGAGATGGGAAAGGAAGTTATTTCTAGGAGTTGGAGACATATCAAGTTTAGCTCAGTTCTGGGCATCTTTGAAATACCTATACAAACTTGTTCCTACATATTAACTTGCAACTTTGAATGAGAATGTGCTTGCTTACAGCAACGTGCTACATGTTCTGAATTCCCGAATTGGGAATCTGTGTCAAATCTTTGTTAGGAATTATGTGATCCTTAATAGCTGGAAGTAAGTGAGATGGGGCATGAAGTTATTTCTAGGAGTTGGACACATACCAAGTTTAGCTCAGTTCTGGGCATCTTTGAAATACCTATACAAACTTGTTCCTACATAGTAACTTGCAACTTTGAATGAGAATGTGCTTGCTTACAGCAACGTGCTATATGTTCTGAATGCCCGAATTGGGGATCTGTGTCAAAATTTGTTAGGAATTATGTGATCCTTACTAGCTGAAAGTAAGTGAGTTGGGGCATGAAGGTATTTCTAGGAGTTCGACACATACCAAGTTTAACACAGTTCTGGGCATCTTTGAAATACCTATACAAACTTGTTCCTACATAGTAACTTGCATCTTTGAATGAAAATGTGCTTGCTTACAGCAACGTGCTATATGTTCTGAATGCCCGAAGTGGGAATCTGTGTCAAAATTTTGTTAAAAATTATGTGATCCTTACTAGCTGGAAGTAAGGGAGATGGGGCATGAAGTTATTTCTAGGAGTTGGACACATACCAAGTTTAGCTCAGTTCTGGGCATCTTTGAAATACCTATACAAACTTGTTCCTACATAGTAACTAGCACCTTTGAATGAGAATGTGCTTGCTTACAGCAACGTGCTATATGTTCTGAATGCCCGAATTGGGAATCTGTGTTAAAACTTTGTTAGAAATTATGTGATCCTTACTAGATGGATGTAAGTTAGATGGGGCATGAAGTTATTTCTAGGAGTTGGAGACATACAACGTTTAGCTCAGTTCTGGGTATCTTTGAAAGTCCTATACAAACTTGTTCCTACATAGTAACTTGCATCTTTGAATGAGAATGTGCTTGCTTACAGCAACGTGCTATATGTACTGAATGCCCGAATTGGGAATCTGTGTCAAAACTTTGTTAGGAAATATGTGATCCTTACTAGCTGGAAGTAAGGGAGATGGGGCATGAAGTTATTTCTAGGAGTTGGAGACATACCAAGTTTAGCTCAGTTCTGGGCATCTTTGAAAGTCCTATACAAACATGTACCTACATAGTAACTTGCAACTTTGAATGAGAATGTGCTTGCTTACAGCAACGTGCTATATGTTCTGAATGCCCGAATTGGGAATCTGTGTCAAAACTTTGTTAGGAATTATGTGATCCTTACTAGCTGAAAGAAAGGGAGTTGGGGCATGAAGTTATTTCTAGGAGTTGGACACATACCAAGTTTAGCTCAGTTCTGGGCATCTTTGAAAGTCCTATACAAACTTGTTCCTACATAGTAACTTGCCACTTTGAATGAGAATGTGCTTGCTTACAGCAACGTGCTGTATGTTCTGAATGCCCGAATTGGGAATTTGTGTCAAATCTTTGTTAGAAATTATGTGATCCTTATAGATGGAAGTAAGGGAGATGGGGCATGAAGTTATTTCTAGGAGTTGGAGACATACAACGTTTAGCTCAGTTCTGGGCATCTTTGAAATACCTATACAAACTTGTTCCTACATAGTAACTTGCAACTTTGAATGAGAATGTGCTTGCTGACAGCAACGTGCTACATGTTCTGAATGCCCGAATTGGGAATCTGTGTCAAAACTTTGTTAGGAATTATGTGATCCTTACTAGCTGGTAGTAAGGGAGTTGGGGCATGAAGTTATTTCTAGGAGTTGGACACATACCACGTTTAGCTCAGTTCTGGGCATCTTTGAAATACCTATACAAACTTGTTCCTACATAGTAACTTGCAACTTTGAATGAGAATGTGTTTGCTTACAGCAACGTGCTATATGTTCTGAATGCCCGAATTGGGAATCTGTGTTAAAACTTTGTTAGAAATTATGTGATCCTTACTAGATGGATGTAAGTTAGATGGGGCATGAAGTTATTTCTAGGAGTTGGAGACATACAACGTTTAGCTCAGTTCTGGGTATCTTTGAAAGTCCTATACAAACTTGTTCCTACATAGTAACTTGCATCTTTGAATGAGAATGTGCTTGCTTACAGCAACGTGCTATATGTTCTGAATGCCCGAATTGGGAATCTGTGTCAAAACTTTGTTAGGAAATATGTGATCCTTACTAGCTGGAAGTAAGGGAGATGGGGCATGAAGTTATTTCTAGGAGTTTGAGACATACCAAGTTTAGCTCAGTTCTGGGCATCTTTGAAATACCTATACAAACTTGTTCCTACATAGTAACTTGCAAATTTGAATGAGAATGTGCTTGCTTACAGCAACGTGCTATATGTTCTGACTGCCCGCGTTGGTAATCTGTGTCAAAACATTGTTAGAAATTATGTGATCCTTACTAGATGGAAGTAAGGGAGATGGGGCATGAAGTTATTTCTAGAGGTTGGACACATACCAAGTTTAGCTCAGTTCTGGGCATCTTTGAAATACCTATACAAACTTGTTCCTACATAGTAACTTGCAACTTTGAATGAGAATGTGCTTGCTTACAGCAACGTGCTATATGTTCTGAATGCCCGAATTGGGAATCTGTGTCAAATATTTGTTAGGAATTATGTGATCCTTACTAGATGGAAGTAAGGGAGATGGGGCATGAAGTTATTTCTAGGAGTTGGAGACATACCAAGTTTAGCTCAGTTCTGGGCATCTTTGAAATACCTTTACAAACTTGTTCCCACATAGTAACTTGCAACTTTGAATGAGAATGTGCTTGCTTACAGCAACGTGCTATATGTTCTGAATGCCCGAATTGGGAATCTGTGTTAAAACTTTGTTAGAAATTATGTGATCCTTACTAGATGGATGTAAGTTAGATGGGGCATGAAGTTATTTCTAGGAGTTGGAGACATACAACGTTTAGCTCAGTTCTGGGTATCTTTGAAAGTCCTATACAAACTTGTTCCTACATAGTAACTTGCATCTTTGAATGAGAATGTGCTTGCTTACAGCAACGTGCTATATGTACTGAATGCCCGAATTGGGAATCTGTGTCAAAACTTTGTTAGGAAATATGTGATCCTTACTAGCTGGAAGTAAGGGAGATGGGGCATGAAGTTATTTCTAGGAGTTGGAGACATACCAAGTTTAGCTCAGTTCTGGGCATCTTTGAAAGTCCTATACAAACATGTACCTACATAGTAACATGCAACTTTGAATGAGAATGTGCTTGCTTACAGCAACGTGCTATATGTTCTGAATGCCCGAATTGGGAATCTGTGTCAAAACTTTGTTAGGAATTATGTGATCCTTACTAGCTGAAACAAAGGGAGTTGGGGCATGAAGTTATTTCTAGGAGTTGGACACATACCAAGTTTAGCTCAGTTCTGGGCATCTTTGAAAGTCCTATACAAACTTGTTCCTACATAGTAACTTGCATCTTTGAATGAGAATGTGCTTGCTTACAGCAACGTGCTATATGTTCTGAATGCCCGAATTGGGAATCTGTGTCAAAACTTTGTTAGGAAATATGTGATCCTTACTAGCTGGAAGTAAGGGAGATGGGGCATGAAGTTATTTCTAGGAGTTTGAGACATACCAAGTTTAGCTCAGTTCTGGGCATCTTTGAAATACCTATACAAACTTGTTCCTACATAGTAACTTGCAAATTTGAATGAGAATGTGCTTGCTTACAGCAACGTGCTATATGTTCTGACTGCCTGCGTTGGTAATCTGTGTCAAAACATTGTTAGAAATTATGTGATCCTTACTAGATGGAAGTAAGGGAGATGGGGCATGAAGTTATTTCTAGAGGTTGGACACATACCAAGTTTAGCTCAGTTCTGGGCATCTTTGAAATACCTATACAAACTTGTTCCTACATAGTAACTTGCAACTTTGAATGAGAATGTGCTTGCTTACAGCAACGTGCTATATGTTCTGAATGCCCGAATTGGGAATCTGTGTCAAATATTTGTTAGGAATTATGTGATCCTTACTAGATGGAAGTAAGGGAGATGGGGCATGAAGTTATTTCTAGGAGTTGGAGACATACCAAGTTTAGCTCAGTTCTGGGCATCTTTGAAATACCTTTACAAACTTGTTCCCACATAGTAACTTGCAACTTTGAATGAGAATGTGCTTGCTTACAGCAACGTGCTATATGTTCTGAATGCCCGAATTGGGAATCTGTGTCAAAACTTTGTTAGGAATTATGTGATCCTTACTAGCTGGAAGTAAGGGAGATGGGGCATGACGTTATTTCTAGGAGTTGGAGACATACCAAGTTTAGCTCAGTTCTGGGCATCTTTGAAATACCTATACAAACTTGTTCCTACATAGTAACTTGCAACTTTGAATGAGAATGTGCTTGCTTACAGCAACGTGCTATATGTTCTGAATGCCCCAATTGGGAATCTGTGTCAAAACTTTGTTAGGAATTTTGTGATCCTTACTAGCTGGAAGTAAGGGAGATGGGGCATGAAGTTATTTCTAGGAGTTGGACACATACCAAGTTTAGCTCAGTTCTGGGCATCTTTGAAAGTCCTATACAAACTTGTTCCTACATAGTAACTTGCAACTTTGAATGAGAATGTGCTTGCTTACAGCAACGTGCTATATGTTCTGAATGCCCGAATTGGGAATCTGTGTCATATCATTGTTAGGAATTATGTGATCCTTACTAGATGGAAGTAAGGGAGATGGGGCATGAAGTTATTTCTAGGAGTTGGAGACATACCAAGTTTAGCTCAGTTCTGGGCATCTTTGAAATACCTTTACAAACTTGTTCCCACATAGTAACTTGCAACTTTGAATGAGAATGTGCTTGCTTACAGCAACGTGCTATACGTTCTGAATGCCGGAATTGGGAATCTGTGTCAAAACTTTGTTAGGAATCATGTGATCCTTACTAGCTGGAAGTAAGGGAGATGGGGCATGAAGTTATTTCTAGGAGTTGGACACATACAAAGTTTAGCACTGTTCGTGGTATCTTTGAAATACCTATACAAACTTGTTCCTACATAGTAACTTGCAACTTTGAATGAGAATGTGCTTGCTTACAGCAACGTGCTATATGTTCTGAATCCCCGAATTGGGAATCTGTGTCAAATCTTTGTTAGGAATTATGTGATCGTTACTAGCTGGAAGTGAGGGAGATGGGGCATGACGTTATTTCTAGGAGTTGGAGACATACCAAGTTTAGCTCAGTTCTGGGCATCTTTGAAATACCTATACAAACTTGTTCCTACATAGTAACTTGCATGTTTGAATGAGAATGTGCTTGCTTACAGCAACGTGCTATATGTTCTGAATGCCCGAATTGGGAATCTGTGTCAAAACTTTGTTAGGAATTATGTGATCCTTACTAGCTGGAAGTAAGGGAGATGGGGCATGAAGTTATTTCTAGGAGTTGGAGACAAACCAGGTTTAGCTCAGTTCTGGGCATCTTTGAAATACCTATACAAATTTGTTCCTACATAGTAACTTGCAACTTTGAATGAGAATGTGCTTGCTTACAGCAACGTGCTATATGTTCTGAATGCCCGAATTGGGAATCTGTGTCAAATCTTTGTTAGGAATTATGTGATCCTTACTAGCTGGAAGTAAGGGAGATGGGGCATGAAGTTATTTCTAGGAGTTGGAGACATACCACGTTTAGCTCAGTTCTGGGCATCTTTGAAATACCTATACAAACTTGTTCCTACATAGTAACTTGCAACATTGAAGGAGAATGTGCTTGCTTACAGCTACGTGCTATATGTTCTGAATGCCCAAATTGGGAATCTGTGTCAAAACTTTGTTAGGAATTATGTGATCCTTACTAGCTGGAACTAAGGGAGTTGGGGCATGAAGTTATTTCTAGGAGTTGGAGACATACCATGTTTAGCTCAGTTCTGGGCATCTTTGAAATACCTATACAAACTTGTTCCTACATAGTAACATGCAAGTTTGAATGAGAATGTGCTTGCTTACAGCAACGTGCTATATGTTCTGAATGCCCGAATTGGGAATCTGTGTCAAAAGTTTGTTAGAAATTATGTGATCCTAACTAGCTGGAAGTAAGGGAGATGGGGCATGAAGTTATTTCTAGGAGTTGGAGACATACAACGTTTAGCTCAGTTCTGGGCATCTTTCAAATACCTATACAAACTTGTTCCTACATAGTAATTTGCAACTTTGAATGAGAATGTGCTTGCTTACAGCAACGTGCTATATGTTCTGAATGCACGAATTGGGAATCTGTGTCAAAACTTTGTTAGAAATTATGTGATCCTTACTAGCTGGAAGTAAGTGAGATGGGGCATGAAGTTATTTCTAGGAGTTGGAGACACACCAAGTTTAGCTCAGTTCTGGGCATCTTTGAAATACCTATACAAAATTGTTCCTACATAGTAACTTGCAAATTTGAATGAGAATGTGCTTGCTTACAGCAACGTACTATATGTTTTGAATGCCCGAATTGGGAATCTGTGTCAAAACTTTGTTAGGAATTATGTGATCCTTACTAGCTGGAAGTAAGGGAGATGGGGCATGAAGTTATTTCTAGGAGTTGGAGACATACAAAGTTTAGCACCGTTCGGGATATCTTTGAAATACCTATACAAACTTATTCCTACATAGTAAATTGCAACTTTGAATGAGAATGTGCTTGCTTACAGCAACGTGCTATATGTTCTGAATGCCCGAATTGGGAATCTGTGTCAAAACTTTGTTAGGAATTATGTGATCCTTACTAGCTGGAAGTAAGGGAGATGGGGCATGAAGTTATTTCTAGGAGTTGGACACATACCACGTTTAGCTCAGTTCTGGGCATCTTTGAAATACCTATACAAACTTGTTCCTACATAGTAACTTGCAACTTTGAATGAGAATGTGCTTGCTTACAGCAACGTGCTATATGTTCTGAATGCCCGAATTGGGAATCTGTGTCAAATCTTTGTTAGGAATTATGTGATCCTTACTAGATGGAAGTAAGGGAGATGGGGCATGAAGTTATTTCTAGGAGTTGGAGACATACCACGTTTAGCTCAGTTCTGGGCATCTTTGAAATACCTATACAAACTTGTTCCTACATAGTAACTTGCAACTTTGAAGGAGAATGTGCTTGCTTACAGCTACGTGCTATATGTTCTGAATGTCCGAATTGGGAATCTGTGTCAAAACTTTGTTAGGAATTATGTGATCCTTACTAGCTGGAAGTAAGGAAGTTGGGGCATGAAGTTATTTCTAGGAGTTGGAGACATACCAAGTTTAGCTCAGTTCTGGGCATCTTTGAAATACCTATACAAACTTGTTCCTACATAGTAACTTGCAACTTTGAATGAGAATGTGCTTGCTTACAGCTTTGTGCTATATGTTCTGAATGCCCGAATTGGGAATCTGTGTCATATCATTGTTAGGAATTATGTGATCCTTACTAGATGGAAGTAAGGGAGATGGGGCATGAAGTTATTTCTAGGAGTTGGAGACATACCAAGTTTAGCTCAGTTCTGGGCATCTTTGAAATACCTTTACAAACTTGTTCCCACATAGTAACTTGCAACTTTGAATGAGAATGTGCTTGCTTACAGCAACGTGCTATACGTTCTGAATGCCGGAATTGGGAATCTGTGTCAAAACTTTGTTAGGAATCATGTGATCCTTACTAGCTGGAAGTAAGGGAGATGGGGCATGAAGTTATTTCTAGGAGTTGGACACATACAAAGTTTAGCACTGTTCGTGGTATCTTTGAAATACCTATACAAACTTGTTCCTACATAGTAACTTGCAACTTTGAATGAGAATGTGCTTGCTTACAGCAACGTGCTATATGTTCTGAATCCCCGAATTGGGAATCTGTGTCAAATCTTTGTTAGGAATTATGTGATCGTTACTAGCTGGAAGTGAGGGAGATGGGGCATGACGTTATTTCTAGGAGTTGGAGACATACCAAGTTTAGCTCAGTTCTGGGCATCTTTGAAATACCTATACAAACTTGTTCCTACATAGTAACTTGCATGTTTGAATGAGAATGTGCTTGCTTACAGCAACGTGCTATATGTTCTGAATGCCCGAATTGGGAATCTGTGTCAAAACTTTGTTAGGAATTATGTGATCCTTACTAGCTGGAAGTAAGGGAGATGGGGCATGAAGTTATTTCTAGGAGTTGGAGACAAACCAGGTTTAGCTCAGTTCTGGGCATCTTTGAAATACCTATACAAATTTTTTCCTACATAGTAACTTGCAACTTTGAATGAGAATGTGCTTGCTTACAGCAACGTGCTATATGTTCTGAATGCCCGAATTGGGAATCTGTGTCAAAATTTTGTTAGGAATTATGTGATCCTTACTAGCTGGAAGTAAGTGAGATGGGGCATGAAGTTATTTCTAGGAGTTGGAGACATACCAAGTTTAGCTCAGTTCTGGGCATCTTTGAAAGTCCTATACAAACTTGTTCCTACATAGTAACTTGCAACTTTGAATGAGAATGTGCTTGCTTACAGCAACGTGCTATATGTTCTGAATGCACGAATTGGGAATCTGTGTCAAAACTTTGTTAGGAATTATGTGATCCTTACTAGCTGGAAGTAAGGGAGATGGGGCATGAAGTTATTTCTAGGAGTTGGACACATACCAAGTTTAGCTCAGTTCTGGGCATCTTTGAAATACCTAAACAAACTTGTTCCTACATAGTAACTTGCAACTTTGTATGAGAATGTGCTTGCTTACAGCAACGTGCTACATGTTCTGAATGCCCCAATTGGGAATCTGTGTCAAAACTTTGTTAGGAATTATGTGATCTTTAATAGCTGGAAGTAAGGGAGATGGGGCATGAAGTTATTTCTAGGAGTTGGAGACATACCAAGTTTAGCTCAGTTCTGGGCATCTTTGAAAGTCCTATTCAAACTTGTTTCTACATAGTAACTTGCAACTTTGAATGAGAATGTGCTTGCTTACAGCAACGTGCTACATGTTCTGAATGCCCGAATTGGGAATCTGTGTCAAATCTTTGTTAGGAATTATGTGATCCTTACTAGCTGGAAGTAAGGGAGATGGGGCATGAAGTTTTTTCTAGGAGTTGGAGACATACCACGTTTAGCTCAGTTCTGGGCATCTTTGAAATACATATACAAACTTATTCCTACATAGTAACTTGCAACTTTGAAGGAGAATGTGCTTGCTTACAGCTACGTGCTATATGTTCTGAATGCCCGAGATGGGAATCTGTGTCAAAACTTTGTTAGGAATTATGTGATCCTTACTAGCTGGAACTAAGGGAGTTGGGGCATGAAGTTATTTCTAGGAGTTGGAGACATACCATGTTTAGCTCAGTTCTGGGCATCTTTGAAATACCTATACAAACTTGTTCCTACATAGTAACATGCAACTTTGAATGAGAATGTGCTTGCTTAAAGCAACGTGGTATATGTTATGAATGACCGAATTGGGAATCTGTGTCAAAACTTTGTTAGAAATTATGTGATCCTAACTAGATGGAAGTAAGGGAGATGGGGCATGAAGTTATTTCCAGGAGTTGGAGACATACAACGTTTAGCTCAGTTCTGCGCATCTTTCAAATACCTATACAAACTTGTTCCTACATAGTAATTTGCAACTTTGAATGAGAATGTGCTTGCTTACAGCAACGTGCTATATGTTCTGAATGCACGAATTGGGAATCTGTGTCAAAACTTTGTTAGAAATTATGTGATCCTTACTAGATGGAAGTAAGGGAGATGGGGCATGTAGTTATTTCTAGGAGTTGGAGACATACCAAGTTTAGCTCAGTTCTGGGCATCTTTGAAATACCTGTACAAAATTGTTCCTACATAGTAACTTGCAACTTTGAATGAAAATGTGCTTGCTTACAGCAACGTACTATATGTTTTGAATGCCCGAATTGGGAATCTGTGTCAAAACTTTGTTAGGAATTATGTGATCCTTACTAGCTGGAAGTAAGGGAGATGGGGCATGAAGTTATTTCTAGGAGTTGGAGACATACAAAGTTAAGCACCGTTCGGGATATCTTTGAAATACCTATACAAACATGTTCCTACATAGTAAATTGCAACTTTGAATGAGAATGTGCTTGCTTACAGCAACGTGCTATATGTTCTGAATGCCCGAATTGGGAATCTGTGTCAAAACTT
The DNA here is from genome assembly GCF_020826845.1 of Diceros bicornis minor. Classification (NCBI taxonomy): domain Eukaryota; kingdom Metazoa; phylum Chordata; class Mammalia; order Perissodactyla; family Rhinocerotidae; genus Diceros; species Diceros bicornis. The sequence continues at coordinate 445,133 of NW_026690895.1, read as the reverse complement.
TGTTAGGAATTATGTGATCCTTACTAGCTGGAAGTAAGGGAGATGGGGCATGAAGTTATTTCTAGGAGTTGGACACATACCACGTTTAGCTCAGTTCTGGGCATCTTTGAAATACCTATACAAACTTGTTCCTACATAGTAACTTGCAACTTTGAATGAGAATGTGCTTGCTTACAGCAACGTGCTATATGTTCTGAATGCCCGAATTGGGAATCTGTGTCAAATCTTTGTTAGGAATTATGTGATCCTTACTAGATGGAAGTAAGGGAGATGGGGCATGAAGTTATTTCTAGGAGTTGGAGACATACCACGTTTAGCTCAGCTCTGGGCATCTTTGAAATACCTATACAAACTTGTTCCTACATAGTAACGTGCAACTTTGAATGAGAATGTGCTTGCTTACAGCAACGTGCTATATGTTCTGAATGCCCGAATTGGGAATCTGAGTCAAATCTTTGTTAGGAATTATGTGATCCATACTAGCTGGAAGTAAGGGAGATGGGGCATGAAGTTATTTCTAGGAGTTGGAGACATACCAAGTTTAGCTCAGTTCTGGGCATCTTTGAAAGTCCTATTCAAACTTTTTCCTACATAGTAACTTGCAACTTTGAATGAGAATGTGCTTGCTTACAGCAACGTACTATATGTTCTGAATGCCCGAATTGGGAATCTGTGTCAAAACTTTGTTAGGAATTATGTGATCCTTACTAGCTGGAAGTAAGGGAGTTGGGGCATGAAGTTATTTCTAGGAGTTGGACACATACCAAATTTAGCTCAGTTCTGGGCATCTTTGAAATAAATATACAAACTTGTTCCTACATAGTAACTTGCAACTTTGAATGAGAATGTGCTTGCTTACAGCAACGTGCTATATGTTCTGAATGCCAGAATTGGGAATCTGTGTCAAAACTTTGTTAGGAATTATGTGATCCTTACTAGCTGGAAGTAAGGGAGTTGGGGCATGAAGTTATTTCTAGAGGTTGGACACATACCAAGTTTAGCTCAGTTCTGGGCATCTTTGAAATACCTATACAAACTTGTTCCTACATAGTAACTTGCAACTTTGAATGAGAATGTGCTTGCTTACAGCAACGTGCTATATGTTCTGAATGCACGAATTGGGAATCTGTGTCAAATCTTTGTTAGGAATTATGTGATCCTTACTAGCTGGAAGTACGGGAGATGGGGCATGAAGTTATTTCTAGGAGTTGGAGACATACCAAGTTTAGCTCAGTTCTGGGCATCTTTGAAAGACCTATTCAATCTTGTTCCTACATAGTAACTTGCAACTTTGAATGAGAATGTGCTTGCTTACAGCAGCGTACTATATGTTCTGAATGCCCGAATTGGGTATCTGTGTCAAAACATTGTTAGGAATTATGTGATCCTTACTAGCTGGAAGTAAGGGAGTTGGGGCATGAAGTTATTTCTAGAGGTTGGACACATACCAAGTTTAGCTCAGTTCTGGGCATCTTTGAAATACCTATACAAACTTGTTCCTACATAGTAACTTGCAACTTTGAATGAGAATGTGCTTGCTTACAGCAACGTGCTATATGTTCTGAATGCCCGAATTGGGAATCTGTGTCAAATCTTTGTTAGGAATTATGTGATCCTTACTAGATGGAAGTAAGGGAGATGGGGCATGAAGTTATTTCTAGGATTTGGAGACATACCAAGTTTAGCTCAGTTCTGGGCATCTTTGAAATACCTTTACAAACTTGTTCCCACATAGTAACTTGCAACTTTGAATGAGAATGTGCTTGCTTACAGCAACGTAGTATATGTTCTGAATGCCCGAATTGGGAATCTGTGTCAAAACTTTGTTAGGAATTATGTGATCCTTACTAGCTGGAAGTAAGGGAGTTGGGGCATGAAGTTATTTCTAGGAGTTGGACACATACAAAGTTTAGCACCGTTCGGGGTATCTTTGAAATACCTATACAAACTTGTTCCCACATAATAACTTGCAAATTTGAATGAGAATGTGCTTGCTTACAACAACGTGCTATATGTTCTTAATGCCCGAATTGGGAATGTGTGTCAAAAGTTTGTTAGGAATTATGTGATCCTTACTAGCTGGAAGTAAGGGAGATGGGGCATGACGTTATTCCTAGGAGTTGGAGACATACCAAGTTTAGCTCAGTCTGGGCATCTTTGAAATACCTATACAAACTTGTTCCTACATAGTAACTTGCAACTTTGAATGAGAATGTGCTTGCTTGCAGCAACGTGCTATATGTTCTGAATGCCCGAATTGGGAATCTGTGTCAAAACTTTGTTAGGAATTATGTGATCCTTACTAGCTGGAAGTAAGGTAGATGGGGCATGAAGTTATTTCTAGGAGTTGGAGACATACCAAGTTTAGCTCAGTTCTGGGCATCTTTGAAATACCTTTACAAACTTGTTCCCACATAGTAACTTGCAACTTTGAATGAGAATGTGCTTGCTTACAGTAAAGTGCTATAGGTTCTGAATGCCCAAATTGGGAATCTGTGTCAAAACTTTGTTAGGAATTATGTGATCCTTACTAGCTGGAAGTAAGGGAGATGGGGCATGAAGTTATTTCTAGGAGTTGGACACATACAAAGTTTAGCACCGTTCGGGGTATCTTTGAAATACCTATACAAACTTGTTCCTACATAATAACTTGCAACTTTGAATGAGAATGTGCTTGCTTACAGCAACGTGCTATATGTTCTTAATGCCCGAATTGGGAATGTGTGTCAAAAGTTTGTTAGGAATTATGTGATCCTTACTAGCTGGAAGTAAGGGAGATTGGGCATGACGTTATTTCTAGGAGTTGGAGACATACCGAGTTTAGCTCAGTTCTGGGCATCTTTGAAATACCTATACAAACTTGTTCCTACATAGTAACTTGCAACTTTGAATGAGAATGTGCTTGCTTACAGCAACGTGCTATATGTTCTGAATGCCCCAATTGGGAATCTGTGTCAAAACTTTGTTAGGAATTATGTGATCCTTACTAGCTGGAAGTAAGTGTGATGGGGCATGAAGTTATTTCTAGGAGTTGTGGACATACCACGTTTAGCTCAGTTCTGGGCATCTTTGAAATACCTATACAAACTTGTTCCTACATAGTAACGTGTAACATTGAATGAGAATGTGCTTGCTTACAGCAACGTGCTATATGTTCTGAATGCCCGAATTGGGAATCTGAGTCAAATCTTTGTTAGGAATTATGTGATCCATACTAGCTGGAAGTAAGGGAGATGGGGCATGAAGTTATTTCTAGGAGTTGGAGACATACCACGTTTAGCTCAGTTCGGGTCATCTTTGAAATACCTATACAAACTTGTTCCTACATAGTAACTTGCATCTTTGAATGAGAATGTGCTTGCTTACAGCAACGTGCTATATATCCTGAATGTCCGAATTGGGAATCTGTGTCAAAACTTTGTTAGGAATTATGTGATCCTTACTAGCTGGAAGTAAGGGAGATGGGGCATGAAGGTATTTCTAGGAGTTGGACACATACCAAGTTTAGCTCAGTTCTGGGCATCTTTGAAAGTCCTATTCAAACTTGTTCCTACATAGTAACTTGCAACTTTGAATGAGAATGTGCTTGCTTACAGCAACATACTATATGTTCTGAATGCCCGAATTGGGAATCTGTGTCAAAACTTTGTTAGGAATTATGTGATCCTTACTAGCTGGAAGTAAGGGAGATGGGGCATGAAGTTATTTCTAGGAGTTGGAGACATACCAAGTTTAGCTCAGTTCTGGGCATCTTTGAAAGTCCTATTCAAACTTGTTCCTACATAGTAACTTGCAACTTTGAATGAGAATGTGCTTGCTTACAGCAACGTACTATATGTTCTGAATGCCCGAATTGGGAATCTGTGTCAAAACTTTGTTAGGAATTATGTGATCCTTACTAGCTGGAAGTAAGGGAGTTGGGGCATGAAGTTATTTCTAGAGGTTGGACACATACCAAGTTTCGCTCAGTTCTGGGCATCTTTGAAATACCTATACAAATTGTTCCTACATAGTAACTTGCAACATCTAATGAGAATGTGCTTGCTTACAGCAACGTGCTATATGTTCTGAATGCCCGAATTGGGAATCTGTGTCAAATCTTTGTTAGGAATTATGTGATCCTTACTAGATGGAAGTAAGGGAGATGGGGCATGAAGTTATTTCTAGGATTTGGAGACATACCAAGTTTAGCTCAGTTCTGGGCATCTTTGAAATACCTTTACAAACTTGTTCCCACATAGTAACTTGCAACTTTGAATGAGAATGTGCTTACTTACAGCAACGTGCTATATGTTCTGAATGCCCGAATTGGGAATCTGTGTCAAATCTTTGTTAGGAATTATGTGATCCTTACTAGCTGGAAGTAAGGGAGATGGGGCATGAAGTTATTTCTAGGAGTTGGAGACATACCAAGTTTAGCTCAGTTCTGGGCATCTTTGAAAGTCCTATTCAAACTTGTTCCTACATAGTAACTTGCAACTTTGAATGAGAATGTGCTTGCTTACAGCAACGTACTATATGTTCTGAATGCCCGAATTGGGAATCTGTGTCAAAACTTTGTTAGGAATTTTGTGATCCTTACTAGCTGGAAGTAAGGGAGTTGGGGCATGATGTTATTTCTAGAGGTTGGACACATACCAAGTTTAGCTCAGTTCTGGGCATCTTTGCAATACCTATACAAACTTGTTCCTACCTAGTAACTTGCAACTTTGAATGAGAATGTGCTTTCTTACAGCAACGTGCTATATGTTCTGAATGCCCGAATTGGGAATCTGTGTCATATCTTTTTTAGGAATTATGTGATCCTTACTAGCTGGAAGTAAGGGAGATGGGGCATGAAGTTATTTCTAGGAGTTGGAGACATACCAAGTTTAGCTCAGTTCTGGGCATCTTTGAAATACCTTTACAAACTTGTTCCCACATAGTAACTTGCAACTTTGAATGAGAATGTGCTTGCTTACAGCAACTTGCTATATGTTCTGAATTCCCGAATTGGGAATCTATGTCAAAACTTTGTTAGGAATTATGTGATCCTTACTAGCTGGAAGTAAGGGAGATGGGGCATGAAGTTATTTCTAGGAGTTGGACACATACAAAGTTTAGCACCGTTCGGGGTATCTTTGAAATACCTATACAAACTTGTTCCTACATAATAACTTGCAACTTTGAATGAGAATGTGCTTGCTTACAACAACGTGCTATATGTTCTTAATGCCCGAATTGGGAATGTGTGTCAAAAGTTTGTTAGGAATTATGTGATCCTTACTAGCTGGAAGTAAGGGAGATGTGGCATGACGTTATTTCTAGGAGTTGGAGACATACCAAGTTTAGCTCAGTTCTGGGCATCTTTTAAATACCTATACAAACTTGTTCCTACATAGTAACTTGCAACTTTGAATGAGAATGTGCTTGCTTACAGCAACGTGCTATATGTTCTGAATGCCCCAATTGGGAATCTGTGTCAAAACTTTGTTAGGAATTATGTGATCCTTACTAGCTGGAAGTAAGGGAGATGGGGCATGAAGTTATTTCTAGGAGTTGGAGACATACCAAGTTTAGCTCAGTTCTGGGCATCTTTGAAATACCTTTACAAACTTGTTCCCACATAGTAACTTGCAACTTTGAATGAGAATGTGCTTGCTTACAGCAAAGTGCTATATGTTCTGAATGCCCGAATTGGGAATCTGTGTCAAAACTTTGTTAGGAATTATGTGATCCTTACTAGCTGGAAGTAAGGGAGATGGGGCATGAAGTTATTTCTAGGAGTTGGACACATACAAAGTTTAGCACCGTTCGGGGTATCTTTGAAATACCTATACAAACTTGTTCCTACAAAATAACTTGCAACTTTGAATGAGAATGTGCTTGCTTACAGCAACGTGCTATATGTTCTTAATGCCCGAATTGGGAATGTGTGTCAAAAGTTTGTTAGGAATTATGTGATCCTTACTAGCTGGAAGTAAGGGAGATGGGGCATGACGTTATTTCTAGGAGTTGGAGACATACCAAGTTTAGCTCAGTTCTGAGCATCTTTGAAATACCTATACAAACTTGTTCCTACATAGTAACTTGCAACTTTGAATGAGAATGTGCTTGCTTATAGCAACGTGCTATATGTTCTGAATTCCCCAAATGGGAATGTGTGTCAAATCTTTGTTAGGAATTATGTGATCCTTACTAGCTGGAAGTAAGGGAGATGGGGCATGAAGTTATTTCTAGGAGTTGGAGACATACCAAGTTTAGCTCAGTTCTGGGCATCTTTGAAATACCTATACAAACTTGTTCCTACATAGTAACTTGCAAATTTGAATGAGAATGTGCTTGCTTACAGCAACGTGCTATATGTTCTGAATGCCCGAATTGGGAATCTGTGTCAAAACTTTGTTAGGAATTATGTGATCCTTACTAGCTGGAAGTAAGGGAGATGGGGCATGAAGTTATTTCTAGGAGTTGGAGACATACAACGTTTAGCTGAGTTCTGGGCATCTTTGAAAGTCCTATTCAAACTTGTTCCTACATAGTAACTTGCAACTTTGAATGAGAATGTGCTTGCTTACAGCAACTTACTATATGTTCTGAATGCCCGAATTGGGAATCTGTGTCAAAACTTTGTTAGGAATTATGTGATCCTTACTAGCTGGAAGTAAGGGAGTTGGGGCATGAAGTTATTTCTAGGAGTTGGACACATACCAAGTTTAGCTCAGTTCTGGGCATCTTTGAAATACCTATACAAACTTGTTCCTACATAGTAACTTGCAACTTTGAATGAGAATGTGCTTGCTTACAGCAACGTGCTATATGTTCTGAATGCCCGGATTGGGAATCTGTGTCAAAACTTTGTTAGGAATTATGTGATCCTTACTAGCTGGAAGTAAGGGAGTTGGGGCATGAAGTTATTTCTAGAGGTTGGACACATACCAAGTTTAGCTCAGTTCTGGGCATCTTTGAAATACCTATACAAACTTGTTCCTACATAGTAACTAGCAACTTTGAATGAGAATGTGCTTGCTTACAGCAACGTACTATATGTTCTGAATGCCCGAATTGGGAATCTGTGTCAAATCTTTGTTAGGAATTATGTGATCCTTACTAGCTGAAATCAAGGGAGCTGGGGCATGAAGTTATTTCTAGGAGTTGGAGACATACCAAGTTTAGCTCAGTTCTGGGCATCTTTGAAATACCTTTACAAACTTGTTCCCACATAGTAACTTGCAACTTTGAATGAGAATGTGCTTGCTTACAGCAAGGTGCTATATGTTCTGAATGCCCGAATTGGGAATCTGTGTTAAAACTTTGTTAGAAATTATGTGATCCTTACTAGATGGAAGTAAGGGAGATGGGGCATGAAGTTATTTCTAGGAGTTGGAGACATACAACGTTTAGCTCAGTTCTGGGCATCTTTGAAATACCTATACAAACTTGTTCCTACATGGTAACTTGCAACTTTGAATGAGAATGTGCTTGCTTACAGCAACGTGCTATATGTTCTGAATGCCCGAATTGGGAATCTGTGTCAAAACATTGTTAGGAATTATGTGATCCTTACTAGCTGGAAGTAAGGGAGATGGGGCATGAAGTTATTTCTAGGAGTTGGAGACATACAACGTTTAGCTCAGTTCTGGGAATCTTTGAAATACCTATACAAACTTGTTCCTACATAGTAACTTGCAACTTTGAATGAGAATGTGCTTGCTTACAGCAACGTGCTATATGTTCTGAATGCCCGAATTGGGAACCTGCGTCAAAACTTTGTTAGGAATTATGTGATCCTTACTAGCTGGAAGTAAGGGAGTTGGGGTATGAAGTTATTTCTAGAGGTTGGACACATACCAAGTTTAGCTCAGTTCTGGGCATCTTTGAAATACCTATACAAACTTGTTCCTACATAGTAACTTGCAACTTTGAATGAGAATGTGCTTGCTTACAGCAACGTGCTATATGTTCTGAATGCCCGAATTGGGAATCTGTGTCAAAACTTTGTTAGGAATTATGTGATCCTTACTAGCTGGAAGTAAGGGAGATGGGGCATGAAGTTATTTCTAGGAGTTGGAGACATACCAAGTTTAGCTCAGTTCTGGGCATCTTTGAAATACCTTTACAAACTTGTTCCCACATAGTAACTTGCAACTTTGTATGAGAATGTGCTTGCTTACAGCAAAGTGCTATATGTTCTGAATGCCCGAATTGGGAATCTGTGTCAAAACTTTGTTAGGAATTATGTGATCCTTACTAGCTGGAAGAAAGGGAGATGGGGCATGAAGTTATTTCTAGGAGTTGGACACATACAAAGTTTAGCATCGTTCGGGGTATCTTTGAAATACCTATACAAACTTGTTCCTACATAATAACTTGCAACTTTGAATGAGAATGTGCTTGCTTACAGCAACGTGCTATATGTTCTTAATGCCCGAATTGGGAATGTGTGTCAAAAGTTTGTTAGGAATTATGTGATCCTTACTAGCTGGAAGTAAGGGAGATGGGGCATGACGTTATTTCTAGGAGTTGGAGACATACCAAGTTTAGCTCAGTTCTGGGCATCTTTGAAATACCTATACAAACTTGTTCCTACATAGTAACTTGCAACTTTGAATGAGAATGTGCTTGCTTATAGCAACGTGCTATATGTTCTGAATTCCCCAAATGGGAATGTGTGTCAAATCTTTGTTAGGAATTATGTGATCCTTACTAGCTGGAAGTAAGGGAGATGGGGCATGAAGTTATTTCTAGGAGTTGGAGACATACCAAGTTTAGCTCAGTTCTGGGCATCTTTGAAATACCTATACAAACTTGTTCCTACATAGTAACTTGCAAATTTGAATGAGAATGTGCTTGCTTACAGCAACGTGCTATATGTTCTGAATGCCCGAATTGGGAATCTGTGTCAAAACTTTGTTAGGAATTATGTGATCCTTACTAGCTGGAAGTAAGGGAGATGGGGCATGAAGTTATTTCTAGGAGTTGGAGACATACAACGTTTAGCTGAGTTCTGGGCATCTTTGAAAGTCCTATTCAAACTTGTTCCTACATAGTAACTTGCAACTTTGAATGAGAATGTGCTTGCTTACAGCAACTTACTATATGTTCTGAATGCCCGAATTGGGAATCTGTGTCAAAACTTTGTTAGGAATTATGTGATCCTTACTAGCTGGAAGTAAGGGAGTTGGGGCATGAAGTTATTTCTAGGAGTTGGACACATACCAAGTTTAGCTCAGTTCTGGGCATCTTTGAAATACCTATACAAACTTGTTCCTACATAGTAACTTGCAACTTTGAATGAGAATGTGCTTGCTTACAGCAACGTGCTATATGTTCTGAATGCCCGAATTGGGAATCTGTGTCAAAACTTTGTTAGGAATTATGTGATCCTTACTAGCTGGAAGTAAGGGAGTTGGGGCATGAAGTTATTTCTAGAGGTTGGACACATACCAAGTTTAGCTCAGTTCTGGGCATCTTTGAAATACCTATACAAACTTGTTCCTACATAGTAACTTGCAACTTTGAATGAGAATGTGCTTGCTTACAGCAACGTACTATATGTTCTGAATGCCCGAATTGGGAATCTGTGTCAAATCTTTGTTAGGAATTATGTGATCCTTACTAGCTGAAATCAAGGGAGCTGGGGCATGAAGTTATTTCTAGGAGTTGGAGACATACCAAGTTTAGCTCAGTTCTGGGCATCTTTGAAATACCTTTACAAACTTGTTCCCACATAGTAACTTGCAACTTTGAATGAGAATGTGCTTGCTTACAGCAAGGTGCTATATGTTCTGAATGCCCGAATTGGGAATCTGTGTTAAAACTTTGTTAGAAATTATGTGATCCTTACTAGATGGAAGTAAGGGAGATGGGGCATGAAGTTATTTCTAGGAGTTGGAGACATACAACGTTTAGCTCAGTTCTGGGCATCTTTGAAATACCTATACAAACTTGTTCCTACATGGTAACTTGCAACTTTGAATGGGAATGTGCTTGCTTACAGCAACGTGCTATATGTTCTGAATGCCCGAATTGGGAATCTGTGTCAAAACATTGTTAGGAATTATGTGATCCTTACTAGCTGGAAGTAAGGGAGATGGGGCATGAAGTTATTTCTAGGAGTTGGAGACATACAACGTTTAGCTCAGTTCTGGGAATCTTTGAAATACCTATACAAACTTGTTCCTACATAGTAACTTGCAACTTTGAATGAGAATGTGCTTGCTTACAGCAACGTGCTATATGTTCTGAATGCCCGAATTGGGAACCTGCGTCAAAACTTTGTTAGGAATTATGTGATCCTTACTAGCTGGAAGTAAGGGAGTTGGGGTATGAAGTTATTTCTAGAGGTTGGACACATACCAAGTTTAGCTCAGTTCTGGGCATCTTTGAAATACCTATACAAACTTGTTCCTACATAGTAACTTGCAACTTTGAATGAGAATGTGCTTGCTTACAGCAACGTGCTATATGTCTTGAATGCCCGAACTGGGAATCTGTGTCAAAACTTTGTTAGGAATTATGTGATCCTTACTAGCTGGAAGTAAGGGTGATGGGGCATGAAGTTATTTCTAGGAGTTGGAGACATACAACGTTTAGCTGAGTTCTGGGCATCTTTGAAATACCTTTACAAACTTGTTCCTACATAGTAACTTGCAACTTTGAATGAGAATGTGCTTGCTTACAGCAACGTGCTATATGTTCTGAATGCCCGAATTGGGATTCTGTGTTAAAACTTTGTTAGAAATTATGTGAACCTTACTAGATGGAAGTAAGGGAGATGGGACATGAAGTTATTTCTAGGATTTGGAGACATACAACGTTTAGCTCAGTTCTGGGCATCTTTGAAATACCTATACAAACTTGTTCCTTCATAGTAACTTGCAACTTTGAATGAGAAAGTGCTTGCTTACAGCAACGCGCTACATGTTCTGAATGCCCGAATTGGGAATCTGTGTCAAAACTTTGTTAGGAATTATGTGATCCTTACTAGCTGGAAGTAAGGGAGATGGGGCATGAAGTTATTTCTAGGAGTAGGAGACATACCAAGTTTAGCTCAGTTCTGGGCATCTTTGAAATACCTATACACACTTGTTCCTACATAGTAACTTGCAACTTTGAATGAGAATGTGCTTGCTTACAGCAACGTGCTACATGTTCTGAATACCCAAATTGGGAATCTGTGTCAAAACTTTGTTAGGAATTATGTGATCCTTACTAGCTGGAAGTAAGGGAGTTGGGGCATGAAGATATTTCTAGGAGTTGGAGACATACCAAGTTTAGCACAGTTCTGGGCATCTTTGAAATACCTTTACAAACTTGTTCCTACATGGTAACTTGCAACTTTGAATGGGAATGTGCTTGCTTACAGCAACGTGCTATATGTTCTGAATGCCCGAATTGGGAATCTGTGTCAAAACATTGTTAGGAATTATGTGATCCTTACTAGCTGGAAGTAAGGGAGATGGGGCATGAAGTTATTTCTAGGAGTTGGAGACATACAACGTTTAGCTCAGTTCTGGGCATCTTTGAAATACCTATACAAACTTGTTCCTACATAGTAACTTGCAACGTTGAATGAGAATGTGCTTGCTTACAGCAACGTGCTATATGTTCTGAATGCCCGAATTGGGAACCTGTGTCAAAACTTTGTTAGGAATTATGTGATCCTTACTAGCTGGAAGTAAGGGAGTTGGGGTATGAAGTTATTTCTAGAGGTTGGACACATACCAAGTTTAGCTCAGTTCTGGGCATCTTTGAAATACCTATACAAACTTGTTCCTACATAGTAACTTGCAACTTTGAATGAGAATGTGCTTGCTTACAGCAACGTGCAATATGTTTTGAATGCCCGAACTGGGAATCTGTGTCAAAACTTTGTTAGGAATTATGTGATCCTTACTAGCTGGAAGTAAGGGTGATGGGGCATGAAGTTATTTCTAGGAGTTGGAGACATACAACGTTTAGCTGAGTTCTGGGCATCTTTGAAATCCCTTTACAAACTTGTTCCTACATAGTAACTTGCAACTTTGAATGAGAATGTGCTTGCTTACAGCAACGTGCTATATGTTCTGAATGCCCGAATTGGGATTCTGTGTTAAAACTTTGTTAGAAATTATGTGAACCTTACTAGATGGAAGTAAGGGAGATGGGACATGAAGTTATTTCTAGGATTTGGAGACATACAACGTTTAGCTCAGTTCTGGGCATCTTTGAAATACCTATACAAACTTGTTCCTTCATAGTAACTTGCAACTTTGAATGAGAAAGTGCTTGCTTACAGCAACGCGCTACATGTTCTGAATGCCCGAATTGGGAATCTGTGTCAAAACTTTGTTAGGAATTATGTGATCCTTACTAGCAGGAAGTAAGGGAGTTGGAGCATGAAGTTATTTCTAGAGGTTGGACACATACCAAGTTTAGCTCAGTTCTGGGCATCTTTGAAATACCTATACACACTTGTTCCTACATAGTAACTTGCAACTTTGAATGAGAATGTGCTTGCTTACAGCAACGTGCTATATGTTCTGAATGCCCGAATTGGGAATCTGTGACAAATCTTTGTTAGGAATTATGTGATCCTTACTAGCTGGAAGTAAGGGAGATGGGGCATGAAGTTATTTCTAGGAGTTGGACACATACAAAGTTTAGCACCGTTCGGGGTATCTTTGAAATACCTATACAAACTTGTTCCTACATAGTAACTTGCAACTTTGAATGAGAATGTGCTTCCTTACAGCAACGTGCTATATGTTCTGAATGCCCGAATTGGGAATGTGTGTCAAAAGTTTGTTAGGAATTATGTGATCCTTACTAGCTGGAAGTAAGGGAGATGGGGCATGACATTATTTCTAGGAGTTGGAGATATACCAAGTTTAGCTCAGTTCTGGGTATCTTTGAAATACCTATACAAACTTGTTCCTACATAGTAACTTGCAACTTTGAATGAGAATGTGCTTGCTTACAGCAACGTGCTATATGTTCTGAATGCCCCAATTGGGAATCTGTGTCAAAACTTTGTTAGGAATTATGTGATCCTTACTAGCTGGAAGTAAGGGAGTTGGGGCATGAAATTATTTCTAGAGGTTGGACACATACCAAGTTTAGCTCAGTTCTGGGCATCTTTGAAATACCTATACAAACTTGTTCCTACATAGTAACTTGCAACTTTGAATGAGAATGTGCTTGCTTACAGCAACGTGCTATATGTTCTGAATGCCCGAATTGGGAATCTGTGTCAAAACTTTGTTAGTAATTATGTGATCCTTACTAGCTGGAAGTAAGGGAGATTGGGCATGAAGTTATTTCTAGGAGTTGGAGACATACCAAGTTTAGCTCAGTTCTGGGCATCATTGAAATACCTATACAAACTTGTTCCTACATAGTAACTTGCAACTTTGAATGAGAATGTGCTTGCTTACAGCAACGTGCTATATGTTCTGAATGCCCGAATTGGGAATCTGTGTCAAAACTTTGTTAGGAATTATGTGATCCTTACTAGCTGGAGTAAGGGTGATGGGGCATGAAGTTATTTCTAGGAGTTGGAGACATACAACGTTTAGCTCAGTTCTGGGCATCTTTGAAATACCTTTACAAACTTGTTCCTACATAGTAACTTGCAACTTTGAATGAGAATGTGCTTGCTTACAGCAACGTGCTATATGTTCTGAATGCCCGAATTGGGAATCTGTGTTAAAACTTTGTTAGAAATTATGTGATCCTTACTAGATGGAAGTAAGGGAGATGGGGCATGAAGTTATTTCTAGGAGTTGGAGACATACAACGTTTAGCTCAGTTCTGGGCATCTTTGAAATACCTATACAAACTTGTTCCTTCATAGTAACTTGCACCTTTGAATGAGAAAGTGCTTGCTTACAGCAACGCGCTACATGTTCTGAATGCCCGAATTGGGAATCTGTGTCAAAACTTTGTTAGGAATTATGTGATCCTTACTAGCTGGAAGTAAGGGAGATGGGGCATGAAGTTATTTCTAGGAGTAGGAGACATACCAAGTTTAGCTCAGTTCTGGGCATCTTTGAAATACCTATACACACTTGTTCCTACATAGTAACTTGCAACTTTGAATGAGAATGTGCTTGCTTACAGCAACGTGCTACATGTTCTGAATACCCGAATTGGGAATCTGTGTCAAAACTTTGTTAGGAATTATGTGATCCTTACTAGCTGGAAGTAAGGGAGTTGGGGCATGAAGATATTTCTAGGAGTTGGAGACATACCAAGTTTAGCACAGTTCTGGGCATCTTTGAAATACCTTTACAAACTTGTTCCTACATAGTAACTTGCAACTTTGAATGAGAACGTGCTTGTTTACAGCAACGTGCTATATATTCTGAATGCCCGAATTGGGAATCTGTGTCAAAGCTTTGTTAGGAATTATGTAATCCTTACTAGCTGGAAGTAGGGAGATTGGGCATGAAGTTATTTCTAGGAGTTGGACACATACAAAGTTTAACACCATTCGGGATATCTTTGAAATACCTATACAAACTTGTTCCTACATAGTAACTTGCAACTTTGAATGACAATGGGCTTGGTTACGACAACGTGCTATATGTTCTGAATGCCCGAATTGGGAATCTGTGTCAAAACTTTGTTAGGAATTATGTGATCCTTACTAGCTGGAAGTAGGGGAGATGGGGCATGACGTTGTTTCTAGGAGTTGGAGACATACCAAGTTTAGCTCAGTTCTGGGCATCTTTGAAATACCTATACAAACTTGTTCCTACATAGTAATTTGCAACTTTGAATGAGAATGTGCTTGCTTACAGCAACGTGCTATATGTTCTGAATGCCCCAATTGGGAATCTGTGTCAAAACTTTGTTAGGAATTATGTGATCCTTACTAGCTGGAAGTAAGGGAGATGGGGCATGAAGTTATTTCTAGGAGTTGGAGACATACCACGTTTAGCTCAGTTCTGGGCATCTTTGAAATACCTATACAAACTTGTTCCTACATAGTAACTTGCAACTTTGAATGAGAATGTGCTTGCTTACAGCAACGTGCTGTATGTTCTGAATGCCGGAATTGGGAATCTGTGTCAAATCTTTGTTAGGAATTATGTGATCCTTACTAGCTGGAAGTAAGTGAGATGGGGCATGAAGTTATTTCTAGGAGTTGGAGACATACCACGTTTAGCTCAGTTCTGGGCATCTTTGAAATACCTATACAAACTTGTTCCTACCTAGTAACTTGCATCTTTGAATGAGAATGTGCTTGCTTACAGCAACATGCTATATGTTCTGAATGTCCGAATTGGGAATCTGTGTCAAAACTTTGTTAGGAATTATGTGATCCTTACTAGCTGGAAGTAAGGGAGATGGGGCATGAAGTTATTTCTAGGAGTTGGAGACATACCAAGTTTAGCTCAGTTCTGGGCATCTTTGAAAGTTCTATTCAAACTTGTTCCTACATAGTAACTTGCAACATTGAATGAGAATGTGCTTGCTTACAGCAACGTACTATATGTTCTGAATGCCTGAATTGGGAATCTGTGTCAAAACTTGGTTAGGAATTATGTGATCCTTACTAGCTGGAAGTAAGGGAGTTGGGGCATGAAGTTATTTCTAGGAGTTGGACACATACCAAGTTTAGCTCAGTTCTGGGCATCTTTGAAATACCTATACAAACTTGTTCCTACATAGTAACATGCCACTATGAATGAGAATGTGCTTGCTTACAGCAACGTGCTATATGTTCTGAATGCCCGAATTGGGAATCTGTGTCAAAACTTTGTTAGGAATTATGTGATCCTTAGTAGCTGGAAGTAAGGGAGTTGGGGCATGAAGTTATTTCTAGAGGTTGGACACATACGAAGTTTAGCTCAGTTCTGGGCATCTTTGAAATACCTATACAAACTTGTTCCTACATGGTAACTTGCAACTTTGAATGAGAATGTGCTTACTTACAGCAACGTGCTATATGTTCTGAATGCCCGAATTGGGAATCTGTGTCAAATATTTGTTAGGAATTATGTGATCCTTACTAGCTGGAAGTAAGGGAGATGGGGCCTGAAGTTATTTCTAGGAGTTGGAGACATACCAAGTTTAGCTCAGTTCTGGGCATCTTTGAAATACCTTTACAAACTTGTTCCCACATAGTAACTTGCAACATTGAATGAGAATGTGCTTGCTTACAGCAACGTGCTATATGTTCTGAATGCCCGAATTGGGAATCTGTGTTAAAACTTTGTTAGAAATTATGTGATCCTTACTAGATGGAAGTAAGGGAGATGGGGCATGAAGTTATTTCTAGGAGTTGGAGACATACAACGTTTAGCTCAGTTCTGGGCATCTTTGAAATACCTATACAAACTGGTTCCTTCATAGTAACTTGCAACTTTGAATGAGAAAGTGCTTGCTTACAGCAACGCGCTACATGTTCTGAATGCCCGAATTGGGAATCTGTGTCAAAACTTTGTTAGGAATTATGTGATCCTTACTAGCTGGAAGTAAGGGAGATGGGGCATGAAGTTATTTCTAGGAGTTGGAGACATACAACGTTTAGCTCAGTTCTGGGCATCTTTGAAATACCTGTACAAACTTGTTCCTACATAGTAACTTGCAACTTTGAATGAGAATGTGCTTGCTTACAGCAACGTGCTACATGTTCTGAATGCCCGAATTGGGAATCTGTGTCAAAACTTTGTTAGGAATTATGTTATCCTTACTAGCTGGAAGTAAGGGAGATGGGGCATGAAGTTATTTCTTGGAGTTGGACACATACCAAGTTTAGCTCAGTTCTGGGCATCTTTGAACTACCTTTACAAACTTGTTCCCACATAGTAACTTGCAACTTTGAATGAGAATGTGCTTGCTTACAGCAACGTGCTATATGTTCTGAATGCCCGAATTGGGAATCTGTGTCAAAACTTTGTTAGGAATTATGTGATCCTTACTAGCTGGAAGTAAGGGAGTTGGGGCATGAAGTTATTTCTAGAGGTTGGACACATACCAAGTTTAGCTCAGTTCTGGGCATCTTTGAAATACCTATACAAACTTGTTCCTACATAGTAACTTGCAACTTTGAATGAGAATGTGCTTGCTTACAGCAACGTGCTATATGTTCTGAATGCCCGAATTGGGAATCTGTGTCATATCTTTTTTAGGAATTATGTGATCCTTACTAGATGGAAGTAAGGGAGATGGGGCATGAAGTTATTTCTAGGAGTTAGGAGACATACCAAGTTTAGCTCAGTTCTGGGCATCTTTGAAATACCTTTACAAACTTGTTCCTACATAGTAACTTGCAACTTTGAATGAGAACGTGCTTGTTTACAGCAACGTGCTATATATTCTGAATGCCCGAATTGGGAATCTGTGTCAAAGCTTTGTTAGGAATTATGTAATCCTTACTAGCTGGAAGTAAGGGAGATTGGGCATGAAGTTATTTCTAGGAGTTGGACACATACAAAGTTTAACACCATTCGGGATATCTTTGAAATACCTATACAAACTTGTTCCTACATAGTAACTTGCAACTTTGAATGACAATGGGCTTGGTTACGGCAACGTGCTATATGTTCTGAATGCCCGAATTGGGAATCTGTGTCAAAACTTTGTTAGGAATTATGTGATCCTTACTAGCTGGAAGTAGGGGAGATGGGGCTTGACGTTGTTTCTAGGAGTTGGAGACATACCAAGTTTAGCTCAGTTCTGGGCATCTTTGAAATACCTATACAAACTTGTTCCTACATAGTAATTTGCAACTTTGAATGAGAATGTGCTTGCTTACAGCAACGTGCTATATGTTCTGAATGCCCCAATTGGGAATCTGTGTCAAAACTTTGTTAGGAATTATGTGATCCTTACTAGCTGGAAGTAAGGGAGATGGGGCATGAAGTTATTTCTAGGAGTTGGAGACATACCACGTTTAGCTCAGTTCTGGGCATCTTTGAAATACCTATACACACTTGTTCCTACATAGTAACTTGCAACTTTGAATGAGAATGTGCTTGCTTACAGCAACGTGCTACATGTTCTGAATACCCGAATTGGGAATCTGTGTCAAAACTTTGTTAGGAATTATGTGATCCTTACTAGCTGGAAGTAAGGGAGTTGGGGCATGAAGATATTTCTAGGAGTTGGAGACATACCAAGTTTAGCACAGTTCTGGGCATCTTTGAAATACCTTTACAAACTTGTTCCTACATAGTAACTTGCAACTTTGAATGAGAACGTGCTTGTTTACAGCAACGTGCTATATATTCTGAATGCCCGAATTGGGAATCTGTGTCAAAGCTTTGTTAGGAATTATGTAATCCTTACTAGCTGGAAGTAGGGAGATTGGGCATGAAGTTATTTCTAGGAGTTGGACACATACAAAGTTTAACACCATTCGGGATATCTTTGAAATACCTATACAAACTTGTTCCTACATAGTAACTTGCAACTTTGAATGACAATGGGCTTGGTTACGACAACGTGCTATATGTTCTGAATGCCCGAATTGGGAATCTGTGTCAAAACTTTGTTAGGAATTATGTGATCCTTACTAGCTGGAAGTAGGGGAGATGGGGCATGACGTTGTTTCTAGGAGTTGGAGACATACCAAGTTTAGCTCAGTTCTGGGCATCTTTGAAATACCTATACAAACTTGTTCCTACATAGTAATTTGCAACTTTGAATGAGAATGTGCTTGCTTACAGCAACGTGCTATATGTTCTGAATGCCCCAATTGGGAATCTGTGTCAAAACTTTGTTAGGAATTATGTGATCCTTACTAGCTGGAAGTAAGGGAGATGGGGCATGAAGTTATTTCTAGGAGTTGGAGACATACCACGTTTAGCTCAGTTCTGGGCATCTTTGAAATACCTATACAAACTTGTTCCTACATAGTAACTTGCAACTTTGAATGAGAATGTGCTTGCTTACAGCAACGTGCTGTATGTTCTGAATGCCGGAATTGGGAATCTGTGTCAAATCTTTGTTAGGAATTATGTGATCCTTACTAGCTGGAAGTAAGTGAGATGGGGCATGAAGTTATTTCTAGGAGTTGGAGACATACCACGTTTAGCTCAGTTCTGGGCATCTTTGAAATACCTATACAAACTTGTTCCTACCTAGTAACTTGCATCTTTGAATGAGAATGTGCTTGCTTACAGCAACATGCTATATGTTCTGAATGTCCGAATTGGGAATCTGTGTCAAAACTTTGTTAGGAATTATGTGATCCTTACTAGCTGGAAGTAAGGGAGATGAGGCATGAAGTTATTTCTAGAAGTTGGAGACATACCAAGTTTAGCTCAGTTCTGGGCATCTTTGAAAGTTCTATTCAAACTTGTTCCTACATAGTAACTTGCAACATTGAATGAGAATGTGCTTGCTTACAGCAACGTACTATATGTTCTGAATGCCTGAATTGGGAATCTGTGTCAAAACATGGTTAGGAATTATGTGATCCTTACTAGCTGGAAGTAAGGGAGTTGGGGCATGAAGTTATTTCTAGGAGTTGGACACATACCAAGTTTAGCTCAGTTCTGGGCATCTTTGAAATACCTATACAAACTTGTTCCTACATAGTAACATGCGACTTTGAATGAGAATGTGCTTGCTTACAGCAACGTGCTATATGTTCTGAATGCCCGAATTGGGAATCTGTGTCAAAACTTTGTTAGGAATTATGTGATCCTTAGTAGCTGGAAGTAAGGGAGTTGGGGCATGAAGTTATTTCTAGAGGTTGGAGACATACGAAGTTTAGCTCAGTTCTGGGCATCTTTGAAATACCTATACAAACTTGTTCCTACATGGTAACTTGCAACTTTGAATGAGAATGTGCTTACTTACAGCAACGTGCTATATGTTCTGAATGCCCGAATTGGGAATCTGTGTCAAATATTTGTTAGGAATTATGTGATCCTTACTAGCTGGAAGTAAGGGAGATGGGGCCTGAAGTTATTTCTAGGAGTTGGAGACATACCAAGTTTAGCTCAGTTCTGGGCATCTTTGAAATACCTTTACAAACTTGTTCCCACATAGTAACTTGCAACATTGAATGAGAATGTGCTTGCTTACAGCAACGTGCTATATGTTCTGAATGCCCGAATTGGGAATCTGTGTTAAAACTTTGTTAGAAATTATGTGATCCTTACTAGATGGAAGTAAGGGAGATGGGGCATGAAGTTATTTCTAGGAGTTGGAGACATACAACGTTTAGCTCAGTTCTGGGCATCTTTGAAATACCTATACAAACTGGTTCCTTCATAGTAACTTGCAACTTTGAATGAGAAAGTGCTTGCTTACAGCAACGCGCTACATGTTCTGAATGCCCGAATTGGGAATCTGTGTCAAAACTTTGTTAGGAATTATGTGATCCTTACTAGCTGGAAGTAAGGGAGATGGGGCATGAAGTTATTTCTAGGAGTTGGAGACATACAACGTTTAGCTCAGTTCTGGGCATCTTTGAAATACCTGTACAAACTTGTTCCTACATAGTAACTTGCAACTTTGAATGAGAATGTGCTTGCTTACAGCAACGTGCTACATGTTCTGAATGCCCGAATTGGGAATCTGTGTCAAAACTTTGTTAGGAATTATGTTATCCTTACTAGCTGGAAGTAAGGGAGATGGGGCATGAAGTTATTTCTTGGAGTTGGACACATACCAAGTTTAGCTCAGTTCTGGGCATCTTTGAACTACCTTTACAAACTTGTTCCCACATAGTAACTTGCAACTTTGAATGAGAATGTGCTTGCTTACAGCAACGTGCTATATGTTCTGAATGCCCGAATTGGGAATCTGTGTCAAAACTTTGTTAGGAATTATGTGATCCTTACTAGCTGGAAGTAAGGGAGTTGGGGCATGAAGTTATTTCTAGAGGTTGGACACATACCAAGTTTAGCTCAGTTCTGGGCATCTTTGAAATACCTATACAAACTTGTTCCTACATAGTAACTTGCAACTTTGAATGAGAATGTGCTTGCTTACAGCAACGTGCTATATGTTCTGAATGCCCGAATTGGGAATCTGTGTCATATCTTTTTTAGGAATTATGTGATCCTTACTAGATGGAAGTAAGGGAGATGGGGCATGAAGTTATTTCTAGGAGTTAGGAGACATACCAAGTTTAGCTCAGTTCTGGGCATCTTTGAAATACCTTTACAAACTTGTTCCTACATAGTAACTTGCAACTTTGAATGAGAACGTGCTTGTTTACAGCAACGTGCTATATATTCTGAATGCCCGAATTGGGAATCTGTGTCAAAGCTTTGTTAGGAATTATGTAATCCTTACTAGCTGGAAGTAAGGGAGATTGGGCATGAAGTTATTTCTAGGAGTTGGACACATACAAAGTTTAACACCATTCGGGATATCTTTGAAATACCTATACAAACTTGTTCCTACATAGTAACTTGCAACTTTGAATGACAATGGGCTTGGTTACGGCAACGTGCTATATGTTCTGAATGCCCGAATTGGGAATCTGTGTCAAAACTTTGTTAGGAATTATGTGATCCTTACTAGCTGGAAGTAGGGGAGATGGGGCATGACGTTGTTTCTAGGAGTTGGAGACATACCAAGTTTAGCTCAGTTCTGGGCATCTTTGAAATACCTATACAAACTTGTTCCTACATAGTAATTTGCAACTTTGAATGAGAATGTGCTTGCTTACAGCAACGTGCTATATGTTCTGAATGCCCCAATTGGGAATCTGTGTCAAAACTTTGTTAGGAATTATGTGATCCTTACTAGCTGGAAGTAAGGGAGATGGGGCATGAAGTTATTTCTAGGAGTTGGAGACATACCACGTTTAGCTCAGTTCTGGGCATCTTTGAAATACCTATACAAACTTGTTCCTACATAGTAACTTGCAACTTTGAATGAGAATGTGCTTGCTTACAGCAACGTGCTGTATGTTCTGAATGCCGGAATTGGGAATCTGTGTCAAATCTTTGTTAGGAATTATGTGATCCTTACTAGCTGGAAGTAAGTGAGATGGGGCATGAAGTTATTTCTAGGAGTTGGAGACATACCACGTTTAGCTCAGTTCTGGGCATCTTTGAAATACCTATACAAACTTGTTCCTACCTAGTAACTTGCGTCTTTGAATGAGAATGTGCTTGCTTACAGCAACATGCTATATGTTCTGAATGTCCGAATTGGGAATCTGTGTCAAAACTTTGTTAGGAATTATGTGATCCTTACTAGCTGGAAGTAAGGGAGATGGGGCATGAAGTTATTTCTAGGAGTTGGAGACATACCAAGTTTAGCTCAGTTCTGGGCATCTTTGAAAGTCCTATTCAAACTTGTTCCTACATAGTAACTTGCAACATTGAATGAGAATGCGCTTGCTTACAGCAACGTACTATATGTTCTGAATGCCTGAATTGGGAATCTGTGTCAAAACTTGGTTAGGAATTATGTGATCCTTACTAGCTGGAAGTAAGGGAGTTGGGGCATGAAGTTATTTCTAGGAGTTGGACACATACCAAGTTTAGCTCAGTTCTGGGCATCTTTGAAATACCTATACAAACTTGTTCCTACATAGTAACATGCCACTTTGAATGAGAATATGCTTGCTTACAGCAACGTGCTATATGTTCTGAATGCCCGAATTGGGAATCTGTGTCAAAACTTTGTTAGGAATTATGTGATCCTTAGTAGCTGGAAGTAAGGGAGTTGGGGCATGAAGTTATTTCTAGAGGTTGGACACATACGAAGTTTAGCTCAGTTCTGGGCATCTTTGAAATACCTATACAAACTTGTTCCTACATGGTAACTTGCAACTTTGAATGAGAATGTGCTTACTTACAGCAACGTGCTATATGTTCTGAATGCCCGAATTGGGAATCTGTGTCAAATATTTGTTAGGAATTATGTGATCCTTACTAGCTGGAAGTAAGGGAGATGGGGCCTGAAGTTATTTCTAGGAGTTGGAGACATACCAAGTTTAGCTCAGTTCTGGGCATCTTTGAAATACCTTTACAAACTTGTTCCCACATAGTAACTTGCAACATTGAATGAGAATGTGCTTGCTTACAGCAACGTGCTATATGTTCTGAATGCCCGAATTGGGAATCTGTGTTAAAACTTTGTTAGAAATTATGTGATCCTTACTAGATGGAAGTAAGGGAGATGGGGCATGAAGTTATTTCTAGGAGTTGGAGACATACAACGTTTAGCTCAGTTCTGGGCATCTTTGAAATACCTATACAAACTGGTTCCTTCATAGTAACTTGCAACTTTGAATGAGAAAGTGCTTGCTTACAGCAACGCGCTACATGTTCTGAATGCCCGAATTGGGAATCTGTGTCAAAACTTTGTTAGGAATTATGTGATCCTTACTAGCTGGAAGTAAGGGAGATGGGGCATGAAGTTATTTCTAGGAGTTGGAGACATACAACGTTTAGCTCAGTTCTGGGCATCTTTGAAATACCTGTACAAACTTGTTCCTACATAGTAACTTGCAACTTTGAATGAGAATGTGCTTGCTTACAGCAACGTGCTACATGTTCTGAATGCCCGAATTGGGAATCTGTGTCAAAACTTTGTTAGGAATTATGTGATCCTTACTAGCTGGAAGTAAGGGAGATGGGGCATGAAGTTATTTCTTGGAGTTGGACACATACCAAGTTTAGCTCAGTTCTGGGCATCTTTGAAATACCTTTACAAACTTGTTCCCACATAGTAACTTGCAACTTTGAATGAGAATGTGCTTGCTTACAGCAACGTACTATATGTTCTGAATGCCCGAATTGGGAATCTGTGTCAAAACTTTGTTAGGAATTATGTGATCCTTACTAGCTGGAAGTAAGGGAGTTGGGGCATGAAGTTATTTCTAGAGGTTGGACACATACCAAGTTTAGCTCAGTTCTGGGCATCTTTGAAATACCTATACAAACTTGTTCCTACATAGTAACTTGCAACTTTGAATGAGAATGTGCTTGCTTCCAGCAACGTGCTATATGTTCTGAATGCCCGAATTGGGAATCTGTGTCATATCTTTTTTAGGAATTATGTGATCCTTACTAGATGGAAGTAAGGGAGATGGGGCATGAAGTTATTTCTAGGAGTTAGGAGACATACCAAGTTTAGCTCAGTTCTGGGCATCTTTGAAATACCTTTACAAACTTGTTCCCAAATAGTAACTTGCAATTTTGAATGTGAATGTGCTTGCTTACAGCAACGTGCTATATGTTCTGAATGCCCGAATTGGGAATCTGTGTCAAAACTTTGTTAGGAATTATGTGATCCTTACTAGCTGGAAGTAAGGGAGATGGGGCATGAAGTTATTTCTAGGAGTTGGACACATACAAAGTTTAGCACCGTTCGGGGTATCTTTGAAATACCTATACAAACTTGTTCCTACATAGTAACTTGCAACTTTGAATGAGAATGTGCTTGCTTACAGCAACGTGCTATATGTTCTGAATGCCCGAATTGGGAATCTGTGTCAAAACTTTGTGAGGAATTATGTGATCCTTACTAGCTGGAAGTAAGGGAGATGGGGCATGAAGTTATTTCTTGGAGTTGGACGCATACCAAGTTTAGCTCAGTTCTGGGCATCTTTGAAATACCTATACAAACTTGTTCCTACATAGTAACTTGCAACTTTGAATGAGAATGTGCTTGCTTACAGCAACGTGCTATATGTTCTGAATGCCCGAATTGGGAATCTGTGTCAAAACTTTGTTAGAAATTATGTGATCCTTACTAGATGGAAGTAAGGGAGATGGGGCATGAAGTTATTTCTATGAGTTGGAGACATACAACGTTTAGCTCAGTTCTGGGCATCTTTGAAATACCTATACAAACTTGTTCATACATAGTAACTTGCAACTTTGAATTGAATGTGCTTGCTTACAGCAACGTGCTACATGTTCTGAATGCCCGAATTGGGAATCTGAGTCAAAACTTTGTTAGGAATTATGTTATCCTTACTAGCTGGAAGTAAGGGATACGGGGCATGAAGTTATTTCTAGGAGTTGGAGACATAAAACTTTTAGCTCAGTTCTGGCCATCTTTGAACTACCTATACAAACTTGTTCCTACATAGTAACTTGCAACTTTGAATGAGAATGTGCTTGCTTACAGCAACGTGCTACATGTTCTGAATGCCCGAATTGGGAATCTGTGTCAAAACTTTGTTAGGAATTATGTGATCCTTACTAGCTGGAAGTAAGGGAGATGGGGCATGAAGATATTTCTAGGAGTTGGACACATACCAAGTTTAGCTCAGTTCTGGGCATCTTTGAAATACCTATACGAACATGTTCCTACATGTTAAATTGCAACTTTGAATGAGATTGTGCTTGCTTACAGCAACGTGCTATATGTTCTGAATGCCCGAATTGGGAATCTGTGTCAAAACTTTGTTAGGAATTATGTGATCCTTACTAGATGGAAGTAAGGGAGATGGGGCATGAAGTTATTTCTAGGAGTTGGAGACATACAAAGTTTACCTCAGTTCTGGGCATCTTTGAAATACCTATACAAACTTGTTCCTACATAGTACCTTGCAACTTTGAATGAGAATGTGCTTGCTTCCAGCAACGTGCTATATGTTCTGAATGCCCGAATTGGGAATCTGTGTCATATCTTTTTTAGGAATTATGTGATCCTTACTAGATGGAAGTAAGGGAGATGGGGCATGAAGTTATTTCTAGGAGTTAGGAGACATACCAAGTTTAGCTCAGTTCTGGGCATCTTTGAAATACCTTTACAAACTTGTTCCCAAATAGTAACTTGCAATTTTGAATGTGAATGTGCTTGCTTACAGCAACGTGCTATATGTTCTGAATGCCCGAATTGGGAATCTGTGTCAAAACTTTGTTAGGAATTATGTGAATCTTAGTAGCTGGAAGTAAGGGAGATTGGGCATGAAGTTGTTTCTAGGAGATGGAGACATACAACGTTTAGCTCAGTTCTGGGCATCTTTGAAATACCTATACACTTGTTCCTACATAGTAACTTGCAACTTTGAATGAGAATGTGCTTGCTTAAAGCAAAGTGCTACATGTTCTGAATGATCGAATTGGGAATCTGTGTCAAAACATTGTTAGGAATTATGTGATCCTTACTAGCTGGAATTAAGGGAGGTGGGGCATGAAGTTATTTCTAGGAGTTGGAGACATACCAAGTTTAGCTCAGTTCTGGGCATCTTTGAAAGTCGTATACAACCTTGTTCCTACATAGTAACTTGCAACTTTGAATGAGAATGTGCTTGCTTATCATCAACGTGCTATATGTTCTGAATGCCCGAATTGGGAATCTGTGTCAAAACTTTGTTAGGAATTATGTGATCCTTACTAGCTGGAAGTAAGGGAGATTGGGCATGAAGTTTTTTCTAGGAGTTGGAGACATACAACGTTTAGCTCAGTTCTGGGCATCTTTGAAATACCTATACAAACTTGTTCCTACATAGTAACTTGCAACGTTGAATGAGAATGTGCTTGCTTACAGCAACGTGCTACATGTTCTGAATGCCCGAATTGGGAATCTGTGTCAAAACTTTGTTAGGAATTATGTGATCCTTACTAGCTGGAAGTAAGGGAGATGGGGCATGGAGTTATTTCTAGGAGTTGGACATATACCAAGTTTATCTCAGTTCTGGACATCTTTGAAATACCTATACGAACTTGTTCCTACATATTAAATTGCAACTTTGAATGAGAATGTGCTTGCTTACAGCAACGTGCTATATGTTCTGAATGCCCGAATTGGGAATCTGTGTCAAAATTTGTTAGGAAATATGTGATCCTTACTAGCTGGAAGTAAGGGAGTTGGGGCATGAAGGTATTTCTAGGAGTTGGACACATACCAAGTTTAGCACAGTTCTGGGCATCTTTGAAATACCTATACAAACTTGTTCCTACATAGTAACTTGCAACTTTGAATGAGAATGTGCTTGCTTACAGCAACTTGCTATATGTTCTGAATACCCGAATTGGGAATCTGTGTCAAAACTTTGTTAGGAATTATGTGATCCTTACTAGCTGGAAGTAAGGAAGTTGGGGCATGAAGTTATTTCTAGGAGTAGGAGACATACCAAGTTTAGCTCAGTTCTGGGCATCTTTGAAATACCTATACAAACTTGTTCCTACATAGTAACTTGCAACTTTGAATGAGAATGTGCTTGCTTACAGCAACCTGCTGTATGTTCTGAATGCCCGAATTGGGAATCTGTGTCAAAACTATGTTAGTAATTATGTGATCCTTACTGGCTGGAAGTAATGGTGATGGGGCATGAAGTTATTTCTAGGAGTTGGAGACATACAACGTTTAGTTCAGTTCTGGGCATCTTTGAAATACCTTTACAAACTTGTTCCTACATAGTAACTTGCAACTTTCAATGAGAATGTGCTTGCTTACAGCAACGTGCTATATGTTCTGAATGCCCGAATTGGGAATCTGTGTCAAAACTTTGTTAGGAATTATGTGCTCCTTACAAGCTGGAAGTAAGGGAGTTGGGTCATGAAGTTATTTCTAGGAATTGGACTCATACCAAGTTTAGCTCAGTTCTGGGCATCTTTGAAATACCTATACAAACTTGTTCCTACATAGTAACTTGCAACTTTGAATGAGAATGTGCTTGCTTACAGCAACGTGCTATATGTTCTGAATGCCCGAATTGGGAATCTGTGTCAAAACTTTGTTAGAAATTATGTGATCCTTACTAGATGGAAGTAAGGGAGTTGGGGCATGAAGTTATTTCTAGGAATTGGACTCATACCAAGTTTAGCTCAGTTCTGGGCATCTTTGAAATACCTATACAAACTTGTTCCTACATAGTAACTTGCAACTTTGAATGAGAATGTGCTTGCTTACAGCAACGTGCTATATGTTCTGAGTGCCTGAATTGGGAATCTGTGTCAAATCTTTGTTAGGAATTATGTGATCCTCACTAGCTGGAAGTAAGGGAGATTGGGCATGAAGTTATTTCTAGGAGTTGGAGACATACAACGTTTAGCTCAGTTCTGGGCATCTTTGAAATACCTATACAAACTTGTTCCTACATAGTAACTTGCAACTTTGAATGAGAATGTGCTTTCTTACAGCAACGTGCTATATGTTCTGAATGCCCGAATTGGGAATCTGTGTCAAAACTCTTTTAGTAATTATGTGATCCTTACTGGCTGGAAGTAATGGTGATGGGGCATGAAGTTATTTCTAGGAGTTGGAGACATACAACGTTTAGTTCAGTTCTGGGCATCTTTGAAATTCCTTTACAAACTTGTTCCTACATAGTAACTTGCAACTTTGAATGAGAATGTGCTTGCTTACAGCAACCTGCTATATGTTCTGAATGCCCGAATTGGGAATCTGTGTCAAAACTTTGTTAGTAATTATGAGATCCTTACTGGCTGGAAGTAATGGTGATGGGGCATGAAGTTATTTCTTGGAGTTGGAGACATACAACGTTTAGTTCAGTTCTGGGCATCTTTGAAATACCTTTACAAACTTGTTCCCACATAGTAACTTGCAACTTTGAATGAGAATGTGCTTGCTTACAGCAACGTGCTATATGTTCTGAATGCCCGAATTGGGAAATCTGTGTCAAAACTTTGTTAGGAATTATGTGATCCTTACTAGCTGGAAGTAAGAGAGATGGGGCATGAAGTTATTTCTAGGAGTTGGAGACATACAACGTTTAGCTCAGTTCTGGGCATCTTTGAAATACCTATACAAACTTGTTCCTACATAGTAACTTGCAACTTTGAATGAGAATGTGCTTGCTTACAGCAACGTGCTACATGTTCTGAATGCCCGAATTGGGAATCTGTGTCAAAATTTGTTAGGAAATATGTGATCCTTACTAGCTGGAAGTAAGGGAGTTGGGGCATGAAGGTATTTCTAGGAGTTGGACACATAGCAAGTTTAGCACAGTTCTGGGTATCTTTGAAATACCTATACAAACTTGTTCCTACATAGTAACTTGCAACTTTGAATGAGAATGTGCTTGCTTACGGCAACGTGCTATATGTTCTGAATGCCCGAATTGGGAATTTGTGTCAAAACATTGTTAGGAATTATGTGATCCTTACTAGCTGGAAGTAAGGGAGATGGGGCATGAAGTTATTTCAAGGAGTTGGAGACATACCAAGTTTAGCTCAGTTCTGGGCATCTTTGAAATACCTATACAAACTTGTTCCTACATAGTAACTTGCATCTTTGAATGAGAATGTGCTTGCTTACAGCAACGTGCTATATGTTCTGAATGCCCGAATTGGGAATCTGTGTCAAAATTTGTTAGGAATTATGTGATCCTTACTAGCTGGAAGTAAGGGAGATGTGACATGAAGTTATTTCTAGGAGTTGGAGACATACAACGTTTAGCTCAGTTCTGGGCATCTTTGAAATACCTATACAAACTTGTTCCTATATAGTAACTTGCAACTTTGAATGAGAATGTGCTTGCTTACAGCAACGTGCTATATGTTCTGAATGCCCGAATTGGGAATCTGTTTCAAAACTTTGTTAGGAATTATGTGATCCTTACTAGCTGGAAGTAAGGGAGATGGGGCATGAAGTTATTTCTAGGAGTTGGACACATACAATGTTTAGCTGAGTTCTGGGCATCTTTGAAATACCTATGCAAACTGGTTCCTACATAGTAACTTGCAACTTTGAATGAGAATGTGCTTGCTTACAGCAACGTGCTATATGTTCTGAATGCCCGAATTGGGAATCTGTGTCAAAATTTGTTAGAAATTATGTGATCCTTACTAGCTGGAAGTAAGGGAGTTGGGGCATGAAGGTATTTCTAGGAGTTGGACACATACTAAGTTTAGCAGAGTTCTGGGCATCTTTGAAATACCTTTCCAAACTTGTTCCTACATAGTAACTTGCAACTTTGAATGAGAATGTGCTTGCTTACAGCAACGTGCCATATGTTCTGAATGCCCGAATTGGGAATCTGTGTGAAAACTTTGTTAGGAATTATGTGATCCTTACTAGCTGGAAGTAAGGGAGATGGGGCATGAAGTTATTTCTAGGAGTTGGACACATACCAAGTTTAGCTCAGTTCTGGGCATCTTTGAAAGTCCTATTCAAACTTGTTCCTACATAGTAACTTGCATCTTTGAATGAGAATGTGCTTGCTTACAGCAACGTGCTATATGTTCTGAATGCCCGAATTGGGAATCTGTGTCAAAACTTTGTTAGGAATTATGTGCTCCTTACAAGCTGGAAGTAAGGGAGTTGGGGCATGAAGTTATTTTTAGGAATTGGACTCATACCAAGTTTAGCTCAGTTCTGGGCATCTTTGAAATACCTATACAAACTTGTTCCTACATAGTAACTTGCAACTTTGAATGAGAATGTGTTTGCTTACAGCAACGTGCCATATGTTCTGAATGCCCGAATTCGGAATCTGTGTCAAAATTTGTTAGGAATTATGTGATCCTTACTAGCTGTAAGTAAGGTAGATGGGGCATGAAGTTATTTCTAGGAGTTGGACACATACAACGTTTAGCTCAGTTCTGGGCATCTTTGAAATACCTATACAAACTTGTTCCTACATAGTAACTTGCAACTTTTAATGAGAATGTGCTTGCTTACAGCAACCTGCTATATGTTCTGAATGCCCGAAGTGGGAATCTGTGTCAAAACTTTGTTAGGAATTATGTGATCCTTACTAGATGGAAGTAAGTGAGACGCGGCATGAAGTTATTTCTAGGAGTTTTAGACATACAACGTTTGGCTCAGTTCTGGGCATCTTTGAAATACCTATACAAACTTGTTCCTACATAGTAACTTGCAACTTTCAATGAGAATGTGCTTGCTTACAGCAACGTGCTATATGTTCTGAATGCCCGAATTGGGAATCTGTGTCAAAACTTTGTTAGGAATTATGTGATCCTTACTAGCTGGAAATAAGGGAGTTGGGGCATGAAGTTATTTCTAGAGGTTGGACACATACCAAGTTTAGCTCAGTTCTGGGCATCTTTGAAATAACTATACAAACTTGATCCTACATAGTAACTTGCAACTTTGAATGAGAATGTGCTTGCTTACAGCAACGTGCTATATGTTCTGAATGCCCGAATTGGGAATCTGTGTCAAAACTTTGTTAGGAATTATGTGATCCTTACTAGCTGGAAGTAAGGGAGTTGTGGCATGAAGTTATTTCTAGGAGTTGGACACATACCAAGTTTAGCTCAGTTCTGGGCATCTTTGAAATACCTATAAAAACTTGTTCCTACATAGTAACTTGCAAATTTGAATGAGAATGTGCTTGCTTACAGCAACGTGCTATATGTTCTAAATGCCCGAATTGGGAATCTGTGTCAAAACTTTGTTAGGAATTATGTGATCCTTACTAGCTGGAAGTAAGGGAGTTGGGGCATGAAGTTATTTCTAGAGGTTGGTCACATACCAAGTTTAGCTCAGTTCTGGACATCTTTGAAATACCTATACAAACTTGTTCCTACATAGTAACTTGCAACTTTGAATGAGAATGTGCTTGTTTACGGCAACGTGCTATATGTTCTGAATGCCCGAATTGGGAATCTGTGTCAAAACTTTGTTAGAAATTATGTGATCCTTACTAGATGGAAGTAAGGGAGATGGGGCATGAAGTTATGTCTAGGAGTTGGAGACATACCAAGTTTAGCTCAGTTCTGGGCATCTTTGAAATACCTATACAAACTTGTTCGTACATAGTAACTTGCAACTTTGAATGAGAATGTGCTTGCTTACAGCAACGTGCTATATGTTCTGAATGCCTGAATTGGGAATCTGTGTCAAAACTTTGTTAGGAATTATGTGATCCTTACTAGCTGGAAGTAAGGGAGTTGGGGCATGAAGTTATTTCTAGAGGTTGGACACATACCAAGTTTAGCTCAGTTCTGGGCATCTTTGAAATACCTATACAAACTTGTTCCTGCATACTAACTTTCAACTTTGAATGAGAATGTGCTTGCTTACAGCAAACGTGCTATATGTTCTGAATGCCCGAATTGGGAATCTGTGTCAAAACTTTGTTAGGAATTATGTGATCCTTACTAGCTGGAAGTAAGGGAGTTGGGGCATGAAGTTATTTCTAGAGGTTGGACACATACCAAGTTTAGCTCAGTTCTGGGCATCTTTGAAATACCTATACAAACTTGTTCCTACATACTAACTTTCAACTTTGAATGAGAATGTGCTTGCTTACAGCAAACGTGCTATATGTTGTGAATGCCCGAATTGGGAATCTGTGTCAAAACTTTGTTAGGAATTATGTGATCCTTACTAGCTGGAAGTAAGGGTGATGGGGCATGAAGTTATTTCTAGGAGTTGGGGACATACCAAGTTTAGCTCAGTTCTGGGCATCTTTGAAATACCTTTACAAACATGTTCCTACATACTAACTTGCAACTATGAATGAGAATGTGCTTGCTTACAGCAACGTGCTATATGTTCTGAATGCCCGAATTGGGAATCTGTGTCAAAACTTTGTTAGAAATTATGTGATCCTTACTAGATGGAAGTAAGGGAGATGGGGCATGAAGTTATTTCTAGGAGTTGGAGACATACAACGTTTAGCTCAGTTCTGGACATCTTTGAACTACCTATACAAACTTGTTCCTACATAGTAACTTGCAACTTTGAATGAGAATGTGCTTGCTTATCATCAACGTGCTATATGTTCTGAGTGCCCGAATTGGGAATCTGTGTCAAATCTTTGTTAGGAATTATGTGATCCTCACTAGCTGGAAGTAAGGGAGATTGGGCATGAAGTTATTTCTAGGAGTTGGAGACATACAACGTTTAGTTCAGTTCTGGGCATCTTTGTAATACCTTTACAAACTTGTTCCTACATAGTAACTTGCAACTTTGAATGAGAATGTGCTTGGTTACAGCAACGTGCTATATGTTCTGAATGCCCGAATTGGGAATCTGTGTCAAAACTTTGTTAGAAATTATGTGATCCTTACTAGATGGAAGTAAGGGAGATGGGGCATGGAGTTATTTCTAGGAGTTGGAGACATACAACGTTTAGCTCAGTTCTGGGCATCTTTGAACTACCTATACAAACTTGTTCCTACATAGTAACTTGCAACTTTGAATGGGAATGTGCTTGCTTATCATCAACGTGCTATATGTTCTGAGTGCCCGAATTGGGAATCTGTGTCAAAACTTTGTTAGGAATTATGTGATCCTTATTAGCTGGAAGTAAGGGAATTGGGGCATGAAGTTATTTCTAGAGGTTGGACACATACCAAGTTTAGCTCAGTTCTGGGCATCTTTGAAATACCTATACAAACTTGTTCCTACATACTAACTTTCAACTTTGAATGAGAATTTGCTTGCTTACAGCAAACGTGCTATATGTTCTGAATGCCCGAATTGGGAATCTGTGTCAAAACTTTGTTAGGAATTATGTGATCCTTACTAGCTGGAAGTAAGGGAGTTGGGGCATGAAGTTATTTCTAGAGGTTGGACACATACCAAGTTTAGCTCAGTTCTGGGCATCTTTGAAATACCTATACAAACTTGTTCCTACATACTAACTTTCAACTTTGAATGAGAATGTGCTTGCTTACAGCAAACGTGCTATATGTTCTGAATGCCCGAATTGGGAATCTGTGTCAAAACTTTGTTAGGAATTATGTGATCCTTACTAGCTGGAAGTAAGGGTGATGGGGCATGAAGTTATTTCTATGAGTTGGAGACATACCAAGTTTAGCTCAGTTCTGGGCATCTTTGAAATACCTTTACAAACTTGTTCCTACATACTAACTTGCAACAATGAATGAGAATGTGCTTGCTTACAGCAACGTGCTATATGTTCTGAATGCCCGAATTGGGAATCTGTGTCAAAACTTTGTTAGAAATTATGTGATCCTTACTAGATGGAAGTAAGGGAGATTGGGCATGAAGTTATTTCTAGGAGTTGGAGACATACAACGTTTAGCTCAGTTCTGGGCATCTTTGAAATACCTATACAAACTTGTTCCTACATAGTAACTTGCAACTTTGAATGAGAATGTGCTTGCTTACAGCAACGTGCTATATGTTCTGAATGCCCTAATTGGGAATCTGTGTCAGAACTTTGTTAGTAATTATGTGATCCTTACTAGCTGGAAGTAAGGGATATGGGGCATGAAGTTATTTCTAGGAGTTGGAGACATACAACGTTTAGCTCAGTTCTGGGCATCTTTGAAATACCTATATAAACTTGTTCCTACATAGTAACTTGCAACGTTGAATGAGAATGTGCTTGCTTACAGCAACGTGCTACATGTTCTGAATGCCCGAATTGGGAATCTGTGTCAAAACTTTGTTAGGAATTATGTGATCCTTACTAGCTGGAAGTAAAGGAGATGGGGCATGGAGTTATTTCTAGGAGTTGGACACAAACCAAGTTTAGCTCAGTTCTGGGCATCTTTGAAATACCTATATGAACTTGTTCCTACATATTAAATTGCAACTTTGAATGAGAATGTGCTTGCTTACAGCAACGTGCTATATGTTCTGAATGCCCGAATTGGGAATCTGTGTCAAAATTTGTTAGGAAATATGTGATCCTTACTAGCTGGAAGTAAGGGAGTTGGGGCATGAAGGTATTTCTAGGAGTTTGAGACATACAACGTTTAGCTCAGTTCTGGCATCTTTGAAATACCTATACAAACTTGTTCCTACATACTAACTTGCAACTTTGAATGAGAATGTGCTTGCTTACAGCAACGTGCTATATGTTCTGAGTGCCCGAATTGGGAATCTGTGTCAAATCTTTGTTAGGAATTATGTGATCCTCACAAGCTGGAAGTAAGGGAGATTGGGCATGAAGTTATTTCTAGGAGTTGGAGACATACAACGTTTAGCTCAGTTCTGGGCATCTTTGAAATACCTATACAAACTTGTTCCTACATAGTAACTTGCAACTTTGAATGAGAATGTGCTTGCTTACAGCAACGTGCTATATGTTCTGAATGCCCGAATTGGGAATCTGTGTCAAATCTTTGTTAGTAATTATGTGATCCTTACTGGCTGGAAGTCATGGTGATGGGGCATGAAGTTATTTCTAGGAGTTGGAGACATACAACGTTTAGTTCAGTTCTGGGCATCTTTGTAATACCTTTACAAACTTGTTCCTTCCTAGTAACTTGCAACTTTGAATGAGAATGTGCTTGGTTACAGCAACGTGCTATATGTTCTGAATGCCCGAATTGGGAATCTGTGTCAAAACTTTGTTAGAAATTATGTGATCCTTACTAGATGGAAGTAAGGGAGATGGGGCATGGAGTTATTTCTAGGAGTTGGAGACATACAACGTTTAGCTCAGTTCTGGGCATCTTTGAACTACCTATACAAACTTGTTCCTACATAGTAACTTGCAACTTTGAATGGGAATGTGCTTGCTTATCATCAACGTGCTATATGTTCTGAGTGCCCGAATTGGGAATCTGTGTCAAAACTTTGTTAGGAATTATGTGATCCTTATTAGCTGGAAGTAAGGGAATTGGGGCATGAAGTTATTTCTAGAGGTTGGACACATACCAAGTTTAGCTCAGTTCTGGGCATCTTTGAAATACCTATACAAACTTGTTCCTACATAGTAACTTGCAACTTTGAATGAGAATGTGCTGGCTTACAGCAACGTGCTACATGTTCTGAATGCCCGAATTGGGAATCTGTGTCAAAACTTTGTTAGGAATTATGTGATCCTTACTAGATGGAAGTAAGGGAGATGGTGCATGAAGTTATTTCTAGGAGTTGGACACATACCAAGTTTAGCTCAGTTCTGGGCATCTTTGAAATACCTATATGAACTTGTTCCTACATATTAAATTGCAACTTTGAATGAGAATGTGCTTGCTTACAGCAACGTGCTATATGTTCTGAATGCCCGAATTGGGAATCTGTGTCAAAATTTGTTAGGAAATATGTGATCCTTACTAGCTGGAAGTAAGGGAGTTGGGGCATGAAGGTATTTCTAGGAGTTTGAGACATACAACGTTTAGCTCAGTTCTGGCATCTTTGAAATACCTATACAAACTTGTTCCTACATACTAACTTGCAACTTTGAATGAGAATGTGCTTGCTTACAGCAACGTGCTATATGTTCTGAGTGCCCGAATTGGGAATCTGTGTCAAATCTTTGTTAGGAATTATGTGATCCTCACAAGCTGGAAGTAAGGGAGATTGGGCATGAAGTTATTTCTAGGAGTTGGAGACATACAACGTTTAGCTCAGTTCTGGGCATCTTTGAAATACCTATACAAACTTGTTCCTACATAGTAACTTGCAACTTTGAATGAGAATGTGCTTGCTTACAGCAACGTGCTATATGTTCTGAATGCCCGAATTGGGAATCTGTGTCAAATCTTTGTTAGTAATTATGTGATCCTTACTGGCTGGAAGTCATGGTGATGGGGCATGAAGTTATTTCTAGGAGTTGGAGACATACAACGTTTAGTTCAGTTCTGGGCATCTTTGTAATACCTTTACAAACTTGTTCCTTCCTAGTAACTTGCAACTTTGAATGAGAATGTGCTTGGTTACAGCAACGTGCTATATGTTCTGAATGCCCGAATTGGGAATCTGTGTCAAAACTTTGTTAGAAATTATGTGATCCTTACTAGATGGAAGTAAGGGAGATGGGGCATGGAGTTATTTCTAGGAGTTGGAGACATACAACGTTTAGCTCAGTTCTGGGCATCTTTGAAATACCTATATGAACTTGTTCCTACATATTAAATTGCAACTTTGAATGAGAATGTGCTTGCTTACAGCAACGTGCTATATGTTCTGAATGCCCGAATTGGGAATCTGTGTCAAAATTTGTTAGGAAATATGTGATCCTTACTAGCTGGAAGTAAGGGAGTTGGGGCATGAAGGTATTTCTAGGAGTTGGAGACATACCAAGTTTAGCTCAGTTCTGGCATCTTTGAAATACCTATACAAACTTGTTCCTACATACTAACTTGCAACTTTGAATGAGAATGTGCTTGCTTACAGCAACGTGCTATATGTTCTGAATGCCCGAATTGGGAATCTGTGTCAAAACTTTGTTAGAAATTATGTGATCCTTACTAGATGGAAGTAAGGGAGATGGGGCATGAAGTTATTTCTAGGAGTTGGAGACATACAACGTTTAGCTCAGTTCTGGGCATCTTTGAACTACCTATACAAACTTTTTCCTACGTAGTAACTTTCAACTTTGAATGAGAATGTGCTTGCTTATCATCAACGTGCTATATGTTCTGAGTGCCCGAATTGGGAATCTGTGTCAAAACTTTGTTAGGAATTATGTGATCCTTACTAGCTGGAAGTAAGGGAGATGGGGCATGAAGTTATTTCTAGGAGTTGGACACAAACCAAGTTTAGCTCAGTTCTGGGCATCTTTGAAATACCTATATGAACTTGTTCCTACATATTAAATTGCAACTTTGAATGAGAATGTGCTTGCTTACAGCAACGTGCTATATGTTCTGAATGCCCGAATTGGGAATCTGTGTCAAAATTTGTTAGGAAATATGTGATCCTTACTAGCTGGAAGTAAGGGAGTTGGGGCATGAAGGTATTTCTAGGAGTTGGAGACATACCAAGTTTAGCTCAGTTCTGGCATCTTTGAAATACCTATACAAACTTGTTCCTACATACTAACTTGCAACTTTGAATGAGAATGTGCTTGCTTACAGCAACGTGCTATATGTTCTGAATGCCCGAATTGGGAATCTGTGTCAAAACTTTGTTAGAAATTATGTGATCCTTAATAGATGGAAGTAAGGGAGATGGGGCATGAAGTTATTTCTAGGAGTTGGAGACATACAACGTTTAGCTCAGTTCTGGGCATCTTTGAACTACCTATACAAACTTTTTCCTACATAGTAACTTTCAACTTTGAATGAGAATGTGCTTGCTTATCATCAACGTGCTATATGTTCTGAGTGCCCGAATTGGGAATCTGTGTCAAAACTTTGTTAGGAATTATGTGATCCTTACTAGCTGGAAGTAAGGGAGATGGGGCATGAAGTTATTTCTAGGAGTTGGACACAAACCAAGTTTAGCTCAGTTCTGGGCATCTTTGAAATACCTATATGAACTTGTTCCTACATATTAAATTGCAACTTTGAATGAGAATGTGCTTGCTTACAGCAACGTGCTATATGTTCTGAATGCCCGAATTGGGAATCTGTGTCAAAATTTGTTAGGAAATATGTGATCCTTACTAGCTGGAAGTAAGGGAGTTCGGGCATGAA
The DNA here is from genome assembly GCF_020826845.1 of Diceros bicornis minor. Taxonomy (NCBI): domain Eukaryota; kingdom Metazoa; phylum Chordata; class Mammalia; order Perissodactyla; family Rhinocerotidae; genus Diceros; species Diceros bicornis. The sequence goes on along the minus strand of NW_026690895.1, from coordinate 407,010 downwards.
GGTATTTCTAGGAGTTGGAGACATACCAAGTTTAGCTCAGTTCTGGCATCTTTGAAATACCTATACAAACTTGTTCCTACATACTAACTTGCAACTTTGAATGAGAATGTGCTTGCTTACAGCAACGTGCTATATGTTCTGAATGCCCGAATTGGGAATCTGTGTCAAAACTTTGTTAGAAATTATGTGATCCTTACTAGATGGAAGTAAGGGAGATGGGGCATGAAGTTATTTCTAGGAGTTGGAGACATACAACGTTTAGCTCAGTTCTGGGCAACTTTGAACTACCTATACAAACTTTTTCCTACATAGTAACTTTCAACTTTGAATGAGAATGTGCTTGCTTATCATCAACGTGCTATATGTTCTGAGTGCCCGAATTGGGAATCTGTGTCAAAACTTTGTTAGGAATTATGTGATCCTTACTAGCTGGAAGTAAGAGAGATGGGGCATGAAGTTATTTCTAGGAGTTGGAGACATACAACGTTTAGCTCAGTTCTGGGCATCTTTGAAATACCTATACAAACTTGTTCCTACATAGTAACTTGCAACTTTGAATGAGAATGTGCTTGCTTATAGAAACTTGCTATATGTTCTGAATACCCGAATTGGGAATCTGTGTCAAAACTTTGTTAGGAATTATGTGATCCTTACTAGCTGGAAGTAAGGGACTTGGGGCATGAAGTTATTTCTAGGAGTAGGAGACATACCAAGTTTAGTTCAGTTCTGGTCATCTTTGAAATACCTATACAAACTTGTTCCTACATAGTAACTTGCATCTTTGAATGAGAATGTGCTTGCTTACAGCAACGTGCTATATGTTCTGAATGCCCGAATTGGGAATCTGTGTCAAAATTTGTTAGGAATTATGTGATCCTTACTAGCTGGAAGTAAGGGAGATGGGGCATGAAGTTATTTCTAGGAGTTGGAGACATACAACGTTTAGCTCAGTTCTGGGCATCTTTGAAATACCTATACAAACTTGTTCCTACATAGTAACTTGCAACTTTGAATGAGAATGTGCTTGCTTACAGCAACGTGCTATATGTTCTGAATGCCCGAATTGGGAATCTGTGTCAAAACTTTGTTAGGAATTATGTGATCCTTACTAGCTGGACGTAAGGGAGTTGGGGCATGAAGTTATTTCTAGAGGTTGGTCACATACCAAGTTTAGCTCAGTTCTGGACATCTTTGAAATACCTATACAAACTTGTTCCTACACAGTAACTTGCAACTTTGAATGAGAATGTGCTTGCTTACAGCAACGTGCTATATGTTCTAAATGCCCGAATTGGGAATCTGTGTCAAAATTTTGTTAGGAATTATGTGATCCTTACTAGCTGGAAGTAAGGGAGTTGGGGCATGAAGTTATTTCTAGAGATTGGACACATACCAAGTTTAGCTCAGTTCTGGGCATCTTTGAAACACCTATACAAACTTGTTCCTACATAGTAACTTGCAACTTTGAATGAGAATGTGCTTGCTTACGGCAACGTGCTATATGTTCTGAATGCCCGAATTGGGAATCTGTGTCAAAACTTTGTTAGGAATTATGTGATCCTTACTAGCTGGAAGTAAGGGAGATGGGGCATGAAGTTATTTCTAGGAGTTGGACACATACCAAGTTTAGCTCAGTTCTGGGCATCTTTGAAATACCTATACAAACTTGTTCCTACATAGTAACTTGCAACTTTGAATGAGAATGTGCTTGCTTACGGCAACGTGCTATATGTTCTGAATGCCCGAATTGGGAATCTGTGTCAAATCTTTGTTAGGAATTATGTGATCCTTACTAGCTGGAAGTAAGGGAGATGGCGCATGAAGTTATTTCTAGGAGTTGGAGACATACAACGTTTAGCTCAGTTCTGGACATCTTTGAAATACCTATACAAACTTGTTCCTACATAGTAACTAGCAACTTTGAATGAGAATGTGCTTGCTTACAGCAACGTGCTATATGTTCTGAATGCCCGAATTGGGAATCTGTGTCAAAACTTTGTTAAGAATTATGTGATCCTTACTAGCTGGAAGAAAGGGAGATGCGGCATGAAGTTATTTCTAGGAGTTGGAGACATACCAAGTTTAGCTCAGTTCTGGGGATCTTTGAAAGTCCTATACAAACTTGTTCCCACATAGTAACTTGCAACTTTGAATGAGAATGTGCTTGCTTTACAGCAACGTGCTATATGTTCTGAATGCCCGAATTGGGAATCTGTGTCAAAACTTTGTTAGGAATTATGTGATCCTTACTAGCTTGAAGTAAGTGAGTTGGGGCATGATGTTATTTCTAGGAGTTGGACACATACCAAGTTTAGCTGAGTTCTGGGCATCTTTGAAATACCTATACAAACTTGTTCCTACATAGTAACTTGCAAATTTGAATGAGAATGTGCTTGCTTACAGCAACGTGCTATATGTTCTAAATGCCCGAATTGGGAATCTGTGTCAAAACTTTGTTAGGAATTATGTGATCCTTACTAGCTGGAAGTAAGGGAGTTGGGGCATGAAGTTATTTCTAGAGGTTGGACACATACCAAGTTTAGCTCAGTTCTGGACATCTTTGAAATACCTATACAAACTTGTTCCTACATAGTAACATGCAAATTTGAATGAGAATGTGCTTGCTTACAGCAACGTGCTATATGTTCTGAATGCCCGAAATGGGAATCTGTGTCAAAACTTTGTTAGGAATTATGTGATCCTTACTAGCTGGAAGTAAGGAAGATGGGGCATGAAGTTATTTCTAGGAGTTGGACACATACCAAGTTTAGCTCAGTTCTGGGCATCTTTGAAATACCTATACAAACTTGTTCCTACATAGTAACTTGCAACTTTGAATGAGAATGTGCTTGCTTACAGCAACGTGCTATATGTTCTAAATGCCCGAATTGGGAATCTGTGTCAAAACTTTGTTAGGAATTATGTGATCCTTACTAGCTGGAAGTAAGGGAGTTGGGGCATGAAGTTATTTCTAGAGATTGGACACATACCAAGTTTAGCTCAGTTCTGGGCATCTTTGAAACACCTATACAAACTTGTTCCTACATAGTAACTTGCAACTTTGAATGAGAATGTGCTTGCTTACGGCAACGTGCTATATGTTCTGAATGCCCGAATTGGGAATCTGTGTCAAAACTTTGTTAGGAATTATGTGATCCTTACTAGCTGGAAGTAAGGGAGATGGTGCATGAAGTTATTTCTAGGAATTGGACACATACCAAGTTTAGCTCAGTTCTGGGCATCTTTGAAATACCTATACAAACTTGTTCCTACATAGTAACTTGCAACTTTGAATGAGAATGTGCTTGCTTACGGCAACGTGCTATATGATCTGAATGCCCGAATTGGGAATCTGTGTCAAAACTTTGTTAGGAATTATGTGATCCTTACTAGCTGGAAGTAAGGGAGATGGGACATGAAGTTATTTCTAGGAGTTGGAGACATACAACGTTTAGCTCAGTTCTGGGCATCTTTGAAATACCTATACAAACTTGTTCCTACATAGTAACTTGCAACTTTGAATGAGAATGTGCTTGCTTACAGCAACGTGCTATATGTTCTGAATGCCCGAATTGGGAATCTGTGTCAAAATTTGTTAGGAATTATGAGATCCTTACTAGCTGGAAGTAAGGGAGATTGGGCATGAAGTTATTTCTAGGAGTTGGAGTCATACAACTTTTAGCTCAGTTCTGGGCATCTTTGAAATACCTATACAAACTTGTTCCTACATAGTAACTTGCCACTTTGAATGAGAATGTGCTTGCTTACGGCAACGTGCTATATGTTCTGAATGCCCGAATTGGGAATCTGTGACAAAACTTTGTTAGGAATTATGTTATCCTTACTAGCAGGAAGTAAGGGAGATGGGGCATGAAGTTATTCCTAGGAGTTGGAGACATACAACGTTTAGCTCAGTTCTGGGCATCTTTGAAATACCTATACAAACTTGTTCCTACATAGTACCTTGCAACTTTGAATGAGAATGTGCTTGGTTATAGCAACGTGCTATATGTTCTGAATGCCCGAATTGGGAATCTGTGTCAAAACTTTGTTAGGAATTATGTGATCCTTACTAGCTGGAAGAAAGGGAGATGGGGCATGAAGTTATTTCTAGGAGTTGGAGACATACCAAGTTTAGCTCAGTTCTGGGCATCTTTGAAAGTCCTATACAAACTTGTTCCTACATACTAACTTGCAACTTTGAATGAGAATGTGCTTGCTTACAGCAACGTGCTATATGTTCTGAATGCCCGAATTGGGAATCTGTGTCAAAACTTTGTTAGAAATTATGTGATCCTTACTAGATGGAAGTAAGGGAGATGGGGCATGAAGTTATTTCTAGGAGTTGGAGACATACAACGTTTAGCTCAGTTCTGGGCATCTTTGAAAGTCCTATTCAAACTTCTTCCTACATAGTAACTTGCAACTTTGAATGAGAATGTGCTTGCTTACAGCAACGTGCTATATGTTCTGAATGCCCTAATTGGGAATCTGTGTCTAAACTTTGTTAGGAATTATGTGATCCTTACTAGCTGGAAGTAAGGGAGTTGGGGCATGAAGTTATTTCTAGGAGTTGGGCACATACCAAGTTTAGCTCAGTTCTGTGCACCTTTGAAATACCTATACAAACTTGTTCCTACATAGTAACTTGCAAATTTGAATGACAATGTGCTTGCTTACAGCAACGTGCTATATGTTCTAAATGCCCGAATTGGGAATTTGTGTCAAAACTTTGTTAGGAATTATGTCATCCTTACTAGCTGGAAGTAAGGGAGTTGGGGCATGAAGTTATTTCTAGAGGTTGGACACATACCAAGATTAGCTCAGGTCTGGGCATCTTTGAAATACCTATACAAACTTGTTCCTAGATAGTAACTTGCAACTTTGAATGAGAATGTGCTTGCTTACAGCAACGTGCTATATGTTCTGAATGACCGAATTGGGAATCTGTGTCAAAACTTTGTTAGGAATTATGTGATCCTTACTAGCTGGAAGTAAGGGTGATGGGGCATGAAAGTATTTCTAGGAGTTGGACAGATACCAAGTTTAGCTCAGTTCTGGGCATCTTTGAAATACCTATACAAACTTGTTCCTACATAGTAACTTGCAACTTTGAATGAGAATGTGCTTGCTTACAGCAACGTGCTATATGTTCTGAATGCCCGAATTGGGAATCTGTGTCAAAACTTTGTTAGGAATTATGTGATCCTTACTAGCTGGAAGTAAGGGAGATGGGGCATGAAGTTATTTCTAGGAGTTGGAGACATACCAAGTTTAGCTCAGTTCTGGGCATCTTTGAAAGTCCTATTCAAACTTGTTCCTACATAGTAACTTGCAACTTTGAATAAGAATGTGCTTGCTTACAGCAACGTGCTATATGTTCTGAATGCCCGAATTGGGAATCTGTGTCAAAACTTTGTTAGGAATTATGTGATCCTTACTAGCTGGAAGTAAGTGAGTTGGGGCATGAAGTTATTTCTAGGAGTTGGACACATACCAAGTTTAGCTGAGTTCTGGCCGTCTTTGATATACCTATACAAACTTGTTCCTACATAGTAACTTGCAAATTTGAATGAGAATGTGCTTGCTTACGGCAACGTGCTATATGTTCTAAATGCCCGAATTGGGAATCTGTGTCAAAACTTTGTTAGGAATTATGTGATCCTTACTAGCTGGAAGTAAGGGAGTTGGGGCATGAAGTTATTTCTAGAGGTTGGACACATACCAAGTTTAGCTCAGTTCTGGACATCTTTGAAATACCTATACAAACTTGTTCCTACATAGTAACTTGCACCTTTGAATGAGACTGTGCTTGCTAACAGCAACGTGCTATATGTTCTGAATGCCCGAATTGGGAATCTGTGTCAAAACTTTCTTAGGAATTATGTGATCCTTACTAGCTGGAAGTAAGGAAGATGGGGCATGAAGTTATTTCTAGGAGTTGGACACATACCAAGTTTAGCTCAGTACTGGGCATCTTTGAAATACCTATACAAACTTCTTCCTACATAGTAACTTGCAACTTTGAATGAGAATGTGCTTGCTTACAGCAACGTGCTATATGTTCTAAATGCCCGAATTGGGAATCTGTGTCAAAACTTTGTTAGGAATTATGTGATCCATACTAGATCGAAGTAAGGGAGATGGGGCATGAAGTTATTTCTAGGAGTTGGAGACATACAACGTTTAGCTCAGTTCTGGGCATCTTTGAAATACCTATACAAACTTGTTCCTACATAGTAACTTGCAACTTTGAATGAGAATGTGCTTGCTTACAGCAACGTGCTATATGTTCTGAATGCCCGAATTGGGAATCTGTGTCAAAACTTTGTTAGGAATTATGTGATCCTTACTAGCTGGAAGTAAGGGAGATGGGGCATAAGTTATTTCTAGGAGTTGGAGACATACAACATTTAGCTCAGTTCTGGGCATCTTTGAAATACCTATGCAAACTTGTTCCTACATAGTAACTTGCAACTTTGAATGAGAATGTGCTTGCTTACAGCAACGTGCTATATGTTCTGAATGCCCGAATTGGGAATCTGTGTCAAAACTTTGTTAGGAATTATGTGATCCTTATTAGCTGGAAGTAAGGGAGATGGGGCATGAAGTTATTTCTAGGAGTTGGAGACATACCAAGTTTAGCTCAGTTCTGGGCATCTTTGAAAGTCCTATACAAACTTGTTCCTACATAGTAACTTGCAACTTTGAATGAGAATGTGCTTGCTTACAGCAACGTGCTATATGTTCTGAATGCCCGAATTGGGAATCTGTGTCAAAACTTTCTTAGGAATTATGTGATCCTTACTAGCTGGAAGTAAGGGAGAAGGGGCATGAAGTTATTTCTAGGAGTTGGACACATACCAAGTTTAGCTCAGTTCTGGGCATCTTTGAAATACCTATACAAACTTGTTCCTACATAGTAACTTGCAACTTTGAATGAGAATGTGCTTGCTTACAGCAACGTGCTATATGTTCTGAATGCCCGAATTTGGAAGCTGTGTCAAAACTTTGTTAGGAATTATGTGATCCTTACTAGATGGAAGTAAGGGAGATGGGGCATGAAGTTATTTCTAGGAGTTGGAGAAATACCAAGTTTAGCTCAGTTTTGGGCATCTTTGAAATACCTATACAAACTTGTTCCTACATAGTAACTGGCAACTTTGAATGAGAATGTGCTTGCTTACAGCAACGTGCTATATGTTCTGAATGCCCGAATTGGGAATCTGTGTCAAAACTTTGTTAGGAATTATGTGATCCTTACTAGCTGGAAGTAAGGGAGATGGGGCATAAAGTTATTTCTAGGAGTTGGAGACATACAACGTTTAGCTCAGTTCTGGGCATCTTTGAAATAGCTATACAAACTTGTTCCTACATAGTAACTTGCAACTTTGAATGAGAATGTGCTTGCTTACAGCAACGTGCTATATGTTCTGAATGCCCGAATTGGGAATCTGTGTCAAAACTTTGTTAGGAATTATGTGATTCTTACTAGCTGGAAGTAAGGGTGATGGGGCATGAAGCTATTTCTAGGAGTTGGAGACATACCAAGTTTAGCTCAGTTCTGGGCATCTTTGAAACACCTATACAAACTTGTTCCTACATAGTAACTTGCAACTTTGAATGAGAATGTGCTTGCTTACAGCAACGTGCTACATGTTCTGAATGCCCGAATTGGGAATCTGTGTCAAAATTTGTTAGGAATTATGTGAACCTTACTAGCTGGAAGTAAGGGAGATGGGGCATGATGTTATTTCTAGGAGTTGTAGACATAGAACATTTAGCTCAGTTCTGGGCATCTTTGAAATACCTATACAAACTTGTTCCTACATAGTACCTTGCAACTTTGAATGAGAATGTGCTTGCTTACAGCAACGTGCTATATGTTCTGAATGCCCGAATTGGGAATCTGTGTCAAAACTTTGTTAGGAATTATGTGATCATTACTAGCTGGAAGTAAGGGAGATGGGGCATGAAGTTATTTCTAGAGGTTGGACACATACCAAGTTTAGCTCAGTTCTGGGCATCTTTGAAACACCTATACAAACTTGTTCCTACATAGTAACTTGCAACTTTTAATGAGAATGTGCTTGCTTACAGCAACGTGCTATATGTTCTGATGCCCGAATTGGGAATCTGTGTCAAAACTTTGTTAGGAATTATGTGATCCTTACTAGCTGGAAGTAAGGGAGATGGGGCATGAAATTATTTCTAGGATTTGGATACATACCAAGTTTAGCTCAGTTCTGGGCATCTTTTAAATACCTATACAAACATGTTCCTACATAGTAACTTGCAACTTTGAATGAGAATGTGCTTGCTTACAGCAACGTGCTATATGTTCTGAATGCCCGAATTGGGAATCTGTGTCAAAACATTGTTAGGAATTATGTGATCCTTACTTGCTGGAAGTAAGGGAGATGGGGCATGATGTTATTTCTAGTAGTTGGAGACATACAAAGTTTAGCTCAGTTCTGGGCATCTTTGAAATACCTATACAAACTTGTTTCTACATAGTAACTTGCAACTTTGAATGAGAATGTGCTTGCTTACAGCAACGTGCTATATGTTCTGAATGCCCGAATTGGGAATCAGTGTCAAAACTTTGTTAGGAATTATGTGATCCTTACTAGCTGGAAGTAAGGGTGATGGGGCATGAAGTTATTTCTAGGAGTTGGAGACATACCAAGTTTAGCTCAGTTTTGGGCATCTTTGAAATACCTATACAAACTTGTTCCTACATAGTAACTTGCAACTTTGAATGAGAATGTGCTTGCTTACAGCAACGTGCTATATGTTCTGAATGCCCGAATTGCGAATCTGTGTCAAAACTTTCTTAGAAATTATGTGATCCTTACTAGCTGGAAGTAAGGGAGATGGGGCATGAAGTTATTTCTAGGAGTTGGAGACATACAACGTTTAACTCAGTTCTGGGCATCTTTGAAATACCTATACAAACTTGTTCCTACATAGTAACTTGCAACTTTGAATTGAATGTGCTTGCTTACAGCAACGTGCTACATGTTCTGAATGCCCGAATTGGGAATCTGTGTCAAAACGTTGTTAGGAATTATGTGATCCTTACTAGCTGGAAGTAAGCTAGATGGGGCATGAAGTTATTTCTAGGAGTTGGAGACATACCAAGTTTAGCTCAGTTCTGGGCATCTTTGAAATACCTATACAAACTTGTACCTATATAGTAACTTGCAACTTTGTATGAGACTGTTCTTGCTTACATCAACGTGCTATATGTTCTGAATGCCCGAATTGGGAATCTGTGTCAAAACGTTGTTAGGAATTATGTGATCCTTACTAGCTGGAAGTAAGGGAGATTGGGCATGAAGTTATTTCTAGAAGTTGGAGACATACAACGTTTAGCTCAGTTCTGGGCATCTTTGAAATACCTATACAAACTTGTTCCTACATAGTAACTTGCAACTTTGAATGAGAATGTTCTTGCTTACAGCAACGTTCTACATGTTGTGAATGCCCGAATTGGGAATCTGTGTCAAAACTTTGTTAGGAATTATGTGATCCTTACTAGCTGGAAGTAAGGGAGAGGGGGCATGAAGTTATTTCTAGGAGTTGGACACATACCAAGTTTAGCTCAGTTCTGGGCATCTTTGAAACACCTATACAAACTTGTTCCTACATAGTAACTTGCAACTTTGAATGAGAATGTGCTTGCTTACAGCAACGTGCTATATGTTCTGAATGCCCGAATTGGGAATCTGTGTCAAATCTTTGTTAAGAATTATGTGATCCTTACTACTTGGAAGTAAGGGAGATGGGGCATGAAGTTATTTCTAGGAGTTGGACACATACCAAGTTTAGCTCAGTTCTGGGCATCTTTGAAATACCTATACAAACTTGTTCCTACATAGTAACTTGCAACTTTGAATGAGAATGTGCTTGCTTACAGCAACGTGCTACATGTTCTGTATGCCCGAATTGGGAATCTGTGTCAAAACTTTGTTAGGAATTATGTGATCCTTACTAGCTGGAAGTAAGGGAGATGGGGCATGAAGTTATTTCTAGGAGTTGGAGACATACAACGTTTAGCTCAGTTCTGGGCATCTTTGAAATACCTATACAAACTTGTTCCTACATAGTAACTTGCAACTTTGAATGAGAATGTGCTTGCTTACAGCAACGTGCTACATGTTCTAAATGCCCGAATTGGGAATCCTTGTCATAACTTTGTTAGGAATTATGTGATCCTTACTAGCTGGAAGTAAGGGAGATGGGGCATGAAGTTATTTCTAGGAGTTGGAGACATACCAAGTTTAGCTCAGTTCTGGGCATCTTTGAAATACCTATACAAACTTGTTCCTACATATTAAGTTGCAACTTTGAATAAGAATGTGCTTGCTTACATCAACGTGCTATATGTTCTGAATGCCCGAATTGAGAATCTGTGTCAAAACTTTGTTAGGAATTATGTGATCCTTACTAGCTGGAAGAAAGGGAGTGGGGGCATGAAGGTATTTCTAGGAGTTGGACATATACCAAGATTAGCTCAGTTCTGGGCATCTTTGAAATACCTATACAAACTTGTTCCTACATATTAACCTACAACTTTGAATGAGAATGTGCTTGCTTACAGCAACGTGCTATATGTTCTGAATGCCCGAATTGGGAATCTGTGTCAAAACTTTGTTAGGAATTATGTGATCCTTACTAGCTGGAAGTAAGGGAGTTGGGGCATGAAGGTATTTCTAGGAGTTGGACAGATACCAAGTTTAGCTCAGTTCTGGGCATCTTTGAAATACCTATACAAACTTGTTCCTACATAGTAACTTGCAACTTTGAATGAGAATGTGCTTGCTTACAGCAACGTGCTATATGTTCTGAATGCCCGAATTGGGAATCTGTGTCAAAACTTTGTTAGGAATTATGTGATCCTTACTAGCTGGAAGTAAGGGAGATGGGGCATGAAGTTATTTCTAGGAGTTGGTGACATACCAAGTTTAGCTCAGTTCTGGGCATCTTTGAAAGTCCTATTCAAACTTGTTCCTACATAGTAACTTGCAACTTTGAATAAGAATGTGCTTGCTTACAGCAACGTGCTATATGTTCTGAATGCCCGAATTGGGAATCTGTGTCAAAACTTTGTTAGGAATTATGTGATCCTTACTAGCTGGAAGTAAGTGAGTTGGGGCATGAAGTTATTTCTAGGAGTTGGACACATACCAAGTTTAGCTGAGTTCTGGCCGTCTTTGATATACCTATACAAACTTGTTCCTACATAGTAACTTGCAAATTTGAATGAGAATGTGCTTGCTTACGGCAACGTGCTATATGTTCTAAATGCCCGAATTGGGAATCTGTGTCAAAACTTTGTTAGGAATTATGTGATCCTTACTAGCTGGAAGTAAGGGAGTTGGGGCATGAAGTTATTTCTAGAGGTTGGACACATACCAAGTTTAGCTCAGTTCTGGACATCTTTGAAATACCTATACAAACTTGTTCCTACATAGTAACTTGCAACTTTGAATGAGACTGTGCTTGCTAACAGCAACGTGCTGTATGTTCTGAATGCCCGAATTGGGAATCTGTGTCAAAACTTTGTTAGGTATTATGTGATCCTTACTAGCTGGAAGTAAGGAAGATGGGGCATGAAGTTATTTCTAGGAGTTGGACACATACCAAGTTTAGCTCAGTTCTGGGCATCTTTGAAATACCTATACAAACTTCTTCCTACATAGTAACTTGCAACTTTGAATGAGAATGTGCTTGCTTACAGCAACGTGCTATATGTTCTAAATGCCCGAATTGGGAATCTGTGTCAAAACTTTGTTAGGAATTATGTGATCCATACTAGATCGAAGTAAGGGAGATGGGGCATGAAGTTATTTCTAGGAGTTGGAGACATACAACGTTTAGCTCAGTTCTGGGCATCTTTGAAATACCTATACAAACTTGTTCCTACATAGTAACTTGCAACTTTGAATGAGAATGTGCTTGCTTACAGCAACGTGCTATATGTTCTGAATGCCCGAATTGGGAATCTGTGTCAAAATTTGTTAGGAATTATGAGATCCTTACTAGCTGGAAGTAAGGGAGATGGGGCATGAAGTTATTTCTAGGAGTTGGAGTCATACATCTTTTAGCTCAGTTCTGGGCATCTTTGAAATACCTATACAAACTTGTTCCTACATAGTAACTTGCAACTTTGAATGAGAATGTGCTTGCTTACAGCATTGTGCTATATGTTCTGAATGCCCGAATTGGGAATCTGTGTCAAAACTTTGTTAGTAATTATGTGATCCTTACTAGCTGGAAGTAAGGGAGATGGGGCATAAGTTATTTCTAGGAGTTGGAGACATACAACATTTAGCTCAGTTCTGGGCATCTTTGAAATACCTATACAAACTTGTTCCTACATAGTAACTTGCAACTTTGAATGAGAATGTGCTTGCTTACAGCATTGTGCTATATGTTCTGAATGCCCGAATTGGGAATCTGTGTCAAAACTTTGTTAGGAATTATGTGATCCTTATTAGCTGGAAGTAAGGGAGATGGGGCATGAAGTTATTTCTAGGAGTTGGAGACATACCAAGTTTAGCTCAGTTCTGGGCATCTTTGAAAGTCCTATACAAACTTGTTCCTACATAGTAACTTGCAACTTTGAATGAGAATGTGCTTGCTTACAGCAACGTGCTATATGTTCTGAATGCCCGAATTGGGAATCTGTGTCAAAACTTTGTTAGGAATTATGTGATGCTTACTAGCTGAAAGTAAGGGAGATGGGGCATGAAGTTATTTCTAGGAGTTGGAGACATACCAAGTTTAGCTCAGTTCTGGGCATCTTTGAAAGTCCTATTCAAACTTGTTCCAACATAGTAACTTGCAACTTTGAATGAGAATGTGCTTGCTTACAGCAACGTGCTATATGTTCTGAATGCCCGAATTGGGAATCTGTGTCAAAACTTTCTTAGGAATTATGTGATCCTTACTAGCTGGAAGTAAGGGAGAAGGGGCATGAAGTTATTTCTAGGAGTTGGACACATACCAAGTTTAGCTCAGTTCTGGGCATCTTTGAAATACCTATACAAACTTGTTCCTACATAGTAACTTGCAACTTTGAATGAGAATGTGCTTGCTTACAGCAACGTGCTATATGTTCTGAATGCCCGAATTTGGAAGCTGTGTCAAAACTTTGTTAGGAATTATGTGATCCTTACTAGATGGAAGTAAGGGAGATGGGGCATGAAGTTATTTCTAGGAGTTGGAGAAATACCAAGTTTAGCTCAGTTTTGGGCATCTTTGAAATACCTATACAAACTTGTTCCTACATAGTAACTTGCAACTTTGAATGAGAATGTGCTTGCTTACAGCAACGTGCTATATGTTCTGAATGCCCGAATTGGCAATCTGTGTCAAAACTTTGTTAGGAATTATGTGATCCTTACTAGCTGGAAGTAAGGGAGATGGAGCATGAAGTTATTTCTAGGAGTTGGAGACATACAACGTTTAGCTCAGTTCTGGGCATCTTTGAAATAGCTATACAAACTTGTTCCTACATAGTAACTTGCAACTTTGAATGAGAATGTGCTTGCTTACAGCAACGTGCTATATGTTCTGAATGCCCGAATTGGGAATCTGTGTCAAAACTTTGTTAGGAATTATGTGATTCTTACTAGCTGGAAGTAAGGGTGATGGGGCATGAAGCTATTTCTAGGAGTTGGAGACATACCAAGTTTAGCTCAGTTCTGGGCATCTTTCAAATACCTATACAAACTTGTTCCTACATAGTAACTTGCAACTTTGAATGAGAATGTGCTTGCTTACAGCAACGTGCTATATGTTCTGAATGCCCGAATTGGGTATCTGTGTCAAAACTTTGTTAGGAATTATGTGATCCTTACTAGCTGGAAGTAAGGGAGTTGGGGCATGAAGTTATTTCTAGAGGTTGGACACATACCAAGTTTAGCTCAGTTCTGGGCATCTTTGAAACACCTATACAAACTTGTTCCTACATAGTAACTTGCAACTTTGAATGAGAATGTGCTTGCTTACAGCAACGTGCTACATGTTCTGAATGCCCGAATTGGGAATCTGTGTCAAAATTTGTTAGGAATTATGTGAACCTTACTAGCTGGAAGTAAGGGAGATGGGGCATGATGTTATTTCTAGGAGTTGTAGACATAGAACATTTAGCTCAGTTCTGGGCATCTTTGAAATACCTATACAAACTTGTTCCTACATAGTACCTTGCAACTTTGAATGAGAATGTGCTTGCTTACAGCAACGTGCTATATGTTCTGAATGCCCGAATTGGGAATCTGTGTCAAAACTTTGTTAGGAATTATGTGATCATTACTAGCTGGAAGTAAGGGAGATGGGGCATGAAGTTATTTCTAGAGGTTGGACACATACCAAGTTTAGCTCAGTTCTGGGCATCTTTGAAACACCTATACAAACTTGTTCCTACATAGTAACTTGCAACTTTTAATGAGAATGTGCTTGCTTACAGCAACGTGCTATATGTTCTGAATGCCCGAATTGGGAATCTGTGTCAAAACTTTGTTAGGAATTATGTGATCCTTACTAGCTGGAAGTAAGGGAGATGGGGCATGAAATTATTTCTAGGATTTGGATACATACCAAGTTTAGCTCAGTTCTGGGCATCTTTTAAATACCTATACAAACATGTTCCTACATAGTAACTTGCAACTTTGAATGAGAATGTGCTTGCTTACAGCAACGTGCTATATGTTCTGAATGCCCGAATTGGGAATCTGTGTCAAAACATTGTTAGGAATTATGTGATCCTTACTTGCTGGAAGTAAGGGAGATGGGGCATGATGTTATTTCAAGGAGTTGGAGACATACAAAGTTTAGCTCAGTTCTGGGCATCTTTGAAATACCTATACAAACTTGTTTCTACATAGTAACTTGCAACTTTGAATGAGAATGTGCTTGCTTACAGCAACGTGCTATATGTTCTGAATGCCCGAATTGGGAATCAGTGTCAAAACTTTGTTAGGAATTATGTGATCCTTACTAGCTGGAAGTAAGGGTGATGGGGCATGAAGTTATTTCTAGGAGTTGGAGACATACCAAGTTTAGCTCAGTTTTGGGCATCTTTGAAATACCTATACAAACTTCTTCCTACATAGTAACTTGCAACTTTGAATGAGAATGTGCTTGCTTACAGCAACGTGCTATATGTTCTGAATGCCCGAATTGCGAATCTGTGTCAAAACTTTCTTAGAAATTATGTGATCCTTACTAGCTGGAAGTAAGGGAGTTGGGGCATGAAGTTATTTCTAGGAGTTGGAGACATACAACGTTTAACTCAGTTCTGGGCATCTTTGAAATACCTATACAAACTTGTTCCTACATAGTAACTTGCAACTTTGAATTGAATGTGCTTGCTAACAGCAACGTGCTGTATGTTCTGAATGCCCGAATTGGGAATCTGTGTCAAAACTTTGTTAGGTATTATGTGATCCTTACTAGCTGGAAGTAAGGAAGATGGGGCATGAAGTTATTTCTAGGAGTTGGACACATACCAAGTTTAGCTCAGTTCTGGGCATCTTTGAAATACCTATACAAACTTCTTCCTACATAGTAACTTGCAACTTTGAATGAGAATGTGCTTGCTTACAGCAACGTGCTATATGTTCTAAATGCCCGAATTGGGAATCTGTGTCAAAACTTTGTTAGGAATTATGTGATCCATACTAGATCGAAGTAAGGGAGATGGGGCATGAAGTTATTTCTAGGAGTTGGAGACATACAACGTTTAGCTCAGTTCTGGGCATCTTTGAAATACCTATACAAACTTGTTCCTACATAGTAACTTGCAACTTTGAATGAGAATGTGCTTGCTTACAGCAACGTGCTATATGTTCTGAATGCCCGAATTGGCAATCTGTGTCAAAACTTTGTTAGGAATTATGTGATCCTTACTAGCTGGAAGTAAGGGAGATGGAGCATGAAGTTATTTCTAGGAGTTGGAGACATACAACGTTTAGCTCAGTTCTGGGCATCTTTGAAATAGCTATACAAACTTGTTCCTACATAGTAACTTGCAACTTTGAATGAGAATGTGCTTGCTTACAGCAACGTGCTATATGTTCTGAATGCCCGAATTGGGAATCTGTGTCAAAACTTTGTTAGGAATTATGTGATTCTTACTAGCTGGAAGTAAGGGTGATGGGGCATGAAGCTATTTCTAGGAGTTGGAGACATACCAAGTTTAGCTCAGTTCTGGGCATCTTTCAAATACCTATACAAACTTGTTCCTACATAGTAACTTGCAACTTTGAATGAGAATGTGCTTGCTTACAGCAACGTGCTATATGTTCTGAATGCCCGAATTGGGTATCTGTGTCAAAACTTTGTTAGGAATTATGTGATCCTTACTAGCTGGAAGTAAGGGAGTTGGGGCATGAAGTTATTTCTAGAGGTTGGACACATACCAAGTTTAGCTCAGTTCTGGGCATCTTTGAAACACCTATACAAACTTGTTCCTACATAGTAACTTGCAACTTTGAATGAGAATGTGCTTGCTTACAGCAACGTGCTACATGTTCTGAATGCCCGAATTGGGAATCTGTGTCAAAATTTGTTAGGAATTATGTGAACCTTACTAGCTGGAAGTAAGGGAGATGGGGCATGATGTTATTTCTAGGAGTTGTAGACATAGAACATTTAGCTCAGTTCTGGGCATCTTTGAAATACCTATACAAACTTGTTCCTACATAGTACCTTGCAACTTTGAATGAGAATGTGCTTGCTTACAGCAACGTGCTATATGTTCTGAATGCCCGAATTGGGAATCTGTGTCAAAACTTTGTTAGGAATTATGTGATCATTACTAGCTGGAAGTAAGGGAGATGGGGCATGAAGTTATTTCTAGAGGTTGGACACATACCAAGTTTAGCTCAGTTCTGGGCATCTTTGAAACACCTATACAAACTTGTTCCTACATAGTAACTTGCAACTTTTAATGAGAATGTGCTTGCTTACAGCAACGTGCTATATGTTCTGAATGCCCGAATTGGGAATCTGTGTCAAAACTTTGTTAGGAATTATGTGATCCTTACTAGCTGGAAGTAAGGGAGATGGGGCATGAAATTATTTCTAGGATTTGGATACATACCAAGTTTAGCTCAGTTCTGGGCATCTTTTAAATACCTATACAAACATGTTCCTACATAGTAACTTGCAACTTTGAATGAGAATGTGCTTGCTTACAGCAACGTGCTATATGTTCTGAATGCCCGAATTGGGAATCTGTGTCAAAACATTGTTAGGAATTATGTGATCCTTACTTGCTGGAAGTAAGGGAGATGGGGCATGATGTTATTTCAAGGAGTTGGAGACATACAAAGTTTAGCTCAGTTCTGGGCATCTTTGAAATACCTATACAAACTTGTTTCTACATAGTAACTTGCAACTTTGAATGAGAATGTGCTTGCTTACAGCAACGTGCTATATGTTCTGAATGCCCGAATTGGGAATCAGTGTCAAAACTTTGTTAGGAATTATGTGATCCTTACTAGCTGGAAGTAAGGGTGATGGGGCATGAAGTTATTTCTAGGAGTTGGAGACATACCAAGTTTAGCTCAGTTTTGGGCATCTTTGAAATACCTATACAAACTTCTTCCTACATAGTAACTTGCAACTTTGAATGAGAATGTGCTTGCTTACAGCAACGTGCTATATGTTCTGAATGCCCGAATTGCGAATCTGTGTCAAAACTTTCTTAGAAATTATGTGATCCTTACTAGCTGGAAGTAAGGGAGTTGGGGCATGAAGTTATTTCTAGGAGTTGGAGACATACAACGTTTAACTCAGTTCTGGGCATCTTTGAAATACCTATACAAACTTGTTCCTACATAGTAACTTGCAACTTTGAATTGAATGTGCTTGCTAACAGCAACGTGCTGTATGTTCTGAATGCCCGAATTGGGAATCTGTGTCAAAACTTTGTTAGGTATTATGTGATCCTTACTAGCTGGAAGTAAGGAAGATGGGGCATGAAGTTATTTCTAGGAGTTGGACACATACCAAGTTTAGCTCAGTTCTGGGCATCTTTGAAATACCTATACAAACTTCTTCCTACATAGTAACTTGCAACTTTGAATGAGAATGTGCTTGCTTACAGCAACGTGCTATATGTTCTAAATGCCCGAATTGGGAATCTGTGTCAAAACTTTGTTAGGAATTATGTGATCCATACTAGATCGAAGTAAGGGAGATGGGGCATGAAGTTATTTCTAGGAGTTGGAGACATACAACGTTTAGCTCAGTTCTGGGCATCTTTGAAATACCTATACAAACTTGTTCCTACATAGTAACTTGCAACTTTGAATGAGAATGTGCTTGCTTACAGCAACGTGGTATATGTTCTGAATGCCCGAATTGGGAATCTGTGTCAAAATTTGTTAGGAATTATGAGATCCTTACTAGCTGGAAGTAAGGGAGATGGGGCATGAAGTTATTTCTAGGAGTTGGAGTCATACATCTTTTAGCTCAGTTCTGGGCATCTTTGAAATACCTATACAAACTTGTTCCTACATAGTAACTTGCAACTTTGAATGAGAATGTGCTTGCTTACAGCATTGTGCTATATGTTCTGAATGCCCGAATTGGGAATCTGTGTCAAAACTTTGTTAGGAATTATGTGATCCTTACTAGCTGGAAGTAAGGGAGATGGGGCATAAGTTATTTCTAGGAGTTGGAGACATACAACATTTAGCTCAGTTCTGGGCATCTTTGAAATACCTATACAAACTTGTTCCTACATATTAAGTTGCAACTTTGAATAAGAATGTGCTTGCTTACATCAACGTGCTATATGTTCTGAATGCCCGAATTGAGAATCTGTGTCAAAACTTTGTTAGGAATTATGTGATTCTTACTAGCTGGAAGAAAGGGAGTGGGGGCATGAAGGTATTTCTAGGAGTTGGACATATACCAAGATTAGCTCAGTTCTGGGCATCTTTGAAATACCTATACAAACTTGTTCCTACATATTAACCTACAACTTTGAATGAGAATGTGCTTGCTTACAGCAACGTGCTATATGTTCTGAATGCCCGAATTGGGAATCTGTGTCAAAACTTTGTTAGGAATTATGTGATCCTTACTAGCTGGAAGTAAGGGAGTTGGGGCATGAAGGTATTTCTAAGAGTTGGACAGATACCAAGTTTAGCTCAGTTCTGGGCATCTTTGAAATACCTATACAAACTTGTTCCTACATAGTAACTTGCAACTTTGAATGAGAATGTGCTTGCTTACAGCAACGTGCTATATGTTCTGAATGCCCGAATTGGGAATCTGTGTCAAAACTTTGTTAGGAATTATGTGATCCTTACTAGCTGGAAGTAAGGGAGATGGGGCATGAAGTTATTTCTAGGAGTTGGAGACATACCAAGTTTAGCTCAGTTCTGGGCATCTTTGAAAGTCCTATTCAAACTTGTTCCTACATAGTAACTTGCAACTTTGAATGAGACTGTGCTTGCTAACAGCAACGTGCTGTATGTTCTGAATGCCCGAATTGGGAATCTGTGTCAAAACTTTGTTAGGAATTATGTGATCCATACTAGATCGAAGTAAGGGAGATGGGGCATGAAGTTATTTCTAGGAGTTGGAGACATACAACGTTTAGCTCAGTTCTGGGCATCTTTGAAATACCTATACAAACTTGTTCCTACATAGTAACTTGCAACTTTGAATGAGAATGTGCTTGCTTACAGCAACGTGCTATATGTTCTGAATGCCCGAATTGGGAATCTGTGTCAAAATTTGTTAGGAATTATGAGATCCTTACTAGCTGGAAGTAAGGGAGATGGGGCATGAAGTTATTTCTAGGAGTTGGAGTCATACGTCTTTTAGCTCAGTTCTGGGCATCTTTGAAATACCTATACAAACTTGTTCCTACATAGTAACTTGCAACTTTGAATGAGAATGTGCTTGCTTACAGCATTGTGCTATATGTTCTGAATGCCCGAATTGGGAATCTGTGTCAAAACTTTGTTAGTAATTATGTGATCCTTACTAGCTGGAAGTAAGGGAGATGGGGCATAAGTTATTTCTAGGAGTTGGAGACATACAACATTTAGCTCAGTTCTGGGCATCTTTGAAATACCTATACAAACTTGTTCCTACATAGTAACTTGCAACTTTGAATGAGAATGTGCTTGCTTACAGCAACGTGCTATATGTTCTGAATGCCCGAATTGGGAATCTGTGTCAAAACATTGTTAGGAATTATGTGATCCTTATTAGCTGGAAGTAAGGGAGATGGGGCATGAAGTTATTTCTAGGAGTGGGAGACATACCAAGTTTAGCTCAGTTCTGGGCATCTTTGAAAGTCCTATACAAACTTGTTCCTACATAGTAACTTGCAACTTTGAATGAGAATGTGCTTGCTTACAGCAACGTGCTATATGTTCTGAATGCCCGAATTGGGAATCTGTGTCAAAACTTTGTTAGGAATTATGTGATCCTTACTAGCTGAAAGTAAGGGAGATGGGGCATGAAGTTATTTCTAGGAGTTGGAGACATACCAAGTTTAGCTCAGTTCTGGGCATCTTTGAAAGTCCTATTCAAACTTGTTCCAACATAGTAACTTGAAACTTTGAATGAGAATGTGCTTGCTTACAGCAACGTGCTATATGTTCTGAATGCCCGAATTGGGAATCTGTGTCAAAACTTTCTTAGGAATTATGTGATCCTTACTAGCTGGAAGTAAGGGAGAAGGGGCATGAAGTTATTTCTAGGAGTTGGACACATACCAAGTTTAGCTCAGTTCTGGGCATCTTTGAAATACCTATACAAACTTCTTCCTACATAGTAACTTGCAACTTTGAATGAGAATGTGCTTGCTTACAGCAACGTGCTATATGTTCTGAATGCCCGAATTTGGAAGCTGTGTCAAAACTTTGTTAGGAATTATGTGATCCTTACTAGATGGAAGTAAGGGAGATGGGGCATGAAGTTATTTCTAGGAGTTGGAGAAATACCAAGTTTAGCTCAGTTTTGGGCATCTTTGAAATACCTATACAAACTTGTTCCTACATAGTAACTTGCAACTTTGAATGAGAATGTGCTTGCTTACAGCAACGTGCTATATGTTCTGAATGCCCGAATTGGCAATCTGTGTCAAAACTTTGTTAGGAATTATGTGATCCTTACTAGCTGGAAGTAAGGGAGATGGAGCACGAAGTTATTTCTAGGAGTTGGAGACATACAACGTTTAGCTCAGTTCTGGGCATCTTTGAAATAGCTATACAAACTTGTTCCTACATAGTAACTTGCAACTTTGAATGAGAATGTGCTTGCTTACAGCAACGTGCTATATGTTCTGAATGCCCGAATTGGGAATCTGTGTCAAAACTTTGTTAGGAATTATGTGATTCTTACTAGCTGGAAGTAAGGGTGATGGGGCATGAAGCTATTTCTAGGAGTTGGAGACATACCAAGTTTAGCTCAGTTCTGGGCATCTTTCAAATACCTATACAAACTTGTTCCTACATAGTAACTTGCAACTTTGAATGAGAATGTGCTTGCTTACAGCAACGTGCTATATGTTCTGAATGCCCGAATTGGGTATCTGTGTCAAAACTTTGTTAGGAATTATGTGATACTTACTAGCTGGAAGTAAGGGAGTTGGGGCATGAAGTTATTTCTAGAGGTTGGACACATACCAAGTTTAGCTCAGTTCTGGGCATCTTTGAAACACCTATACTAACTTGTTCCTACATAGTAACTTGCAACTTTGAATGAGAATGTGCTTGCTTACAGCAACGTGCTACATGTTCTGAATGCCCGAATTGGGAATCTGTGTCAAAATTTGTTAGGAATTATGTGAACCTTACTAGCTGGAAGTAAGGGAGATGGGGCATGATGTTATTTCTAGGAGTTGTAGACATAGAACATTTAGCTCAGTTCTGGGCATCTTTGAAATACCTATACAAACTTGTTCCTACATAGTACCTTGCAACTTTGAATGAGAATGTGCTTGCTTACAGCAACGTGCTATATGTTCTGAATGCCCGAATTGGGAATCTGTGTCAAAACTTTGTTAGGAATTATGTGATCATTACTAGCTGGAAGTAAGGGAGATGGGGCATGAAGTTATTTCTAGAGGTTGGACACATACCAAGTTTAGCTCAGTTCTGGGCATCTTTGAAACACCTATACAAACTTGTTCCTACATAGTAACTTGCAACTTTTAATGAGAATGTGCTTGCTTACAGCAACGTGCTATATGTTCTGAATGCCCGAATTGGGAATCTGTGTCAAAACTTTGTTAGGAATTATGTGATCCTTACTAGCTGGAAGTAAGGGAGATGGGGCATGAAATTATTTCTAGGATTTGGATACATACCAAGTTTAGCTCAGTTCTGGGCATCTTTTAAATACCTATACAAACATGTTCCTACATAGTAACTTGCCACTTTGAATGAGAATGTGCTTGCTTACAGCAACGTGCTATATGTTCTGAATGCCCGAATTGGGAATCTGTGTCAAAACATTGTTAGGAATTATGTGATCCTTACTTGCTGGAAGTAAGGGAGATGGGGCATGATGTTATTTCAAGGAGTTGGAGACATACAAAGTTTAGCTCAGTTCTGGGCATCTTTGAAATACCTATACAAACTTGTTTCTACATAGTAACTTGCAACTTTGAATGAGAATGTGCTTGCTTACAGCAACGTGCTATATGTTCTGAATGCCCGAATTGGGAATCAGTGTCAAAACTTTGTTAGGAATTATGTGATCCTTACTAGCTGGAAGTAAGGGTGATGGGGCATGAAGTTATTTCTAGGAGTTGGAGACATACCAAGTTTAGCTCAGTTTTGGGCATCTTTGAAATACCTATACAAACTTCTTCCTACATAGTAACTTGCAACTTTGAATGAGAATGTGCTTGCTTACAGCAACGTGCTATATGTTCTGAATGCCCGAATTGCGAATCTGTGTCAAAACTTTCTTAGAAATTATGTGATCCTTACTAGCTGGAAGTAAGGGAGATGGGGCATGAAGTTATTTCTAGGAGTTGGAGACATACAACGTTTAACTCAGTTCTGGGCATCTTTGAAATACCTATACAAACTTGTTCCTACATAGTAACTTGCAACTTTGAATTGAATGTGCTTGCTAACAGCAACGTGCTGTATGTTCTGAATGCCCGAATTGGGAATCTGTGTCAAAACTTTGTTAGGTATTATGTGATCCTTACTAGCTGGAAGTAAGGAAGATGGGGCATGAAGTTATTTCTAGGAGTTGGACACATACCAAGTTTAGCTCAGTTCTGGGCATCTTTGAAATACCTATACAAACTTCTTCCTACATAGTAACTTGCAACTTTGAATGAGAATGTGCTTGCTTACAGCAACGTGCTATATGTTCTAAATGCCCGAATTGGGAATCTGTGTCAAAACTTTGTTAGGAATTATGTGATCCATACTAGATCGAAGTAAGGGAGATGGGGCATGAAGTTATTTCTAGGAGTTGGAGACATACAACGTTTAGCTCAGTTCTGGGCATCTTTGAAATACCTATACAAACTTGTTCCTACATAGTAACTTGCAACTTTGAATGAGAATGTGCTTGCTTACAGCAACGTGCTATATGTTCTGAATGCCCGAATTGGGAATCTGTGTCAAAATTTGTTAGGAATTATGAGATCCTTACTAGCTGGAAGTAAGGGAGATGGGGCATGAAGTTATTTCTAGGAGTTGGAGTCATACATCTTTTAGCTCAGTTCTGGGCATCTTTGAAATACCTATACAAACTTGTTCCTACATAGTAACTTGCAACTTTGAATGAGAATGTGCTTGCTTACAGCATTGTGCTATATGTTCTGAATGCCCGAATTGGGAATCTGTGTCAAAACTTTGTTAGGAATTATGTGATCCTTACTAGCTGGAAGTAAGGGAGATGGGGCATAAGTTATTTCTAGGAGTTGGAGACATACAACATTTAGCTCAGTTCTGGGCATCTTTGAAATACCTATACAAACTTGTTCCTACATAGTAACTTGCAACTTTGAATGAGAATGTGCTTGCTTACAGCAACGTGCTATATGTTCTGAATGCCCGAATTGGGAATCTGTGTCAAAACTTTGTTAGGAGTTATGTGATCCTTATTAGCTGGAAGTAAGGGAGATGGGGCATGAAGTTATTTCTAGGAGTTGGAGACATACCAAGTTTAGCTCAGTTCTGGGCATCTTTGAAAGTCCTATACAAACTTGTTCCTACATAGTAACTTGCAACTTTGAATGAGAATGTGCTTGCTTACAGCAACGTGCTATATGTTCTGAATGCCCGAATTGGGAATCTGTGTCAAAACTTTGTTAGGAATTATGTGATCCTTACTAGCTGAAAGTAAGGGAGATGGGGCATGAAGTTATTTCTAGGAGTTGGAGACATACCAAGTTTAGCTCAGTTCTGGGCATCTTTGAAAGTCCTATTCAAACTTGTTCCTACATAGTAACTTGCAACTTTGAATGAGAATGTGCTTGCTTACAGCAACGTGCTATATGTTCTGAATGCCCGAATTGGGAATCTGTGTCAAAACTTTCTTAGGAATTATGTGATCCTTACTAGCTGGAAGTAAGGGAGAAGGGGCATGAAGTTATTTCTAGGAGTTGGACACATACCAAGTTTAGCTCAGTTCTGGGCATCTTTGAAATACCTATACAAACTTGTTCCTACATAGTAACTTGCAACTTTGAATGAGAATGTGCTTGCTTACAGCAACGTGCTATATGTTCTGAATGCCCGAATTTGGAAGCTGTGTCAAAACTTTGTTAGGAATTATGTGATCCTTACTAGATGGAAGTAAGGGAGATGGGGCATGAAGTTATTTCTAGGAGTTGGAGAAATACCAAGTTTAGCTCACTTTTGGGCATCTTTGAAATACCTATACAAACTTGTTCCTACATAGTAACTTGCAACTTTGAATGAGAATGTGCTTGCTTACAGCAACGTGCTATATGTTCTGAATGCCCGAATTGGTAATCTGTGTCAAAACTTTGTTAGGAATTATGTGATCCTTACTAGCTGGAAGTAAGGGAGATGGGGCATGAAGTTATTTCTAGAAGTTGACGACATACCAAGTTTAGCTCAGTTCTGGGCATCTTTGAAATAGCTATACAAACTTGTTCCTACATAGTAACTTGCAACTTTGAATGAGAATGTGCTTGCTTACAGCAACGTGCTATATGTTCTTAATGCCCGAATTGGGAATCTGTGTCAAATCTTTGTTAGGAATTATGTGATTCTTACTAGCTGGAAGTAAGGGTGATGGGGCATGAAGCTATTTCTAGGAGTTGGAGACATACCAAGTTTAGCTCAGTTCTGGGCATCTTTCAAATACCTATACAAACTTGTTACTACATAGTAACTTGCAACTTTGAATTAGAATGTGCTTGCTTACAGCAACGTGCTATATGTTCTGAATGCCCGAATTGGGTATCTGTGTCAAAACTTTGTTAGGAATTATGTGATCCTTACTAGCTGGAAGTAAGGGAGTTGGGGCATGAAGTTATTTCTAGAGGTTGGACACATACCAAGTTTAGCTCAGTTCTGGGCATCTTTGAAACACCTATACAAACTTGTTCCTACATAGTAACTTGCAACTTTGAATGAGAATGTGCTTGCTTACAGCAACGTGCTACATGTTCTGAATGCCCGAATTGGGAATCTGTGTCAAAATTTGTTAGGAATTATGTGAACCTTACTAGCTGGAAGTAAGGGAGATGGGGCATGATGTTATTTCTAGGAGTTGTAGACATAGAACATTTAGCTCAGTTCTGGGCATCTTTGAAATACCTATACAAACTTGTTCCTACATAGTACCTTGCAACTTTGAATGAGAATGTGCTTGCTTACAGCAACGTGCTATATGTTCTGAATGCCCGAATTGGGAATCTGTGTCAAAACTTTGTTAGGAATTATGTGATCCTTACTAGCTGGAAGTAAGGGAGATGGGGCATGAAGTTATTTCTAGGAGTTGGAGACATACAACGTTTAGCTCAGTTCTGGGCATCTTTGAAATACCTATACAAACTTGTTCCTACATAGTAACTTGAAACTTTGAATGAGAATGTGCTTGCTTACAGCAACGTGCTATATGTTCTGAATGCCCGAATTGGGAATCTGTGTCAAAACTTTGTTAGGAATTATGTGATCCTTACTAGATGGAAGTAAGGGAGATGGGGCATGAAGTTATTTCTAGGAGTTGGAGACATACAACGTTTAGCTCAGTTCTGGGCATCTTTGAAATACCTATACAAACTTGTTCCTACATAGTAACTTGCAACTTTGAATGAGAATGTGCTTGCTTACAGCAACGTGCTATATGTTCTGAATGCCCTAATTGGGAATCTGTGTCAAATCTTTGTTAGGAATTATGTGATCCTTACTAGCTGGAAGTAAGGGAGATGGGGCATGAAGTTATTTCTAGGAGTTGGAGACATACCAAGTTTAGCTGAGTTCTGGGCATCTTTGAATTACGTATACAAACTTGTTCCTACATATTAACTTGCAACTTTGAATGAGAATGTGCTTGCTTACAACAACGTGCTATATGTTCTGAATGCCCGAATTGAGAATCTGTGTCAAAACTTTGTTAGGAATTATGTGATCCTTACTAGCTGGAAGAAAGGGAGTGGGGGCATGAAGGTATTTCTAGGAGTTGGACATATACCAAGATTAGCTCAGTTCTGGGCATCTTTGAAATACCTATACAAACTTGTTCCTACATATTAACCTACAACATTGAATGAGAATGTGCTTGCTTACAGCAACGTGCTATATGTTCTGAATGCCCGAATTGGGAATCTGTGTCAAAACTTTGTTAGGAATTATGTGATCCTTACTAGCTGGAAGTAAGGGAGTTGGGGCATGAAGGTATTTCTAGGAGTTGGACACATACCAAGTTTACCACAGTTCTGGGCATCTTAGAAATACATATACAAACTTGTTCCTACATAGTAACTTGCAACTTTGAATGAGAATGTGCTTGCTTACAGCAACGTGCTATATGTTCTGAATGCCCGAATTGGGAATCTGTGTCAAAACTTTGTTAGGAATTATGTGATCCTTACTAGCTGGAAGTAAGGGAGATGGGGCATGAAGTTATTTCTAGGAGTTGGACACATAAGAAGTTTAGCTCAGTTCTGGGCATCTTTGAAATACCTATACAAACTTGTTCCTACATAGTAACTTGCAACTTTGAATGAAAATGCGCTTGCTTAGAGCAACGTGATATATGTTCTGAATGCCCGAAATGGGAATCTGTGTCAAAACTTTGTTAGGAATTATGTGATCCTTACTAGCTGGAAGTAAGGGAGATGGGGCATGAAGTTATTTCTAGGAGTTGGACACATAACAAGTTTAGCTCAGTTCTGGGCATCTTTGAAATACCTATACAAACTTGTTCCTACATAGTATCTTGCAACTTTGAATTGAATGTGCTTGCTTACAGCAACGTGCTACATGTTCTGAATGCCCGAATTGGGAATCTGTGTCAAAACCTTGTTAGGAATTATGTGATCCTTAATAGCTGGAAGTAAGGGAGATGGGGCATGAAGTTATTTCTAGGAGTTGGAGACATATAACGTTTAGCTCAGTTCTGGGCATCTTTGAAATACCTATACAACCTTGTTCCTACATAGTAACTTGCAACTTTGAATGAGAATGTGCTTGCTTACAGCAACGTGCTATATGTTCTGAATGCCCGAATTGGGAATCTGTGTCAAAACTTTGTTAGGAATTATGTGATCCTTACTAGCTGGAAGTAAGGGAGATGGGGCATGAAGTTATTTCTAGGAGTTGGACACATACCAAGTTTAGCTCAGTTCTGGGCATCTTTGAAATACCTATACAAACTTGTTCCTACATAGTAACTTGCAACTTTGAATGAGAATGTGCTTGCTTACAGCAACGTGCTACACGTTCTGAATGCCCGAATTGGGAATCTGTGTCAAAACTTTTTTAGGAATTATGTGATCCTTACTAGCTGGAAGTAAGGGAGATGGGGCATGAAGTTATTTCTAGGAGTTGGAGACATACCAAGTTTAGCTCAGTTCTGGGCATCTTTGAAATACCTATACAAACTTGTTCCTACATAGTAACTTGCAACTTTGAATGAGAATGTGCTTGCTTACAGCAACGTGCTATATGTTCTGAATGCCCGAATTGGGAATCTGTGTCAAAAGTTTGTTAGGAATTATGTGCTCCTTACTAGCTGGAAGTAAGGGTGATGGGGCATGAAGTTATTTCTAGGAGTTGGACACATACCAAGTTTAGCTCAGTTCTGGGCATCTTTGAAATACCTATACAAACTTGTTCCTACATAGTAACTTGAAACTTTGAATGAGAATGTGCTTGCTTACAGCAACTTGCTATATGTTCTGAATGCCCGAATTGGGAATCTGTGTCAAAACTTTGTTAGGAATTATGCTATCCTTACTAGCTGGAATTATGGGAGATGGGGCATGAAGTTATTTCTTGGAGTTGGACACATACCAAGTTTAGCTCAGTTCTGGGCATCTTTGAAATACCTATACAAACTTGTTCCTACATAGTAACTTGCAACTTTGAATGAGAATGTGCATGCTTACAGAAACGTGCTATATGTTCTGGATGCCCGAATTGGGAATCTGTGTCAAATCTTTGTTAGGAATTATGTGATCCTTACTAGCTGGAAGTAAGGGAGATGGGGCATGAAGTTATTTCTAGAAGTTGACGACATACCAAGTTTAGCTCAGTTCTGGGCATCTTTGAAATACCTTTACAAATTTGTTCCTACATAGTAACTTGCAACCTTCAATGAGAATGTGCTTGCTTACAGCAACGTGCTATATGTTCTGAATGCCCGATTAGGGAATCTGTGTCAAAACTTTGTTAGGAATTATGTGATCCTTAGTAGATGGAAGTAAGGGAGATGGGGCATGAAGTTATTTCTAGGAGTTGGACACATACCAAGATTAGCTCAGTTCTCGGCATCTTTGAAATACCTATACAAACTTGTTCCTACATAGTAACTTGCAACTTTGAATGAGAATGTGCTTGCTTACAGCAACGTGCTATATGTTCTGAATGCCCGAATTGGGAATCTGTGTCAAAACTTTGTTAGGAATTATGTGATCCTTACTAGCTGGAAGTAAGGGAGATGGGGCATGAAGTTATTTCTAGCAGTTGGAGACATACAACGTTTAGCTCAGTTCTGGGCATCTTTGAAATACCTATACAAACTTGTTCCTACATAGTAACTTGCAACTTTGAATGAGAATGTGCTTGCATACAGCAACGTGCTATATGTTCTGAATGCCCGAATTGGGAATCTGTGTCAAAACTTTTTAGAAATTATGTGATCCTTACTAGCTGGAAGTAAGGGAGATGGGGCATGAAGTTATTTCTAGGAATTGGAGACATACCAAGTTTAGCTCAGTTCTGGGCATCTTTGTAATACCTATAAAAGCTTGTTCCTACATAGTAACTTGCAACTTTGAATGAGAATGTGCTTGCTTACAGCAACGTGCTATATGTTCTGAATGCCCGAATTGGGAATCTGTGTCAAAACTTTGATAGGAATTATGTGATCCTTACTAGCTGGAAGTAAGGGAGATGGGGCATGAAGTTATTTCTAGGAGTTGGACACATACCAAGTTTAGCTCAGTTCTGGGCATCTTTGACAGTCCTATTCAAACTTGTTCCTACATAGTAACTTGCAACTTTGAATGAGAATGTGCTTGCTTACAGCAACGTGCTATAGGTTCTTAATGCCCGAATTGGGAATCTGTGTCAAAACTTTGTTAGGAATTATGTGATCCTTACTAGCTGGAAGTAAGGGAGTTGGGGCATGATGTTATTTCTAGAGGTTGGACACATACCAAGTTTAGCTCAGTTCTGGGCATCTTTGAAATACCTATACAAACTTGTTCCTACATAGTAACTTGCAACTTTGAATGAGAATGTGCTTGCTTACAGCAACGTGCTATATGTTCTGAATGCCCGAATTGGCAATCTGTGTCAAAACTTTGTTAGGAATTATGTGATTCTTACTAGCTGGAAGAAAAGGAGATGGGGCATGAAGTTATTTCTAGGAGTTGGAGACATACCAAGTTTAGCTCAGTTCTGGGCATCTTTGAAATACCTACACAAGCTTGTTCCTACACAGTAACTTGCAACTTTGAATGAGAATGTGCTTGCTTACATCAACGTGCTACATTTTCTGAATGCCCGATTTGGGATTGTGTGTCAAAACTTTGTTAGGAATTATGTGATCCTTACTAGCTGGAAGTAAGTGTGATGGGGCATGAAGTTATTTCTAGGATTTGATGACATACCAAGTTTAGCTCAGTTCTGGGCATCTTTGAAATACCTTTACAAACTTGTTCCTACATAGTAACTTGCAACTTTGAATGAGAATGTGCTTGCTTACAGCAACGTGCTATATGTTCTGAATGCCCGAATTTGGATTTTGTGTCAAAACTTTGTTAGAAATTATGTGATCCTTACTAGATGGAAGTAAGTGAGATGGGGCATGAAGTTATTTCTAGAAGGTGGAGACATACAACATTTAGCTCAGTTCTGGGCATCTTTGAAATACCTATACAAACTTGTTCCTACATAGTAACTTGCAACTTTGAATTGAATGTGCTTGCTTACAGCAACGTGCTATATGTTCTGAATGCCCGAATTTGGAATTTGTGTCAAATCTTTGTTAGAAATTATGTGATCCTTAGTAGATGGAAGTAAGGGAGATGGGGCATGAAGTTATTTGTAGGAGTTGGAGATATACAACATTTAGCTCAGTTCTGGGCATCTTTGAAATACCTATACAAACTTGTTCCTACATAGTAACTTGCAACTTTGAATGAGAATGTGCTTGCTTACAGCAACGTGCTATATGTTCTGAATACCCGAATTGGGAATCTGTGTCAAAACTTTGTTAGGAATTATGTGATCCTTACTGGCTGGAAGTAAGGGAGTTGGGGCATGAAGTTATTTCTAGAGGTTGGACACATACCAAGTTTAGCTCAGTTCTGGAAATCTTTGAAATACCTATACAAACTTGTTCCTACATAGTAACTTGCAACTTTGAATGAGAATGTGCTTGCTTACAGAAACGTGCTATATGTTCTGAATGCCCGAATTGGGAATCTTTGTCAAAACTTTGTTAGGAATTATGTGATCCTTACTAGCTGGAAGTAGGGGAGTTGGGGCATGAAGTTATTTCTAGAGGTAGGACACATACCAAGTTTAGCTCAGTTCTGGGCATCTTTGAAATACCTTTACAAACTTGTTCCTACATAGTAACTTGCAACTTTGAATGAGAATGTGCTTGCTTACAGCAACGTGCTATATGTTCTGAATGCCCGAATTTGGATTTTGTGTCAAAACTTTGTTAGAAATTATGTGATCCTTACTAGATGGAAGTAAGTGAGATGGGGCATGAAGTTATTTCTAGAAGGTGAAGACATACAACATTTAGCTCAGTTCTGGGCATCTTTGAAATACCTATACAAACTTGTTCCTACATAGTAACTTGCAACTTTGAATTGAATGTGCTTGCTTACAGCAACGTGCTACATGTTCTGAATGCCCGAATTGGGAATCTGTGTCAAAACTTTGTTAGAAATTATGTGATCCTTAAGGCTGGAAGTAAGGAGATGGGGCATGAAGTTATTTCTGGAAGTTGGAGACATACCAAGTTTAGCTCAGTTCTGGGCATCTTTGAAATACCTATACAAACTTGTTCCTACATAGTAACTTGCAACTTTGAATGAGAATGTGCTTGCTTACAGCAACGTGCTATATGTTCTGAATGCCCGAATTGGGAATCTGTGTCAAAACTTTGTTAGGAATTATGTGATCCTTACTAGCTGGAAGTAAGGGAGTTGGGGCATGAAGTTATTTCTAGAGGTTGGACACATACCAAGTTTAGCTCAGTTCTGGGAATCTTTGAAATACCTATACAAACTTGTTCCTTCATATTAACTTGCAACTTTGAATGAGAATGTGCTTGCTTACAGCAACGTGCTATATGTTCTGAATGCCCGAATTGAGAATCTGTGTCAAAACTTTGTTAGGAATTATGTGATCCTTACTAGCTGGAATTAAGGGAAAAGGGTCATGAAGTTATTTCTAGGAGTTGGACACATACCAAGTTTAGCTCAGTTCTGGGCATCTTTGAAATACCTATACAAACTTGTTCCTACATAGTAACTTTCAAATTTGAATGAGAATGTGCTTCCTTACAGCAACGTGCTATATGTTCTGAATGCCCGAATTGGGAATCTATGTCAAAATATTGTTAGGAATTATGTGATCCTTACTAGCTGGAATTAAGGGAGATGGGGCATGAAGTTATTTCTAGGAGTTAGACACATACCAAGTTTAGCTCAGTTCTGGGCATCTTTGAAATACCTATACAAACTTGTTCCTACATAGTAACTTGCAACTTTGAATGAGAATGTGCTTGCTTGCAGCAACGTGCTATATGTTCTGAATGCCCGAATAGGGAGTCTGTGTCAAAACTTTCTTAGGAATTATGTGATCCTTACTAGCTGGAAGTAAGGGAGATGGGGCAGGCAGTTATTTCTAGGAGTTGGACACATAAGAAGTTTAGCTCAGTTCTGGGCATCTTTGAAATACCTATACAAACTTGTTCCTACATAGTAACTTGCAACTTTGAATGAGAATGTGCTTGCTTACAGCAACGTGCTATATGTTCTGAATGCCCGAATTGGGAATCTGTGTCATAATTTTGTTAGGAATTATGTGATCCTTACTAGCTGGAAGTAAGGGTGATGGGGCATGAAGTTATTTCTAGGAGTTGATGACATACCAAGTTTAGCTCAGTTCTGGGCATCTTTGAAATATCTTTACAAACTTGTTCCTACATAGTAACTTGCAACTTTGAATGAGAATGTGCTTGCTTACAGCAACGTGCTATATGTTCTGAATGCCCGAATTTGGAATTTGTGTCAAATCTTTGTTAGAAATTATGTGATCCTTAGTAGATGGAAGTAAGGGAGATGGGGCATGAAGTTATTTCTAGGAGTTGGAGATATACAACATTTAGCTCAGTTCTGGGCATCTTTGAAATACCTATACAAACTTGTTCCTACATAGTAACTTGCAACTTTGAATGAGAATGTGCTTGCTTACAGCAACGTGCTATATGTTCTGAATACCCGAATTGGGAATCTGTGTCAAAACTTTGTTAGGAATTATGTGATCCTTACTGGCTGGAAGTAAGGGAGTTGGGGCATGAACTTATTTCTAGAGGTTGGACACATACCAAGTTTAGCTCAGTTCTGGAAATCTTTGAAATACCTATACAAACTTGTTCCTACATAGTAACTTGCAACTTTGAATGAGAATGTGCTTGCTTACAGAAACGTGCTATATGTTCTGAATGCCCGAATTGGGAATCTTTGTCAAAACTTTGTTAGGAATTATGTGATCCTTACTAGCTGGAAGTAGGGGAGTTGGGGCATGAAGTTATTTCTAGAGGTAGGACACATACCAAGTTTAGCTCAGTTCTGGGCATCTTTGAAATACCTAAACAAACTTGTTCCTACATAGTAACTTGCAACTTTGAATGAGAATGTGCTTGCTTACAGCAACGTGCTATATGTTCTGAATTCCCGAATTGGACATCTGTGTCAAAATTTTGTTAGGAATTATGTGATCCTTACTAGCTGGAAGTAAGGGAGATGGGATATGAAGTTATTTCTAGGAGTTGATGACATACCAAGTTTAGCTCAGTTCTGGGCATCTTTGAAATACCTTTACAAACTTGTTCCTACATAGTAACTTGCAACTTTGAATGAGAATGTGCTTGCTTACAGCAACGTGCTATATGTTCTGAATGCCCGAATTTGGAATCTGTGTCAAAACTTTGTTAGAAATTATGTGATCCTTACTAGATGGAAGTAAGGGAGATGGGGCATGAAGTTATTTCTACGAGTTGGAGACATACAACATTTAGCTCAGTTCTGGGCATCTTTGAAATACCTATACAAACTTGTTCCTACATAGTTACTTGCAACTTTGAATTGAATGTGCTTGCTTACAGCAACGTGCTATATGTTCTGAATGCCCGAATTGGTAATCTGTGGCAAAACTTTGTTAGGAATTATGTGATCCTTACTAGCTGGAAGTAAGGGAGATGAGGCATGAAGTTATTTCTAGTAGTTGGAGACATACCAAGTTTAGCTCAGTTCTGGGCATCTTTGATATACCTATACAAACTTGTTCCTACATAGTAACTTGCAACTTTGAATGAGAATGTGCTTGCTTACATCAACGTACTATATGTTCTGAATGCCCGAATTGGGAATCTGTGTCAAAACTTTGTTAGGAATTATGTGATCCTTACTAGCTGGAAGTATGGGAGATGGGGCATGATGTGATTTCTAGAGGTTGGAGACATACAACGTTTAGCTCAGTTCTGGGCATCTTTGAAATACCTATACAAACTTGTTCCTACATAGTAACTTGCAACTTTGAATGAGAATGTGCTTGCTTACAGCAACGTGCTATATGTTCTGAATGCCCGAATTGGGAATCTGTGTCAAAACTTTGTTAGGAATTATGTGATCCTTACTGGCTGGAAGTAAGGGAGTTGGGGCATGAAGTTATTTCTAGAGGTTGGACACATACCAAGTTTAGCTCAGTTCTGGAAATCTTTGAAATACCTATACAAACTTGTTCCTACATAGTAACTTGCAACTTTGAATGAGAATGTGCTTGCTTACAGCAACGTGCTATATGTTCTGAATGCCCGAATTGGGAATCTGTGTCAAAACTTTGTTAGGAATTATGTGATCCTTACTAGCTGGAAGTAAGGGAGTTGGGGCATGATGTTATTTCTAGAGGTTGGACACATACCAAGTTTAGCTCAGTTCTGGGCATCTTTGAAATACCTATACAAACTTGTTCCTACATAGTAACTTGCAATTTTGAATGAGAATGTGCTTGCTTACAGCAACGTGCTATATGTTCTGAATGCCCGAATTGGGAATCTGTGTCAAAACTTTGTTAGGAATTATGTGATCCTTACTAGCTGGAAGTAAGGGAGATGGGGCATGAAGTTATTTCTAGGAGTTGGAGACATACCAAGTTTAGCTCTTTTCTGGGCATGTTTGAAATACCTACACGAGCTTGTTCCTACATCGTAACTTGCAACTTTGAATGAGAATGTGCTTGCTTACATCAACGTGCTACATTTTCTGAATGCCCGATTTGGTATTCTGTGTCAAAACTTTGTTAGAAATTATGTGACCCTTACTAGCTGGAAGTAAGGGAGATGGGGCATGAAGTTATTTCTAGGAGTTGGAGACATACAACGTTTAGCTCAGTTCTGGGCATCTTTGAAATACCTATACAAACTTGTTCCTACATAGTAACTTGCAACTTTGAATGAGAATGTGCTTGCTTACAGCAACGTGCTATATGTTCTTAATGCCCGAATTGGGAATCTGTGTCAAAACTTTGTTAGGAATTATGTGATCCTTACTAGCTGGAAGTAAGGGAGATGGGGCATGAACGTATTTATAGGAGTTGGACACATACCAAGTTTAGCTCAGTTCTGGGCATCTTTGAAATACCTATACAAACTTGTTCCTACATAGTAACTTGCAACTTTGAATGAGAATGTGCTTGCTTACAGCAACGTGCTATATGTTCTGAATGCCCGAATTGGGAATCTGTGTCAAAACTTTGTTAGGAATTATGTGATCCTTACTAGCTGGAAGTAAGGTAGATGGGGCATGAAGTTATTCCTAGGAGTTGGACACATACCAAGTTTAGCTCAGTTCTGGGCATCTTTGAAATACCTATACAAACTTGTTCCTACACAGTAACTTGCAACTTTGAATGAGAATGTGCTTGCCTGCAGCAACGTGCTATATGTTCTGAATGCCCGATTTGGGAATCTGTGTCAAAACTTTGTTAGGAATTATGTGATCCTTACTAGCTGGAAGTAAGGGAGATGGAGCATGAAGTTATTTCTAGGAGTTCGACACATACCAAGTTTAGCTCAGTTCTGGGCATCTTTGAAATACCTATACAAACTTGTTCCTACATAGTAACTTGCATCTTTGAATGAGAATCTGCTTGCCTACAGCAACGTGCTATATGTTCTGAATGCCCGAATTGGCAATCTGTGTCAAAACTTTGTTAGGAATTATGTGATCCTTACCAGCTGGAAGTAAGGGAGATGGGGCATGAAGTTATTTCTAGGAGTTGGACACATACCAAGTTTAGCTCAGTTCTGGGCATCTTTGAAATACCTATACAAACTTGTTCCTACATAGTAACTTGCATCTTTGAATGAGAATCTGCTTGCCTACAGCAACGTGCTATATGTTCTGAATGCCCGAATTGGGAATCTGTGTCAAAACTTTGTTAGGAATTATGTGATCCTTACTAGCTGGAAGTAAGGGAGATGGGGCATGAAGTTATTTCTTGGAGTTGGAGACATACCAAGTTTAGCTCAGTTCTGGGCATCTTTGAAATACCTATACAAACTTGTTCCTACATAGTAACTTGCAACTTTGAATGAGAATCTGCTTGCCTGCAGCAACGTGCTATATGTTCTGAATGCCCGATTTGGGAATCTGTGTCAAAACTTTGTTAGGAATTATGTGATCCTTACTAGCTGGAAGTAAGGGAGATGGGGCATGAAGTTATTTCTAGGAGTTGGAGACCTACCAAGTTTAGCTCAGTTCTGGGCATCTTTGAAATACCTATACAAACTTGTTCCTACATAGTAACTTGCAACTTTGAATGAGAATGTGCTTGCTTACAGCAACGTGCTATATGTTCTGAATGCCCGAATTGGGAATCTGTGTCAAAACTTTGTTAGGAATTATGTGATCCTTACTAGCTGGAAGTAAGGGAGATGGGGCATGAAGTTATTTCTAGGAGTTGGACACATACCAAGTTTAGCTCAATTCTGGGCATCTTTGAAATACCTATACAAACTTGTTCCTACATAGTAACTTGCAACTTTGAATGAGAATGTGCTTGCTTGCAGCAACGTGCTATATGTTCTGAATGCCAGAATTGGCAATCTGTGTCAAAACTTTGTTAGGAATTATGCGATCCTTACTAGCTGGAAGTAAGGGAGATGGGGCATGAAGTTATTTCTAGGAGTTGGACACATACCAAGTTTAGCTCAGTTCTGGGCATCTTTGAAATACCTATACAAACTTGTTCCTACATAGTAACTTGCATCTTTGAATGAGAATGTGCTTGCTTGCAGCAACGTGCTATATGTTCTGAATGCCCGAATAGGGAATCTGTGTCAAAACTTTGTTAGGAATTATGTGATCCTTACTAGCTGGAAGTAAGGGAGATGGGGCATGAAGTTATTTCTAGGAGTTGGACACATACCAAGTTTAGCTCAGTTCTGGGCATCTTTGAAATACCTATACAAACTTGTTCCTACATAGTAACTTGCAACTTTGAATGAAAATGTGCTTGCTTACAGCAACGTGCTATATGTTCTGAATGCCCGAATTGGGAATCTGTGTCAAAACTTGGTTAGGAATTATGTGATCCTTACTAGCTGGAAGTAAGGGAGATGGGGCATGAAGTTATTTCTAGGAGTTGGAGACCTACCAAGTTTAGCTCAGTTCTGGGCATCTTTGAAATACCTATACAAACTTGTTCCTACATAGTAACTTGCAACTTTGAATGAGAATGTGCTTGCTTACAGCAACGTGCTATATGTTCTGAATGCCCGAATTGGGAATCTGTGTCAAAACTTTGTTAGGAATTATGTGATCCTTACTAGCTGGAAGTAAGGGAGATGGGGCATGAAGTTATTTCTAGGAGTTGGACACATACCAAGTTTAGCTCAGTTCTGGGCATCTTTGAAATACCTATACAAACTTGTTCCTACATAGTAACTTGCAACTTTGAATGAGAATGTGCTTGCTTGCAGCAACGTGCTATATGTTCTGAATGCCCGAATTGGCAATCTGTGTCAAAACTTTGTTAGGAATTATGTGATCCTTACTAGCTGGAAGTAAGGGAGATGGGGCATGAAGTTATTTCTAGGAGTTGGACACATACCAAGTTTAGCTCAGTTCTGGGCATCTTTGAAATACCTATACAAACTTGTTCCTACATAGTAACTTGCATCTTTGAATGAGAATGTGCTTGCTTGCAGCAACGTGCTATATGTTCTGAATGCCCGAATAGGGATTCTGTGTCAAAACTTTGTTAGGAATTATGTGATCCTTACTAGCTGGAAGTAAGGGAGATGGGGCATGAAGTTATTTCTAGGAGTTGGACACATACCAAGTTTAGCTCAGTTCTGGGCATCTTTGAAATACCTATACAAACTTGTTCCTACATAGTAACTTGCAACTTTGAATGAAAATGTGCTTGCTTACAGCAACGTGCTATATGTTCTGAATGCCCGAATTGGGAATCTGTGTCAAAACTTTGTTAGGAATTATGTGATCCTTACTAGCTGGAAGTAAGGGAGATGGGGCATGAAGTTATTTCTAGGAGTTGGACACATACCAAGTTTAGCTCAGTTCTGGGCATCTTTGAAATACCTATACAAACTTGTTCCTACATAGTAACTTGCAACTTTGAATGAGAATGTGCTTGCTTGCAGCAACGTGCTATATGTTCTGAATGCCCGAATTGGCAATCTGTGTCAAAACTTTGTTAGGAATTATGTGATCCTTACTAGCTGGAAGTAAGGGAGATGGGGCATGAAGTTATTTCTAGGAGTTGGACACATACCAAGTTTAGCTCAGTTCTGGGCATCTTTGAAATACCTATACAAACTTGTTCCTACATAGTAACTTGCATCTTTGAATGAGAATGTGCTTGCTTGCAGCAACGTGCTATATGTTCTGAATGCCCGAATAGGGATTCTGTGTCAAAACTTTGTTAGGAATTATGTGATCCTTACTAGCTGGAAGTAAGGGAGATGGGGCATGAAGTTATTTCTAGGAGTTGGACACATACCAAGTTTAGCTCAGTTCTGGGCATCTTTGAAATACCTATACAAACTTGTTCCTACATAGTACCTTGCAACTTTGAATGAAAATGTGCTTGCTTACAGCAACGTGCTATATGTTCTGAATGCCCGAATTGGGAATCTGTGTCAAAACTTTGTTAGGAATTATGTGATCCTTACTAGCTGGAAGTAAGGGAGATGGGGCATGAAGTTATTTCTAGGAGTTGGACACATACCAAGTTTAGCTCAGTTCTGGGCATCTTTGAAATACCTATACAAACTTGTTCCTACATAGTAACTTGCAACTTTGAATGAGAATGTGCTTGCTTACAGCAACGTGCTATATGTTCTGAATGCCCGAATTGGGAATCTGTGTCAAAACTTTGTTAGGAATTGTGTCATCCTTACTAGCTGGAAGTAAGGGATATGTGGCATGAAGTTATTTCTAGGAGTTGGACACATACCAAGTTTAGCTCAGTTCTGGGCATCTTTGAAATACCTATACAAACTTGTTCTTGCATAGTAACTTGCAACTTTGAATGAGAATCTGCTTGCTTATAGCAACGTGCTATATGTTCTGAATGCCCGAATTGGGAATTTGTGTCAAAAATTTGTTAGGAATTATGTGATCCTTACTAGCTGGAAGTAAGGGAGATGGGGCATGAAGTTATTTCTAGGAGTTGGACACATACCAAGTTTAGCTCAGTTCTGGGCATCTTTGAAATACCTATGCAAACTTGTTCCTACATAGTAACTTGCATCTTTGAATGAGAATGTGCTTGCTTACAGCAACGTGCTATATGTTCTGAATGCCCGAGTTGGCAATCTGTGTCAAAACTTTGTTAGGAATTATGTGATCCTTACTAGCTGGAAGTAAGGGAGATGGGGCATGAAGTTATTTCTAGGAGTTGGACACATACCAAGTTTAGCTCAGTTCTGGGCATCTTTGAAATACCTATACAAACTTGTTCCTACATAGTAACTTGCATCTTTGAATGAGAATCTGCTTGCTTACAGCAACGTGCTATATGTTCTGAATGCCCGAATTGGGAATCTGTGTCAAAACTTTGTTAGGAATTATGTGATCCTTACTAGCTCGAAGTAAGGGAGATGGGGCATGAAGTTATTTCTTGGAGTTGGACACATACCAAGTTTAGCTCAGTTCTGGGCATCTTTGAAATACCTATACAAACTTGTTCCTACATAGTAACTTGAAACTTTGAATGAGTATGTGCTTGCTTGCAGCAACGTGCTATATGTTCTGAATGCCCGAATAGGGAATCTGTGTCAAAACTTTGTTAGGAATTATGTGATCCTTACTAGCTGGAAGTAAGGGAGATGGAGCATGAAGTTATTTCTAGGAGTTGGACACATACCAAGTTTAGCTCAGTTCTGGGCATCTTTGAAATACCTATACAAACTTGTTCCTACCTAGTAACTTGCATCTTTGAATGATAATGTGCTTGCTTACAGCAACGTGCTATATGTTCTGAATGCCCGAATAGGGAAGCTGTGTCAAAACTGTGTTAGGAGTTATGTGATCCTTACTAGCTGGAAGTAAGGGAGATGGGGCATGAAGTTATTTCTAGGAGTTGGACACATACCAAGTTTAGCTCAGTTCTGGGCATCTTTGAAATACCTATACAAACTTGTTCCTACCTAGTAACTTGCATCTTTGAATGAGAATCTGCTTGCTTACAGCAACGTGCTATATGTTCTGAATGCCCGAATAGGGAATCTGTGTCAAAACTTTGTTAGGAATTATGTGATCCTTACTAGCTGGAAGTAAGGGAGATGGGGCATGAAGTTATTTCTAGGAGTTGGACACAAACCAAGTTTAGCTCAGTTCTGGGCATCTTTGAAATACCTATACAAACTTGTTCCTACCTAGTAACTTGCAACTTTGAATGAGAATCTGCTTGCTTACAGCAACGTGCTATATGTTCTGAATGCCCGAATTGGGAATCTGTGTCAAAACATTGTTAGGAATTATGTGATCCTTACTAGCTGGAAGTAAGGGAGATGGGGCATGAAGTTATTTCTAGGAGTTGGACACATACCAAGTTTAGCTCAGTTCTGGGCATCTTTGAAATACCTATACAAACTTGTTCCTACATAGTAACTTGCAACTTTGAATGAGAATGTGCTTGCTTGCAGCAACGTGCTATATGTTCTGAATGCCCGAATTGGGAATCTGTGTCAAAACTTTGTTAGGAATTATGTGATCCTTACTAGCTGGAAGTAAGGGAGATGGGGCATGAAGTTATTTCTAGGAGTTGGACACATACCAAGTTTAGCTCAGTTCTGGGCATCTTTGAAATACCTATACAAACTTGTTCCTACATAGTAACTTGCAACTTTGAATGAGAATGTGCTTGCTTACAGCAACGTGCTATATGTGCTGAATGCCCGAATTGGGAATCTGTGTCAAAACTTTGTTAGGAATTATGTGATCCTTACTAGCTGGAAGTAAGGGAGATGGGGCATGAAGTTATTTCTAGGAGTTGGACACATACCAAGTTTAGCTCAGTTCTGGGCATCTTTGAAATACCTATACAAACTTGTTCCTACATAGTAACTTGCAACTTTGAATGAGAATGTGCTTGCTTACAGCAACGTGCTATATGTTCTGAATGCCCGAATTGGGAATCTGTGTCAAAACTTTGTTAGGAATTATGTGATCCTTACTAGCTGGAAGTAAGGGAGATGGGGCCTGAAGTTATTTCTAGGAGTTGGACACATACCAAGTTTAGCTCAGTTCTGGGCATCTTTGAAATACCTATACAAACTTGTTCCTACATAGTAACTTGCAACTTTGAATGAGAATGTGCTTGCTTACAGCAACGTGCTATATGTGCTGAATGCCCGAATTGGGAATCTGTGTCAAAACTTTGTTAGGAATTATGTGATCCTTACTAGCTGGAAGTAAGGGAGATGGGGCATGAAGTTATTTCTAGGAGTTGGACACATACCAAGTTTAGCTCAGTTCTGGGCATCTTTGAAATACCTATACAAACTTGTTCCTACATAGTAACTTGCAACTTTGAATGAGAATGTGCTTGCTTACAGCAACGTGCTATATGTTCTGAATGCCCGAATTGGGAATCTGTGTCAAAAGTTTGTTAGGAATTATGTGATCCTTACTAGCTGGAAGTAAGGGAGATGGGGCATGAAGTTATTTCTAGGAGTTGGACACATACCAAGTTTAGCTCAGTTCTGGGCATCTTTGAAATACCTATACAAACTTGTTCCTACATAGTAACTTGCAACTTTGAATGAGAATGTGCTTGCTTACAGCAACGTGCTATATGTTCTGAATGCCCGAATTGGGAATCTGTGTCAAAACTTTGTTAGGAATTATGTGATCCTTACTAGCTGGAAGTAAGGGAGATGGGGCCTGAAGTTATTTCTAGGAGTTGGACACATACCAAGTTTAGCTCAGTTCTGGGCATCTTTGAAATACCTATACAAACTTGTTCCTACATAGTAACTTGCAACTTTGAATGAGAATGTGCTTGCTTACAGCAACGTGCTATATGTTCTGAATGCCCGAATTGGGAATCTGTGTCAAAACTTTGTTAGGAATTATGTGATCCTTACTAGCTGGAAGTAAGGGAGATGGGGCATGAAGTTATTTCTTGGCGTTGGAGACATACCAAGTTTAGCTCAGTTCTGGGCATCTTTGAAATACCTATACAAACTTGTTCCTACATAGTAACTTGCATCTTTGAATGAGAATGTGCTTGCTTACAGCAACGTGCTATATGTTCTGAATGCCCGAATAGGGAAGCTGTGTCAAAACTGTGTTAGGAGTTATGTGATCCTTACTAGCTGGAAGTAAGGGAGATGGGGCATGAAGTTATTTCTAGGAGTTGGACACATACCAAGTTTAGCTCAGTTCTGGGCATCTTTGAAATACCTATACAAACTTGTTCCTACCTAATAACTTGCATCTTTGAATGAGAATCTGCTTGCTTACAGCAACGTGCTATATGTTCTGAATGCCCGAATAGGGAATCTGTGTCAAAACTTTGTTAGGAATTATGTGATCCTTACTAGCTGGAAGTAAGGGAGATGGGGCATGAAGTTATTTCTAGGAGTTGGACACATACCAAGTTTAGCTCAGTTCTGGGCATCTTTGAAATACCTATACAAACTTGTTCCTACCTAGTAACTTGCAACTTTGAATGAGAATCTGCTTGCTTACAGCAACGTGCTATATGTTCTGAATGCCCGAATTGGGAATCTGTGTCAAAACTTTGTTAGGAATTATGTGATCCTTACTAGCTGGACGTAAGGGAGATGGGGCATGAAGTTATTTCTAGGAGTTGGACACATACCAAGTTTAGCTCAGTTCTGGGCATCTTTGAAATACCTATACAAACTTGTTCCTACATAGTAACTTGCAACTTTGAATGAGAATGTGCTTGCTTGCAGCAACGTGCTATATGTGCTGAATGCCCGAATTGGGAATCTGTGTCAAAACTTTGTTAGGAATTATGTGATTCTTACTAGCTGGAAGTAAGGGAGATGGGGCATGAAGTTATTTCTAGGAGTTGGACACATACCAAGTTTAGCTCAGTTCTGGGCATCTTTGAAATACCTATACAAACTTGTTCCTACATAGTAACTTGCAACTTTGAATGAGAATGTGCTTGCTTACAGCAACGGGCTATATGTGCTGAATGCCCGAATTGGGAATCTGTGTCAAAACTTTGTTAGGAATTATGTGATCCTTACTAGCTGGAAGTAAGGGAGATGGGGCATGAAGTTATTTCTAGGAGTTGGACACATACCAAGTTTAGCTCAGTTCTGGGCATCTTTGAAATACCTATACAAACTTGTTCCTACCTAGTAACTTGCATCTTTGAATGAGAATCTGCTTGCTTACAGCAACGTGCTATATGTTCTGAATGCCCGAATAGGGAATCTGTGTCAAAACTTTTTTAGGAATTATGTGATCCTTACTAGCTGGAAGTAAGGGAGATGGGGCATGAAGTTATTTCTAGGAGTTGGACACATACCAAGTTTAGCTCAGTTCTGGGCATCTTTGAAATACCTATACAAACTTGTTCCTACCTAGTAACTTGCAACTTTGATTGAGAATCTGCTTGCTTACAGCAACGTGCTATATGTTCT
Organism: Diceros bicornis minor; assembly: GCF_020826845.1. Lineage (NCBI taxonomy): Eukaryota > Metazoa > Chordata > Mammalia > Perissodactyla > Rhinocerotidae > Diceros > Diceros bicornis. Next base: position 362,892 of record NW_026690895.1, on the reverse strand, counting down.
GAATGCCCGAATTGGGAATCTGTGTCAAAACTTTGTTAGGAATTATGTGATCCTTACTAGCTGGAAGTAAGGGAGATGGGGCATGAAGTTATTTCTAGGAGTTGGACACATAACAAGTTTAGCTCAGTTCTGGGCATCTTTGAAATACCTATACAAACTTGTTCCTACATAGTAACTTGCAACTTTGAATGAGAATGTGCTTGCTTGCAGCAACGTGCTATATGTTCTGAATGCCCGAATTGGGAATCTGTGTCAAAACTTTGTTAGGAATTATGTGATCCTTACTAGCTGGAAGTAAGGGAGATGGGGCATGAAGTTATTTCTAGGAGTTGGACACATATCAAGTTTAGCTCAGTTCTGGGCATCTTTGAAATACCTATACAAACTTGTTCCTACATAGTAACTTGCAACTTTGAATGAGAATGTGCTTGCTTGCAGCAACGTGCTATATGTGCTGAATGCCCGAATTGGGAATCTGTGTCAAAACTTTGTTAGGAATTATGTGATCCTTACTAGCTGGAAGTAAGGGAGATGGGGCATGAAGTTATTTCTAGGAGTTGGACACATACCAAGTTTAGCTCAGTTCTGGGCATCTTTGAAATACCTATACAAACTTGTTCCTACATAGTAACTTGCAACTTTGAATGAGAATGTGCTTGCTTACAGCAACGTGCTATATGTTCTGAATGCCCGAATTGCGAATCTGTGTCAAAACTTTGTTACGAATTATGTGATCCTTACTAGCTGGAAGTAAGGGAGATGGGGCATGAAGTTATTTCTAGGAGTTGGACACATACCAAGTTTAGCTCAGTTCTGGGCATCTTTGAAATACCTATACAAACTTGTTCCTACATAGTAACTTGCATCTTTGAATGAGAATGTGCTTGCTTACAGCAACGTGCTATATGTTCTGAATGCCCGAATTGGGAATCTGTGTCAAAACTTTGTTAGGAATTATGTGATCCTTACTAGCTGGAAGTAAGGGAGATGGGGCATGAAGTTATTTCTAGGAGTTGGACACATACCAAGTTTAGCTCAGTTCTGGGCATCTTTGAAATACCTATACAAACTTGTTCCTACATAGTAACTTGCAACTTTGAATGAGAATGTGCTTGCTTACAGCAACGTGCTATATGTTCTGAATGCCCGAATTGGGAATCTGTGTCAAAACTTTGTTAGGAATTATGTGATCCTTACTAGCTGGAAGTAAGGGAGATGGGGCATGAAGTTATTTCTTGGAGTTGGAGACATACCAAGTTTAGCTCAGTTCTGGGCATCTTTGAAATACCTATACATACTTGTTCCTACATAGTAACTTGCATCTTTGAATGAGAATGTGCTTGCTTACAGCAACGTGCTATATGTTCTGAATGCCCGAATAGGGAAGCTGTGTCAAAACTGTGTTAGGAGTTATGTGATCCTTACTAGCTGGAAGTAAGGGAGATGGGGCATGAAGTTATTTCTAGGAGTTGGACACATACGAAGTTTAGCTCAGTTCTGGGCATCTTTGAAATACCTATACAAACTTGTTCCTACCTAGTAACTTGCATCTTTAAATGAGAATGTGCTTGCTTACAGCAACGTGCTATATGTTCTGAATGCCCGAATAGGGAATCTGTGTCAAAACTTTGTTAGGAATTATGTGATCCTTACTAGCTGGAAGTAAGGGAGATGGGGCATGAAGTTATTTCTAGGAGTTGGACACATACCAAGTTTAGCTCAGTTCTGGGCATCTTTGAAATACCTATACAAACTTGTTCCTACCTAGTAACTTGCAACTTTGAATGAGAATCGGCTTGCTTACAGCAACGTGCTATATGTTCTGAATGCCCGAATTGGGAATCTGTGTCAAAACTTTGTTAGGAATTATGTGATCCTTACTAGCTGGAAGTAAGGGAGATGGGGCATGAAGTTATTTCTAGGAGTTGGACACATACCAAGTTTAGCTCAGTTCTGGGCATCTTTGAAATACCTATACAAACTTGTTCCTACATAGTAACTTGCAACTTTGAATGAGAATGTGCTTGCTTGCAGCAACGTGCTATATGTGCTGAATGCCCGAATTGGGAATCTGTGTCAAAACTTTGTTAGGAATTATGTGATCCTTACTAGCTGGAAGTAAGGGAGATGGGGCATGAAGTTATTTCTAGGAGTTGGACACATACCAAGTTTAGCTCAGTTCTGGGCATCTTTGAAATACCTATACAAACTTGTTCCTACATAGTAACTTGCAACTTTGTATGAGAATGTGCTTGCTTACAGCAACGTGCTATATGTGCTGAATGCCCGAATTGGGAATCTGTGTCAAAACTTTGTTAGGAATTATGTGATCCTTACTAGCTGGAAGTAAGGGAGATGGGGCATGAAGTTATTTCTAGGAGTTGGACACATACCAAGTTTAGCTCAGTTCTGGGCATCTTTGAAATACCTATACAAACTTGTTCCTACATAGTAACTTGCAACTTTGAATGAGAATGTGCTTGCTTACAGCAACGTGCTATATGTTCTGAATGCCCGAATTGGGAATCTGTGTCAAAACTTTGTTAGGAATTATGTGATCCTTACTAGCTGGAAGTAAGGGAGATGGGGCATGAAGTTATTTCTAGGAGTTGGACACATACCAAGTTTAGCTCAGTTCTGGGCATCTTTGAAATATCTATACAAACTTGTTCCTACATAGTAACTTGCAACTTTGAATGAGAATGTGCTTGCTTACAGCAACGTGCTATATGTTCTGAATGCCCGAATTGGGAATCTGTGTCAAAACTTTGTTAGGAATTATGTGATCCTTACTAGCTGGAAGTAAGGGAGATGGGGCATGAAGTTATTTCTAGGAGTTGGACACATACCAAGTTTAGCTCAGTTCTGGGCATCTTTTTAATACCTATACAAACTTGTTCCTACATAGTAACTTGCAACTTTGAATGAGAATGTGCTTGCTTACAGCAACGTGCTATATGTTCTGAATGCCCGAATTGGGAATCTGTGTCAAATCTTTGTTAGGAATTATGTGATCCTTACTAGCTGGAAGTAAGGGAGATGGGGCATGAAGTTATTTCTTGGAGTTTGAGACATACCAAGTTTAGCTCAGTTCTGGGCATCTTTGAAATACCTATACAAACTTGTTCCTACATAGTAACTTGCATCTTTGAATGAGAATGTGCTTGCTTGCAGCAACGTGCTATATGTTCTGAATGCCCGAATTGGGAATCTGTGTCAAATCTTTGTTAGGAATTATGTGATCCTTACTACCTGGAAGTAAGGGAGATGGGGCATGAAGTTATTTCTAGGAGTTGGACACATACCAAGTTTAGCTCAGTTCTGGGCATCTTTGAAATACCTATACAAACTTGTTCCTACATAGTAACTTGCAACTTTGAATGAGAATGTGCTTGCTTGCAGCAACGTGCTATATGTTCTGAATGCCCGAATTGGGAATCTGTGTCAAAACTTTGTTAGAAATTATGTGATCCTTACTAGCTGGAAGTAAGTTAGATGGGGCATGAAGTTATTTCTAGGAGTTGGACACATACCAAGTTTAGCTCAGTTCTGGGCATCTTTGAAATACCTATACAAACTTGTTCCTACATAGTAACTTGCAACTTTGAAAGAGAATCTGCTTGCTTGCAGCAACGTGCTATATGTTCTGAATGCCCGAATTGGCAATCTGTGTCAAAACTTTGTTAGGAATTATGTGATCCTTACTAGCTGGAAGTAAGGGAGATGGGGCATGAAGTTATTTCTAGGAGTTGGACACATACCAAGTTTAGCTCAGTTCTGGGCATCTTTGAAATACCTATACAAACTTGTTCCTACATAGTAACTTGCAACTTTGAATGAGAATGTGCTTGCTTGCAGCAACGTGCTATATGTTCTGAATGCCCGAATTGGGAATCTGTGTCAAAACTTTGTTAGGAATTATGTGATCCTTACTAGCTGGAAGTAAGGGAGATGGGGCATGAAGTTATTTCTAGGAGTTGGACACATACCAAGTTTAGCTCAGTTCTGGGCATCTTTGAAATACCTATACAAACTTGTTCCTACATAGTAACTTGCAACTTTGAATGAGAATGTGCTTGCTTGCAGCAACGTGCTATATGTTCTGAATGCCCGAATTGGGAATCTGTGTCAAAACTTTGTTAGGAATTATGTGATCCTTACTAGCTGGAAGTAAGGGAGATGGGGCATGAAGTTATTTCTAGGAGTTGGACACATACCAAGTTTAGCTCAGTTCTGGGCATCTTTGAAATCCTATACAAACTTGTTCCTACATAGTAACTTGCAACTTTGAATGAGAATGTGCTTGCTTGCAGCAACGTGCTATATGTTCTGAATGCCCGAATTGGGAATCTGTGTCAAAACTTTGTTAGGAATTATGTGATCCTTACTAGCTGGAAGTAAGGGAGATGGGGCATGAAGTTATTTCTAGGAGTTGGACACATACCAAGTTTAGCTCAGTTCTGGGCATCTTTGAAATACCTATGCAAACTTGTTCCTACATAGTAACTTGCAACTTTGAATGAGAATGTGCTTGCTTGCAGCAACGTGCTATATGTTCTGAATGCCCGATTTGGGAATCTGTGTCAAAACTTTGTTAGGAATTATGTGATCCTTACTAGCTGGAAGTAAGGGAGATGGGGCATGAAGTTATTTCTAGGAGTTGGACACATACCAAGTTTAGCTCAGTTCTGGGCATCTTTGAAATACCTATACAAACTTGTTCCTACATAGTAACTTGCAACTTTGAATGAGAATGTGCTTGCTTGCAGCAACGTGCTATATGTTCTGAATGCCCGAATTGGGAATCTGTGTCAAAACTTTGTTAGGAATTATGTGATCCTTACTAGCTGGAAGTAAGGGAGATGGGGCATGAAGTTATTTCTAGGAGTTGGACACATACCAAGTTTAGCTCAGTTCTGGGCATCTTTGAAATACCTATACAAACTTGTTCCTACATAGTAACTTGCAACTTTGAATGAGAATGTGCTTGCTTGCAGCAACGTGCTATATGTTCTGAATGCCCGAATTGGGAATCTGTGTCAAAACTTTGTTAGGAATTATGTGATCCTTACTAGCTGGAAGTAAGGGAGATGGGGCATGAAGTTATTTCTAGGAGTTGGACACATACCAAGTTTAGCTCAGTTCTGGGCATCTTTGAAATACCTATACAAACTTGTTCCTACATAGTAACTTGCAACTTTGAATGAGAATGTGCTTGCTTACAGCAACGTGCTATATGTTCTGAATGCCCGAATTGGGAATCTGTGTCAAAACTTTGTTAGGAATTATGTGATCCTTACTAGCTGGAAGTAAGGGAGATGGGGCATGAAGTTATTTCTAGGAGTTGGACACATACCAAGTTTAGCTCAGTTCTGGGCATCTTTGAAATACCTATACAAACTTGTTCCTACATAGTAACTTGCAACTTTGAATGAGAATGTGCTTGCTTACAGCAACGTGCTATATGTTCTGAATGCCCGAATTGGGAATCTGTGTCAAAACTTTGTTAGGAATTATGTGATCCTTACTAGCTGGAAGTAAGGGAGATGGGGCATGAAGTTATTTCTTGGAGTTGGAGACATACCAAGTTTAGCTCAGTTCTGGGCATCTTTGAAATACCTATACAAACTTGTTCCTACATAGTAACTTGCATCTTTGAATGAGAATGTGCTTGCTTACAGCAACGTGCTATATGTTCTGAATGCCCGAATAGGGAAGCTGTGTCAAAACTGTGTTAGGAGTTATGTGATCCTTACTAGCTGGAAGTAAGGGAGATGGGGCATGAAGTTATTTCTAGGAGTTGGACACATACCAAGTTTAGCTCAGTTCTGGGCATCTTTGAAATACCTATACAAACTTGTTCCTACCTAGTAACTTGCATCTTTGAATGAGAATCTGCTTGCTTACAGCAACGTGCTATATGTTCTGAATGCCCGAATTGCGAATCTGTGTCAAAACTTTGATAGGAATTATGTGATCCTTACTAGCTGGAAGTAAGGGAGATGGGGCATGAAGTTATTTCTAGGAGTTGGACACATACCAAGTTTAGCTCAGTTCTGGGCATCTTTGAAATACCTATACAAACTTGTTCCTACCTAGTAACTTGCAACTTTGAATGAGAATCTGCTTGCTTACAGCAACGTGCTATATGTTCTGAATGCCCGAATTGGGAATCTGTGTCAAAACTTTGTTAGGAATTATGTGATCCTTACTAGCTGGAAGTAAGGGAGATGGGGCATGAAGTTATTTCTAGGAGTTGGACACATACCAAGTTTAGCTCAGTTCTGGGCATCTTTGAAATACCTATACAAACTTGTTCCTACATAGTAACTTGCAACTTTGAATGAGAATGTGCTTGCTTGCAGCAACGTGCTATATGTTCTGAATGCCCGAATTGGGAATCTGTGTCAAAACTTTGTTAGGAATTATGTGATCCTTACTAGCTGGAAGTAAGGGAGATGGGGCATGAAGTTATTTCTAGGAGTTGGACACATACCAAGTTTAGCTCAGTTATGGGCATCTTTGAAATACCTATACAAACTTGTTCCTACATAGTAACTTGCAACTTTGAATGAGAATGTGCTTGCTTACAGCAACGTGCTATATGTTCTGAATGCCCGAATTGGGAATCTGTGTCAAAACTTTGTTAGGAATTATGTGATCCTTACTAGCTGGAAGTAAGGGAGATGGGGCATGAAGTTATTTCTAGGAGTTGGACACATACCAAGTTTAGCTCAGTTCTGGGCATCTTTGAAATACCTATACAAACTTGTTCCTACATAGTAACTTGCAACTTTGAATGAGAATGTGCTTGCTTACAGCAACGTGCTATATGTTCTGAATGCCCGAATTGGGAATCTGTGTCAAAACTTTGTTAGGAATTATGTGATCCTTACTAGCTGGAAGTAAGGGAGATGGGGCATGAAGTTATTTCTTGGAGTTGGAGACATACCAAGTTTAGCTCAGTTCTGGGCATCTTTGAAATACCTATACAAACTTGTTCCTACATAGTAACTTGCATCTTTGAATGAGAATGTGCTTGCTTACAGCAACGTGCTATATGTTCTGAATGCCCGAATAGGGAAGCTGTGTCAAAACTGTGTTAGGAGTTATGTGATCCTTACTAGCTGGAAGTAAGGGAGATGGGGCATGAAGTTATTTCTAGGAGTTGGACACATACCAAGTTTAGCTCAGTTCTGGGCATCTTTGAAATACCTATACAAACTTGTTCCTACCTAGTAACTTGCATCTTTGAATGAGAATCTTCTTGCTTACAGCAACGTGCTATATGTTCTGAATGCCCGAATTGCGAATCTGTGTCAAAACTTTGATAGGAATTATGTGATCCTTACTAGCTGGAAGTAAGGGAGATGGGGCATGAAGTTATTTCTAGGAGTTGGACACATACCAAGTTTAGCTCAGTTCTGGGCATCTTTGAAATACCTATACAAACTTGTTCCTACCTAGTAACTTGCAACTTTGAATGAGAATCTGCTTGCTTACAGCAACGTGCTATATGTTCTGAATGCCCGAATTGGGAATCTGTGTCAAAACTTTGTTAGGAATTATGTGATCCTTACTAGCTGGAAGTAAGGGAGATGGGGCATGAAGTTATTTCTAGGAGTTGGACACATACCAAGTTTAGCTCAGTTCTGGGCATCTTTGAAATACCTATACAAACTTGTTCCTACATAGTAACTTGCAACTTTGAATGAGAATGTGCTTGCTTGCAGCAACGTGCTATATGTGCTGAATGCCCGAATTGGGAATCTGTGTCAAAACTTTGTTAGGAATTATGTGATCCTTACTAGCTGGAAGTAAGGGAGATGGGGCATGAAGTTATTTCTAGGAGTTGGACACATACCAAGTTTAGCTCAGTTCTGGGCATCTTTGAAATACCTATACAAACTTGTTCCTACATAGTAACTTGCAACTTTGAATGAGAATGTGCTTGCTTACAGCAACGTGCTATATGTGCTGAATGCCCGAATTGGGAATCTGTGTCAAAACTTTGTTAGGAATTATGTGATCCTTACTAGCTGGAAGTAAGGGAGATGGGGCATGAAGTTATTTCTAGGAGTTGGACACATACCAAGTTTAGCTCAGTTCTGGGCATCTTTGAAATACCTATACAAACTTGTTCCTACATAGTAACTTGCAACTTTGAATGAGAATGTGCTTGCTTACAGCAACGTGCTATATGTGCTGAATGCCCGAATTGGGAATCTGTGTCAAAACTTTGTTAGGAATTATGTGATCCTTACTAGCTGGAAGTAAGGGAGATGGGGCATGAAGTTACTTCTAGGAGTTGGACACATACCAAGTTTAGCTCAGTTCTGGGCATCTTTGAAATACCTATACAAACTTGTTCCTACATAGTAACTTGCAACTTTGAATGAGAATGTGCTTGCTTACAGCAACGTGCTATATGTTCTGAATGCCCGAATTGGGAATCTGTGTCAAAACTTTGTTAGGAATTATGTGATCCTTACTAGCTGGAAGTAAGGGAGATGGGGCATGAAGTTATTTCTAGGAGTTGGACACATACCAAGTTTAGCTCAGTTCTGGGCATCTTTGAAATACCTATACAAACTTGTTCCTACATAGTAACTTGCAACTTTGAATGAGAATGTGCTTGCTTACAGCAACGTGCTATATGTTCTGAATTCCCGAATTGGGAATCTGTGTCAAATCTTTGTTAGGAATTATGTGATCCTTACTAGCTGGAAGTAAGGGAGATGGGGCATGAAGTTATTTCTTGGAGTTGGAGACATACCAAGTTTAGCTCAGTTCTGGGCATCTTTGAAATACCTATACACACTTGTTCCTACATAGTAACTTGCATCTTTGAATGAGAATGTGCTTGCTTGCAGCAACTTGCTATATGTTCTGAATGCCCGAATTGGGAATCTGTGTCAAATCTTTGTTAGGAATTATGTGATCCTTACTAGCTGGAAGTAAGGGAGATGGGGCATGAAGTTATTTCTAGGAGTTGGACACATACCAAGTTTAGCTCAGTTCTGGGCATCTTTGAAATACCTATACAAACTTGTTCCTACATAGTAACTTGCAACTTTGAATGAGAATGTGCTTGCTTGCAGCAACGTGCTATATGTTCTGAATGCCCGAATTGAGAATCTGTGTCAAAACTTTGTTAGGAATTATGTGATCCTTACTAGCTGGAAGTAAGGGAGATGGGGCATGAAGTTATTTCTAGGAGTTGGACACATACCAAGTTTAGCTCAGTTCTGGGCATCTTTGAAATACCTATACAAACTTGTTCCTACATAGTAACTTGCAACTTTGAAAGAGAATCTGCTTGCTTGCAGCAACGTGCTATATGTTCTGAATGCCCGAATTGGGAATCTGTGTCAAAACTTTGTTAGGAATTATGTGATCCTTACTAGCTGGAAGTAAGGGAGATGGGGCATGAAGTTATTTCTAGGAGTTGGACACATACCAAGTTTAGCTCAGTTCTGGGCATCTTTGAAATACCTATACAAACTTGTTCCTACATAGTAACTTGCAACTTTGAATGAGAATGTGCTTGCTTGCAGCAACGTGCTATATGTTCTGAATGCCCGAATTGGGAATCTGTGTCAAAACTTTGTTAGGAATTATGTGATCCTTACTAGCTGGAAGTAAGGGAGATGGGGCATGAAGTTATTTCTAGGAGTTGGACACATGCCAAGTTTAGCTCAGTTCTGGGCATCTTTGAAATACCTATACAAACTTGTTCCTACATAGTAACTTGCAACTTTGAATGAGAATGTGCTTGTTTGCAGCAACGTGCTATATGTTCTGAATGCCCGAATTGGGAATCTGTGTCAAAACTTTGTTAGGAATTATGTGATCCTTACTAGCTGGAAGTAAGGGAGATGGGGCATGAAGTTATTTCTAGGAGTTGGACACATACCAAGTTTAGCTCAGTTCTGGGCATCTTTGAAATCCTATACAAACTTGTTCCTACATAGTAACTTGCAACTTTGAATGAGAATGTGCTTGCTTGCAGCAACGTGCTATATGTTCTGAATGCCCGAAGTGGGAATCTGTGTCAAAACTTTGTTAGGAATTATGTGATCCTTACTAGCTGGAAGTAAGGGAGATGGGGCATGAAGTTATTTCTAGGAGTTGGACACATACCAAGTTTAGCTCAGTTCTGGGCATCTTTGAAATACCTATGCAAACTTGTTCCTACATAGTAACTTGCAACTTTGAATGAGAATGTGCTTGCTTGCAGCAACGTGCTATATGTTCTGAATGCCCGAATTGGGAATCTGTGTCAAAACTTTGTTAGGAATTATGTGATCCTTACTAGCTGGTAGTAAGGGAGATGGGGCATGAAGTTATTTCTAGGAGTTGGACACATACCAAGTTTAGCTCAGTTCTGGGCATCTTTGAAATACCTATACAAACTTGTTCCTACATAGTAACTTGCAACTTTGAATGAGAATGTGCTTGCTTGCAGCAACGTGCTATATGTTCTGAATGCCCGAATTGGGAATCTGTGTCAAAACTTTGTTAGGAATTATGTGATCCTTACTAGCTGGAAGTAAGGGAGATGGGGCATGAAGTTATTTCTAGGAGTTGGACACATACCAAGTTTAGCTCAGTTCTGGGCATCTTTGAAATACCTATACAAACTTGTTCCTACATAGTAACTTGCAACTTTGAATGAGAATGTGCTTGCTTACAGCAACGTGCTATATGTTCTGAATGCCCGAATTGGGAATCTGTGTCAAAACTTTGTTAGGAATTATGTGATCCTTACTAGCTGGAAGTAAGGGAGATGGGGCATGAAGTTATTTCTAGGAGTTGGACACATACCAAGTTTAGCTCAGTTCTGGGAATCTTTGAAATACCTATACAAACTTGTTCCTACATAGTAACTTGCAACTTTGAATGAGAATGTGCTTGCTTACAGCAACGTGCTATATGTTCTGAATGCCCGAATTGGGAATCTGTGTCAAAACTTTGTTAGGAATTATGTGATCCTTACTAGCTGGAAGTAAGGGAGATGGGGCATGAAGTTATTTCTTGGAGTTGGAGACATACCAAGTTTAGCTCAGTTCTGGGCATCTTTGAAATACCTATACAAACTTGTTCCTACATAGTAACTTGCATCTTTGAATGAGAATGTGCTTGCTTGCAGCAACGTGCTATATGTTCTGAATGCCCGAATTGGGAATCTGTGTCAAATCTTTGTTAGGAATTATGTGATCCTTACTAGCTGGAAGTAAGGGAGATGGGGCATGAAGTTATTTCTTGGAGTTGGAGACATACCAAGTTTAGCTCAGTTCTGGACATCTTTGAAATACCTATACAAACTTGTTCCTACATAGTAACTTGCATCTTTGAATGAGAATGTGCTTGCTTGCAGCAACGTGCTATATGTTCTGAATGCCCGAATTGGGAATCTGTGTCAAATCTTTGTTAGGAATTATGTGATCCTTACTAGCTGGAAGTAAGGGAGATGGGGCATGAAGTTATTTCTAGGAGTTGGACACATACCAAGTTTAGCTCAGTTCTGGGCATCTTTGAAATACCTATACAAACTTGTTCCTACATAGTAACTTGCAACTTTGAATGAGAATGTGCTTGCTTGCAGCAACGTGCTATATGTTCTGAATGCCCGAATTGGGAATCTGTGTCAAAACTTTGTTAGGAATTATGTGATCCTTACTAGCTGGAAGTAAGGGAGATGGGGCATGAAGTTATTTCTAGGAGTTGGACACATACCAAGTTTAGCTCAGTTCTGGGCATCTTTGAAATACCTATACAAACTTGTTCCTACATAGTAACTTGCAACTTTGAATGAGAATGTGCTTGCTTGCAGCAACGTGCTATATGTTCTGAATGCCCGAATTGGGAATCTGTGTCAAAACTTTGTTAGGAATTATGTGATCCTTACTAGCTGGAAGTAAGGGAGATGGGGCATGAAGTTATTTCTAGGAGTTGGACACATACCAAGTTTAGCTCAGTTCTGGGCATCTTTGAAATACCTATACAAACTTGTTCCTACATAGTAACTTGCAACTTTGAATGAGAATGTGCTTGCTTGCAGCAACGTGCTGTATGTTCTGAATGCCCGAATTGGGAATCTGTGTCAAAACTTTGTTAGGAATTATGTGATCCTTACTAGCTGGAAGTAAGGGAGATGGGGCATGAAGTTATTTCTAGGAGTTGGACACATACCAAGTTTAGCTCAGTTCTGGGCATCTTTGAAATACCTATACAAACTTGTTCCTACATAGTAACTTGCAACTTTGAATGAGAATGTGCTTGCTTGCAGCAACGTGCTATATGTTCTGAATGCCCGAATTGGGAATCTGTGTCAAAACTTTGTTAGGAATTATGTGATCCTTACTAGCTGGAAGTAAGGGAGATGGGGCATGAAGTTATTTCTAGGAGTTGGACACATACCAAGTTTAGCTCAGTTCTGGGCATCTTTGAAATACCTATACAAACTTGTTCCTACATAGTAACTTGCAACTTTGAATGAGAATGTGCTTGCTTGCAGCAACGTGCTATATGTTCTGAATGCCCGAATTGGGAATCTGTGTCAAAACTTTGTTAGGAATTATGTGATCCTTACTAGCTGGAAGTAAGGGAGATGGGGCATGAAGTTATTTCTAGGAGTTGGACACATACCAAGTTTAGCTCAGTTCTGGGCATCTTTGAAATACCTATACAAACTTGTTCCTACATAGTAACTTGCAACTTTGAATGAGAATGTGCTTGTTTGCAGCAACGTGCTATATGTTCTGAATGCCCGAATTGGGAATCTGTGTCAAAACTTTGTTAGGAATTATGTGATCCTTACTAGCTGGAAGTAAGGGAGATGGGGCATGAAGTTATTTCTAGGAGTTGGACACATACCAAGTTTAGCTCAGTTCTGGGCATCTTTGAAATCCTATACAAACTTGTTCCTACATAGTAACTTGCAACTTTGAATGAGAATGTGCTTGCTTGCAGCAACGTGCTATATGTGCTGAATGCCCGAATTGGGAATCTGTGTCAAAACTTTGTTAGGAATTATGTGATCCTTACTAGCTGGAAGTAAGGGAGATGGGGCATGAAGTTATTTCTAGGAGTTGGACACATACCAAGTTTAGCTCAGTTCTGGGCATCTTTGAAATACCTATACAAACTTGTTCCTACATAGTAACTTGCAACTTTGAATGAGAATGTGCTTGCTTACAGCAACGTGTTATATGTTCTGAATGCCCGAATTGGGAATCTGTGTCAAAACTTTGTTAGGAATTATGTGATCCTTACTAGCTGGAAGTAAGGGAGATGGGGCATGAAGTTATTTCTAGGAGTTGGACACATACCAAGTTTAGCTCAGTTCTGGGCATCTTTGAAATACCTATACAAACTTGTTCCTACATAGTAACTTGCAACTTTGAATGAGAATGTGCTTGCTTACAGCAACGTGCTATATGTTCTGAATGCCCGAATTGGGAATCTGTGTCAAATCTTTGTTAGGAATTATGTGATCCTTACTAGCTGGAAGTAAGGGAGATGGGGCATGAAGTTATTTCTTGGAGTTGGAGACATACCAAGTTTAGCTCAGTTCTGGGCATCTTTGAAATACCTATACACACTTGTTCCTACATAGTAACTTGCATCTTTGAATGAGAATGTGCTTGCTTGCAGCAACGTGCTATATGTTCTGAATGCCCGAATTGGGAATCTGTGTCAAATCTTTGTTAGGAATTATGTGATCCTTACTAGCTGGAAGTAAGGGAGATGGGGCATGAAGTTATTTCTAGGAGTTGGACACATACCAAGTTTAGCTCAGTTCTGGGCATCTTTGAAATACCTATACAAACTTGTTCCTACATAGTAACTTGCAACTTTGAATGAGAATGTGCTTGCTTGCAGCAACGTGCTATATGTTCTGAATGCCCGAATTGGGAATCTGTGTCAAAACTTTGTTAGGAATTATGTGATCCTTACTAGCTGGAAGTAAGTTAGATGGGGCATGAAGTTATTTCTAGGAGTTGGACACATACCAAGTTTAGCTCAGTTCTGGGCATCTTTGAAATACCTATACAAACTTGTTCCTACATAGTAACTTGCAACTTTGAAAGAGAATCTGCTTGCTTGCAGCAACGTGCTATATGTTCTGAATGCCCGAATTGGGAATCTGTGTCAAAACTTTGTTAGGAATTATGTGATCCTTACTAGCTGGAAGTAAGGGAGATGGGGCATGAAGTTATTTCTAGGAGTTGGACACATACCAAGTTTAGCTCAGTTCTGGGCATCTTTGAAATACCTATACAAACTTGTTCCTACATAGTAACTAGCAACTTTGAATGAGAATGTGCTTGCTTGCAGCAACGTGCTATATGTTCTGAATGCCCGAATTGGGAATCTGTGTCAAAACTTTGTTAGGAATTATGTGATCCTTACTAGCTGGAAGTAAGGGAGATGGGGCATGAAGTTATTTCTAGGAGTTGGACACATACCAAGTTTAGCTCAGTTCTGGGCATCTTTGAAATACCTATACAAACTTGTTCCTACATAGTAACTTGCAACTTTGAATGAGAATGTGCTTGTTTGCAGCAACGTGCTATATGTTCTGAATGCCCGAATTGGGAATCTGTGTCAAAACTTTGTTAGGAATTATGTGATCCTTACTAGCTGGAAGTAAGGGAGATGGGGCATGAAGTTATTTCTAGGAGTTGGACACATACCAAGTTTAGCTCAGTTCTGGGCATCTTTGAAATCCTATACAAACTTGTTCCTACATAGTAACTTGCAACTTTGAATGAGAATGTGCTTGCTTGCAGCAACGTGCTATATGTTCTGAATGCCCGAATTGGGAATCTGTGTCAAAACTTTGTTAGGAAATATGTGATCCTTACTAGCTGGAAGTAAGGGAGATGGGGCATGAAGTTATTTCTAGGAGTTGGACACATACCAAGTTTAGCTCAGTTCTGGGCATCTTTGAAATACCTATGCAAACTTGTTCCTACATAGTAACTTGCAACTTTGAATGAGAATGTGCTTGCTTGCAGCAACGTGCTATATGTTCTGAATGCCCGAATTGGGAATCTGTGTCAAAAC
Organism: Diceros bicornis minor; assembly: GCF_020826845.1. Taxonomy (NCBI): domain Eukaryota; kingdom Metazoa; phylum Chordata; class Mammalia; order Perissodactyla; family Rhinocerotidae; genus Diceros; species Diceros bicornis. The sequence continues at coordinate 347,817 of NW_026690895.1, read as the reverse complement.
TTTGTTAGGAATTATGTGATCCTTAGTAGCTGGTAGTAAGGGAGATGGGGCATGAAGTTATTTCTAGGAGTTGGACACATACCAAGTTTAGCTCAGTTCTGGGCATCTTTGAAATACCTATACAAACTTGTTCCTACATAGTAACTTGCAACTTTGAATGAGAATGTGCTTGCATGCAGCAACGTGCTATATGTTCTGAATGCCCGAATTGGGAATCTGTGTCAAAACTTTGTTAGGTATTATGTGATCCTTACTAGCTGGAAGTAAGGGAGATGGGGCATGAAGTTATTTCTAGGAGTTGGACACATACCAAGTTTAGCTCAGTTCTGGGCATCTTTGAAATACCTATACAAACTTGTTCCTACATAGTAACTTGCAACTTTGAATGAGAATGTGCTTGCTTGCAGCAACGTGCTATATGTTCTGAATGCCCGAATTGGGAATCTGTGTCAAAACTTTGTTAGGAATTATGTGATCCTTACTAGCTGGAAGTAAGGGAGATGGGGCATGAAGTTATTTCTAGGAGTTGGACACATACCAAGTTTAGCTCAGTTCTGGGCATCTTTGAAATACCTATACAAACTTCTTCCTACATAGTAACTTGCAACTTTGAATGAGAATGTGCTTGCTTACAGCAACGTGCTATATGTTCTGAATGCCCGAATTGGGAATCTGTGTCAAAACTTTGTTAGGAATTATGTGATCCTTACTAGCTGGAAGTAAGGGAGATGGGGCATGAAGTTATTTCTAGGAGTTGGACACATACCAAGTTTAGCTCAGTTCTGGGCATCTTTGAAATACCTATACAAACTTGTTCCTACATAGTAACTTGCAACTTTGAATGAGAATGTGCTTGCTTGCAGCAACGTGCTATATGTTCTGAATGCCCGAATTGGGAATCTGTGTCAAAACTTTGTTAGGAATTATGTGATCCTTACTAGCTGGAAGTAAGGGAGATGGGGCATGAAGTTATTTCTAGGAGTTGGACACATACCAAGTTTAGCTCAGTTCTGGGCATCTTTGAAATACCTATACAAACTTGTTCCTACATAGTAACTTGCAACTTTGAATGAGAATGTGCTTGCTTGCAGCAACGTGCTATATGTTCTGAATGCCCGAATTGGGAATCTGTGTCAAAACTTTGTTAGGAATTATGTGATCCTTACTAGCTGGAAGTAAGGGAGATGGGGCATGAAGTTATTTCTAGGAGTTGGACACATACCAAGTTTAGCTCAGTTCTGGGCATCTTTGAAATACCTATACAAACTTGTTCCTACATAGTAACTTGCAACTTTGAATGAGAATGTGCTTGCTTGCAGCAACGTGCTATATGTTCTGAATGCCCGAATTGGGAATCTGTGTCAAAACTTTGTTAGGAATTATGTGATCCTTACTAGCTGGAAGTAAGGGAGATGGGGCATGAAGTTATTTCTAGGAGTTGGACACATACCAAGTTTAGCTCAGTTCTGGGCATCTTTGAAATACCTATACAAACTTGTTCCTACATAGTAACTTGCAACTTTGAATGAGAATGTGCTTGCTTGCAGCAACGTGCTATATGTTCTGAATGCCCGAATTGGGAATCTGTGTCAAAACTTTGTTAGGAATTATGTGATCCTTACTAGCTGGAAGTAAGGGAGATGGGGCATGAAGTTATTTCTAGGAGTTGGACACATACCAAGTTTAGCTCAGTTCTGGGCATCTTTGAAATACCTATACAAACTTGTTCCTACATAGTAACTTGCAACTTTGAATGAGAATGTGCTTGTTTGCAGCAACGTGCTATATGTTCTGAATGCCCGAATTGGGAATCTGTGTCAAAACATTGTTAGGAATTATGTGATCCTTACTAGCTGGAAGTAAGGGAGATGGGGCATGAAGTTATTTCTAGGAGTTGGACACATACCAAGTTTAGCTCAGTTCTGGGCATCTTTGAAATCCTATACAAACTTGTTCCTACATAGTAACTTGCAACTTTGAATGAGAATGTGCTTGCTTGCAGCAACGTGCTATATGTGCTGAATGCCCGAATTGGGAATCTGTGTCAAAACTTTGTTAGGAATTATGTGATCCTTACTAGCTGGAAGTAAGGGAGATGGGGCATGAAGTTATTTCTAGGAGTTGGACACATACCAAGTTTAGCTCAGTTCTGGGCATCTTTGAAATACCTATACAAACTTGTTCCTACATAGTAACTTGCGACTTTGAATGAGAATGTGCTTGCTTACAGCAACGTGTTATATGTTCTGAATGCCCGAATTGGGAATCTGTGTCAAAACTTTGTTAGGAATTATGTGATCCTTACTAGCTGGAAGTAAGGGAGATGGGGCATGAAGTTATTTCTAGGAGTTGGACACATACCAAGTTTAGCTCAGTTCTGGGCATTTTTGAAATACCTATACAAACTTGTTCCTACATAGTAACTTGCAACTTTGAATGAGAATGTGCTTGCTTACAGCAACGTGCTATATGTTCTGAATGCCCGACTTGGGAATCTGTGTCAAATCTTTGTTAGGAATTATGTGATCCTTACTAGCTGGAAGTAAGGGAGATGGGGCATGAAGTTATTTCTTGGAGTTGGAGACATACCAAGTTTAGCTCAGTTCTGGGCATCTTTGAAATACCTATACACACTTGTTCCTACATAGTAACTTGCATCTTTGAATGAGAATGTGCTTGCTTGCAGCAACGTGCTATATGTTCTGAATGCCCGAATTGGGAATCTGTGTCAAATCTTTGTTAGGAATTATGTGATCCTTACTAGCTGGAAGTAAGGGAGATGGGGCATGAAGTTATTTCTAGGAGTTGGACACATACCAAGTTTAGCTCAGTTCTGGGCATCTTTGAAATACCTATACAAACTTGTTCCTACATAGTAACTTGCAACTTTGAATGAGAATGTGCTTGCTTGCAGCAACGTGCTATATGTTCTGAATGCCCGAATTGGGAATCTGTGTCAAAACTTTGTTAGGAATTATGTGATCCTTACTAGCTGGAAGTAAGTTAGATGGGGCATGAAGTTATTTCTAGGAGTTGGACACATACCAAGTTTAGCTCAGTTCTGGGCATCTTTGAAATACCTATACAAACTTGTTCCTACATAGTAACTTGCAACTTTGAAAGAGAATCTGCTTGCTTGCAGCAACGTGCTATATGTTCTGAATGCCCGAATTGGGAATCTGTGTCAAAACTTTGTTAGGAATTATGTGATCCTTACTAGCTGGAAGTAAGGGAGATGGGGCATGAAGTTATTTCTAGGAGTTGGACACATACCAAGTTTAGCTCAGTTCTGGGCATCTTTGAAATACCTATACAAACTTGTTCCTACATAGTAACTAGCAACTTTGAATGAGAATGTGCTTGCTTGCAGCAACGTGCTATATGTTCTGAATGCCCGAATTGGGAATCTGTGTCAAAACTTTGTTAGGAATTATGTGATCCTTACTAGCTGGAAGTAAGGGAGATGGGGCATGAAGTTATTTCTAGGAGTTGGACACATACCAAGTTTAGCTCAGTTCTGGGCATCTTTGAAATACCTATACAAACTTGTTCCTACATAGTAACTTGCAACTTTGAATGAGAATGTGCTTGTTTGCAGCAACGTGCTATATGTTCTGAATGCCCGAATTGGGAATCTGTGTCAAAACTTTGTTAGGAATTATGTGATCCTTACTAGCTGGAAGTAAGGGAGATGGGGCATGAAGTTATTTCTAGGAGTTGGACATATACCAAGTTTAGCTCAGTTCTGGGCATCTTTGAAATCCTATACAAACTTGTTCCTATATAGTAACTTGCAACTTTGAATGAGAATGTGCTTGCTTGCAGCAACGTGCTATATGTTCTGAATGCCCGAATTGGGAATCTGTGTCAAAACTTTGTTAGGAAATATGTGATCCTTACTAGCTGGAAGTAAGGGAGATGGGGCATGAAGTTATTTCTAGGAGTTGGACACATACCAAGTTTAGCTCAGTTCTGGGCATCTTTGAAATACCTATGCAAACTTGTTCCTACATAGTAACTTGCAACTTTGAATGAGAATGTGCTTGCTTGCAGCAACGTGCTATATGTTCTGAATGCCCGAATTGGGAATCTGTGTCAAAACTTTGTTAGGAATTATGTGATCCTTACTAGCTGGAAGTAAGGGAGATGGGGCATGAAGTTATTTCTAGGAGTTGGACACATACCAAGTTTAGCTCAGTTCTGGGCATCTTTGAAATACCTATAGAAACTTGTTCCTACATAGTAACTTGCAACTTTGAATGAGAATGTGCTTGCTTACAGCAACGTGCTATATGTTCTGAATGCCCGAATTGGGAATCTGTGTCAAAACGTTGTTAGGAATTATGTGATCCTTACTAGCTGGAAGTAAGGGAGATGGGGCATGAAGTTATTTCTAGGAGTTGGACACATACCAAGTTTAGCTCAGTTCTGGGCATCTTTGAAATACCTATACAAACTTGTTCCTACATAGTAACTTGCAACTTTGAATGAGAATGTGCTTGCTTACAGCAACGTGCTATATGTTCTGAATGCCCGAATTGGGAATCTGTGTCAAAACTTTGTTAGGAATTATGTGATCCTTACTAGCTGGAAGTAAGGGAGATGGGGCATGAAGTTATTTCTTGGAGTTGGAGACATACCAAGTTTAGCTCAGTTCTGGGCATCTTTGAAATACCTATACAAACTTGTTCCTACATAGTAACTTGCATCTTTGAATGAGAATGTGCTTGCTTGCAGCAACGTGCTATATGTTCTGAATGCCCGAATTGGGAATCTGTGTCAAATCTTTGTTAGGAATTATGTGATCCTTACTAGCTGGAAGTAAGGGAGATGGGGCATGAAGTTATTTCTTGGAGTTGGAGACATACCAAGTTTAGCTCAGTTCTGGACATCTTTGAAATACCTATACAAACTTGTTCCTACATAGTAACTTGCATCTTTGAATGAGAATGTGCTTGCTTGCAGCAACGTGCTATATGTTCTGAATGCCCGAATTGGGAATCTGTGTCAAATCTTTGTTAGGAATTATGTGATCCTTACTAGCTGGAAGTAAGGGAGATGGGGCATGAAGTTATTTCTAGGAGTTGGACACATACCAAGTTTAGCTCAGTTCTGGGCATCTTTGAAATACCTATACAAACTTGTTCCTACATAGTAACTTGCAACTTTGAATGAGAATGTGCTTGCTTGCAGCAACGTGCTATATGTTCTGAATGCCCGAATTGGGAATCTGTGTCAAAACTTTGTTAGGAATTATGTGATCCTTACTAGCTGGAAGTAAGGGAGATGGGGCATGAAGTTATTTCTAGGAGTTGGACACATACCAAGTTTAGCTCAGTTCTGGGCATCTTTGAAATACCTATACAAACTTGTTCCTACATAGTAACTTGCAACTTTGAATGAGAATGTGCTTGCTTGCAGCAACGTGCTATATGTTCTGAATGCCCGAATTGGGAATCTGTGTCAAAAATTTGTTAGGAATTATGTGATCCTTACTAGCTGGAAGTAAGGGAGATGGGGCATGAAGTTATTTCTAGGAGTTGGACACATACCAAGTTTAGCTCAGTTCTGGGCATCTTTGAAATACCTATACTAACTTGTTCCTACATAGTAACTTGCAACTTTGAATGAGAATGTGCTTGCTTGCAGCAACGTGCTATATGTTCTGAATGCCCGAATTGGGAATCTGTGTCAAAACTTTGTTAGGAATTATGTGATCCTTACTAGCTGGAAGTAAGGGAGATGGGGCATGAAGTTATTTCTAGGAGTTGGACACATACCAAGTTTAGCTCAGTTCTGGGCATCTTTGAAATACCTATACAAACTTGTTCCTACATAGTAACTTGCAACTTTGAATGAGAATGTGCTTGCTTGCAGCAACGTGCTATATGTTCTGAATGCCCGAATTGGGAATCTGTGTCAAAACTTTGTTAGGAATTATGTGATCCTTACTAGCTGGAAGTAAGGGAGATGGGGCATGAAGTTATTTCTAGGAGTTGGACACATACCAAGTTTAGCTCAGTTCTGGGCATCTTTGAAATACCTATACAAACTTGTTCCTACATAGTAACTTGCAACTTTGAATGAGAATGTGCTTGTTTGCAGCAACGTGCTATATGTTCTGAATGCCCGAATTGGGAATCTGTGTCAAAACTTTGTTAGGAATTATGTGATCCTTACTAGCTGGAAGTAAGGGAGATGGGGCATGAAGTTATTTCTAGGAGTTGGACACATACCAAGTTTAGCTCAGTTCTGGGCATCTTTGAAATCCTATACAAACTTGTTCCTACATAGTAACTTGCAACTTTGAATGAGAATGTGCTTGCTTGCAGCAACGTGCTATATGTTCTGAATGCCCGAATTGGGAATCTGTGTCAAAACTTTGTTAGGAATTATGTGATCCTTACTAGCTGGAAGTAAGGGAGATGGGGCATGAAGTTATTTCTAGGAGTTGGACACATACCAAGTTTAGCTCAGTTCTGGGCATCTTTGAAATACCTATACAAACTTGTTCCTACATAGTAACTTGCAACTTTGAATGAGAATGTGCTTGCTTGCAGCAACGTGCTATATGTTCTGAATGCCCGAATTGGGAATCTGTGTCAAAACTTTGTTAGGAATTATGTGATCCTTACTAGCTGGAAGTAAGGGAGATGGGGCATGAAGTTATTTCTAGGAGTTGGACACATACCAAGTTTAGCTCAGTTCTGGGCATCTTTGAAATACCTATACAAACTTGTTCCTACATAGTAACTTGCAACTTTGAATGAGAATGTGCTTGCATGCAGCAACGTGCTATATGTTCTGAATGCCCGAATTGGGAATCTGTGTCAAAACTTTGTTAGGTATTATGTGATCCTTACTAGCTGGAAGTAAGGGAGATGGGGCATGAAGTTATTTCTAGGAGTTGGACACATACCAAGTTTAGCTCAGTTCTGGGCATCTTTGAAATACCTATACAAACTTGTTCCTACATAGTAACTTGCAACTTTGAATGAGAATGTGCTTGCTTGCAGCAACGTGCTATATGTTCTGAATGCCCGAATTGGGAATCTGTGTCAAAACTTTGTTAGGAATTATGTGATCCTTACTAGCTGGAAGTAAGGGAGATGGGGCATGAAGTTATTTCTAGGAGTTGGACACATACCAAGTTTAGCTCAGTTCTGGGCATCTTTGAAATACCTATACAAACTTGTTCCTACATAGTAACTTGCAACTTTGAATGAGAATGTGCTTGCTTACAGCAACGTGCTATATGTTCTGAATGCCCGAATTGGGAATCTGTGTCAAAACTTTGTTAGGAATTATGTGATCCTTACTAGCTGGAAGTAAGGGAGATGGGGCATGAAGTTATTTCTAGGAGTTGGACACATACCAAGTTTAGCTCAGTTCTGGGCATCTTTGAAATCCTATACAAACTTGTTCCTACATAGTAACTTGCAACTTTGAATGAGAATGTGCTTGCATGCAGCAACGTGCTATATGTTCTGAATGCCCGAATTGGGAATCTGTGTCAAAACTTTGTTAGGAATTATGTGATCCTTACTAGCTGGAAGTAAGGGAGATGGGGCATGAAGTTATTTCTAGGAGTTGGACACATACCAAGTTTAGCTCAGTTCTGGGCATCTTTGAATTACCTATACAAACTTGTTCCTACATAGTAACTTGCAACTTTGAATGAGAATGTGCTTGCTTGCAGCAACGTGCTATATGTTCTGAATGCCCGAATTGGGAATCTGTGTCAAAACTTTGTTAGGAATTATGTGATCCTTACTAGCTGGAAGTAAGGGAGATGGGGCCTGAAGTTATTTCTAGGAGTTGGACACATACCAAGTTATCTCAGTTCTGGGCATCTTTGAAATACCTATACAAACTAGTTCCTACATAGTAACTTGCAACTTTGAATGAGAATGTGCTTGCTTACAGCAACGTGCTATATGTTCTGAATGCCCGAATTGGGAATCTGTGTCAAAACTTTGTTAGGAATTATGTGATCCTTACTAGCTGGAAGTAAGGGAGATGGGGCATGAAGTTATTTCTTGGAGTTGGAGACATACCAAGTTTAGCTCAGTTCTGGGCATCTTTGAAATACCTATACAAACTTGTTCCTACATAGTAACTTGCATCTTTGAATGAGAATGTGCTTGCTTGCAGCAACGTGCTATATGTTCTGAATGCCCGAATTGGGAATCTGTGTCAAATCTTTGTTAGGAATTATGTGATCCTTACTAGCTGGAAGTAAGGGAGATGGGGCATGAAGTTATTTCTTGGAGTTGGAGACATACCAAGTTTAGCTCAGTTCTGGGCATCTTTGAAATACCTATACAAACTTGTTCCTACATAGTAACTTGCATCTTTGAATGAGAATGTGCTTGCTTGCAGCAACGTGCTATATGTTCTGAATGCCCGAATTGGGAATCTGTGTCAAATCTTTGTTAGGAATTATGTGATCCTTACTAGCTGGAAGTAAGGGAGATGGGGCATGAAGTTATTTCTAGGAGTTGGACACATACCAAGTTTAGCTCAGTTCTGGGCATCTTTGAAATACCTATACAAACTTGTTCCTACATAGTAACTTGCAACTTTGAATGAGAATGTGCTTGCTTGCAGCAACGTGCTATATGTTCTGAATGCCCGAATTGGGAATCTGTGTCAAAACATTGTTAGGAATTATGTGATCCTTACTAGCTGGAAGTAAGGGAGATGGGGCATGAAGTTATTTCTAGGAGTTGGACACATACCAAGTTTAGCTCAGTTCTGGGCATCTTTGAAATACCTATACAAACTTGTTCCTACATAGTAACTTGCAACTTTGAATGAGAATGTGCTTGCTTGCAGCAACGTGCTATATGTTCTGAATGCCCGAATTGGGAATCTGTGTCAAAACTTTGTTAGGAATTATGTGATCCTTACTAGCTGGAAGTAAGGGAGATGGGGCATGAAGTTATTTCTAGGAGTTGGACACATACCAAGTTTAGCTCAGTTCTGGGCATCTTTGAAATACCTATACAAACTTGTTCCTACATAGTAACTTGCAACTTTGAATGAGAATGTGCTTGCTTGCAGCAACGTGCTATATGTTCTGAATGCCCGAATTGGGAATCTGTGTCAAAACTTTGTTAGGAATTATGTGATCCTTACTAGCTGGAAGTAAGGGAGATGGGGCATGAAGTTATTTCTAGGAGTTGGACACATACCAAGTTTAGCTCAGTTCTGGGCATCTTTGAAATACCTATACAAACTTGTTCCTACATAGTAACTTGCAACTTTGAATGAGAATGTGCTTGCTTGCAGCAACGTGCTATATGTTCTGAATGCCCGAATTGGGAATCTGTGTCAAAACTTTGTTAGGAATTATGTGATCCTTACTAGCTGGAAGTAAGGGAGATGGGGCATGAAGTTACTTCTAGGAGTTGGATACATACCAAGTTTAGCTCAGTTCTGGGCATCTTTGAAATACCTATACAAACTTGTTCCTACATAGTAACTTGCAACTTTGAATGAGAATGTGCTTTTTTGCAGCAACGTGCTATATGTTCTGAATGCCCGAATTGGGAATCTGTGTCAAAACATTGTTAGGAATTATGTGATCCTTACTAGCTGGAAGTAATGGAGATGGGGCACGAAGTTATTTCTAGGAGTTGGACACATACCAAGTTTAGCTCAGTTCTGGGCATCTTTGAAATCCTATACAAACTTGTTCCTACATAGTAACTTGCAACTTTGAATGAGAATGTGCTTGCTTGCAGCAACGTGCTATATGTTCTGAATGCCCGAATTGGGAATCTGTGTCAAAACTTTGTTAGGAATTATGTGATCCTTACTAGCTGGAAGTAAGGGAGATGGGGCATGATGTTATTTCTACGAGTTGGACACATACCAAGTTTAGCTCAGTTCTGGGCATCTTTGAAATACCTATACAAACTTGTTCCTACATAGTAACTTGCAACTTTGAATGAGAATGTGCTTGCTTGCAGCAACGTGCTATATGTTCTGAATGCCCGAATTGGGAATCTGTGTCAAAACTTTGTTAGGAATTATGTGATCCTTACTAGCTGGAAGTAAGGGAGATGGGGCATGAAGTTATTTCTAGGAGTTGGACACATACCAAGTTTAGCTCAGTTCTGGGCATCTTTGAAATACCTATACAAACTTGTTCCTACATAGTAACTTGCAACTTTGAATGAGAATGTGCTTGCTTACAGCAACGTGCTATATGTTCTGAATGCCCGAATTGGGAATCTGTGTCAAAACTTTGTTAGGAATTATGTGATCCTTACAAGCTGGAAGTAAGGGAGATGGGGCATGAAGTTATTTCTAGGAGTTGGACACATACCAAGTTTAGCTCAGTTCTGGGCATCTTTGAAATCCTATACAAACTTGTTCCTACATAGTAACTTGCAACTTTGAATGAGAATGTGCTTGCTTGCAGCAACGTGCTATATGTTCTGAATGCCCGAATTGGGAATCTGTGTCAAAACTTTGTTAGGAATTATGTGATCCTTACTAGCTGGAAGTAAGGGAGATGGGGCCTGAAGTTATTTCTAGGAGTTGGACACATACCAATTTATCTCAGTTCTGGGCATCTTTGAAATACCTATACAAACTAGTTCCTACATAGTAACTTGCAACTTTGAATGAGAATGTGCTTGCTTACAGCAACGTGCTATATGTTCTGAATGCCCGAATTGGGAATCTGTGTCAAAACTTTGTTAGGAATTATGTGATCCTTACTAGCTGGAAGTAAGGGTGATGGGGCATGAAGTTATTTCTTGGAGTTGGAGACATACCAAGTTTAGCTCAGTTCTGGGCATCTTTGAAATACCTATACAAACTTGTTCCTACATAGTAACTTGCATCTTTGAATGAGAATGTGCTTGCTTGCAGCAACGTGCTATATGTTCTGAATGCCCGAATTGGGAATCTGTGTCAAATCTTTGTTAGGAATTATGTGATCCTTACTAGCTGGAAGTAAGGGAGATGGGGCATGAAGTTATTTCTTGGAGTTGGAGACATACCAAGTTTAGCTCAGTTCTGGGCATCTTTGAAATACCTATACAAACTTGTTCCTACATAGTAACTTGCATCTTTGAATGAGAATGTGCTTTCTTGCAGCAACGTGCTATATGTTCTGAATGCCCGAATTGGGAATCTGTGTCAAATCTTTGTTAGGAATTATGTGATCCTTACTAGCTGGAAGTAAGGGAGATGGGGCATGAAGTTATTTCTAGGAGTTGGACACATACCAAGTTTAGCTCAGTTCTGGGCATCTTTGAAATACCTATACAAACTTCTTCCTACATAGTAACTTGCAACTTTGAATGAGAATGTGCTTGCCTGCAGCAACGTGCTATATGTTCTGAATGCCCGAATTGGGAATCTGTGTCAAAACTTTGTTAGGAATTATGTGATCCTTACTAGCTGGAAGTAAGGGAGATGGGGCATGAAGTTATTTCTAGGAGTTGGACACATACCAAGTTTAGCTCAGTTCTGGGCATCTTTGAAATACCTATACAAACTTGTTCCTACATAGTAACTTGCAACTTTGAATGAGAATGTGCTTGCTTGCAGCAACGTGCTATATGTTCTGAATGCCCGAATTGGGAATCTGTGTCAAAACTTTGTTAGGAATTATGTGATCCTTACTAGCTGGAAGTAAGGGAGATGGGGCATGAAGTTATTTCTAGGAGTTGGACACATACCAAGTTTAGCTCAGTTCTGGGCATCTTTGAAATACCTATACAAACTTGTTCCTACATAGTAACTTGCAACTTTGAATGAGAATGTGCTTGCTTGCAGCAACGTGCTATATGTTCTGAATGCCCGAATTGGGAATCTGTGTCAAAACTTTGTTAGGAATTATGTGATCCTTACTAGCTGGAAGTAAGGGAGATGGGGCATGAAGTTATTTCTAGGAGTTGGACACATACCAAGTTTAGCTCAGTTCTGGGCATCTTTGAAATACCTATACAAACTTGTTCCTACATAGTAACTTGCAACTTTGAATGAGAATGTGCTTGCTTGCAGCAACGTGCTATATGTTCTGAATGCCCGAAATGGGAATCTGTGTCAAAACTTTGTTAGGAATTATGTGATCCTTACTAGCTGGAAGTAAGGGAGATGGGGCACGAAGTTATTTCTAGGAGTTGGACACATACCAAGTTTAGCTCAGTTCTGGGCATCTTTGAAATCCTATACAAACTTGTTCCTACATAGTAACTTGCAACTTTGAATGAGAATGTGCTTGCTTGCAGCAACGTGCTATATGTTCTGAATGCCCGAATTGGGAATCTGTGTCAAAACTTTGTTAGGAATTATGTGATCCTTACTAGCTGGAAGTAAGGGAGATGGGGCATGATGTTATTTCTACGAGTTGGACACATACCAAGTTTAGCTCAGTTCTGGGCATCTTTGAAATACCTATACAAACTTGTTCCTACATAGTAACTTGCAACTTTGAATGAGAATGTGCTTGCTTGCAGCAACGTGCTATATGTTCTGAATGCCCGAATTGGGAATCTGTGTCAAAACTTTGTTAGGAATTATGTGATCCTTACTAGCTGGAAGTAAGGGAGATGGGGCATGAAGTTATTTCTAGGAGTTGGACACATACCAAGTTTAGCTCAGTTCTGGGCATCTTTGAAATACCTATACAAACTTGTTCCTACATAGTAACTTGCAACTTTGAATGAGAATGTGCTTGCATGCAGCAACGTGCTATATGTTCTGAATGCCCGAATTGGGAATCTGTGTCAAAACTTTGTTAGGAATTATGTGATCCTTACTAGCTGGAAGTAAGGGAGATGGGGCATGAAGTTATTTCTAGGAGTTGGACACATACCAAGTTTAGCTCAGTTCTGGGCATCTTTGAAATACCTATACAAACTTGTTCCTACATAGTAACTTGCAACTTTGAATGAGAATGTGCTTGCTTGCAGCAACGTGCTATATGTTCTGAATGCCCGAATTGGGAATCTGTGTCAAAACTTTGTTAGGAATTATGTGATCCTTACTAGCTGGAAGTAAGGGAGATGGGGCATGAAGTTATTTCTAGGAGTTGGACACATACCAAGTTTAGCTCAGTTCTGGGCTTCTTTGAAATCCTATACCAACTTGTTCCTACATAGTAACTTGCAACTTTGAATGAGAATGTGCTTGCTTGCAGCAACGTGCTATATGCTCTGAATGCCCGAATTGGGAATCTGTCTCAAAACTTTGTTAGAGATTATGTGATCCTTACTAGCTGGAAGTAAGGGAGATGGGGCATGAAGTTATTTCTAGGAGTTGGAGACATACCAGGTTTAGCTCAGTTCTGGGCATCTTTGAAATACCTTTACAAACTTGCTCCTACATGGTAACTTGCAACTTTGAATGAGAATGTGCTTGCTTACAGCAACGTGCTATATGTTCTGAATGCCCGAATTGGGAATCTGTGTCAAAACTTTGTTAGGAATTATGTGATCCTTACTAGATGGAAGTAAGGGAGATGGGGCATGAAGTTATTTCTAGGAGTTGGAGACATACCGAGTTTAGCTCAGTTCTGGGCATCTTTGAAATACCTATACAAACTTGTTCCTACATAGTAACTTGCAACTTTGAATTGAATGTGCTTGCTTACAGCAACGTGCCACATGTTCTGAATGCCCGAATTGGGAATCTGTGTCAAAACTTTGTTAGGAATTATGTGATCCTTACTAGCTGGAAGTAAGGGAGATGGGGCATGAAGTTATTTCTAGGAGTTGGACACATACCAAGTTTAGCTCAGTTCTGGGCATCTTTGAAATACCTATACAAACTTGTTCCTACATAGTAACTTGCAACTTTGAATGAGAATGTGCTTGCTTGCAGCAACGTGCTATATGTTCTGAATGCCCGAATTGGGAATCTGTGTCAAAAGTTTGTTAGGAATTATGTGATCCTTACTAGCTGGAAGTAAGGGAGATGGGGCATGAAGTTATTTCTAGGAGTTGGACACATACCAAGTTTAGCTCAGTTCTGGGCATCTTTGAAATACCTATACAAACTTGTTCCTACATAGTAACTTGCAACTTTGAATGAGAATGTGCTTGCTTGCAGCAACGTGCTATATGTTCTGAATGCCCGAATTGGCAATCTGTGTCAAAACTTTGTTAGGAATTATGTGATCCTTACTAGCTGGAAGTAAGGGAGATGGGGCATGAAGTTATTTCTAGGAGTTGGACACATACCAAGTTTAGCTCAGTTCTGGGCATCTTTGAAATACCTATACAAACTTGTTCCTACATAGTAACTTGCAACTTTGAATGAGAATGTGCTTGCTTACAGCAACGTGCTATATGTTCTGAATGCCCGAATTGGGAATCTGTGTCAAAACTTTGATAGGAATTATGTGATCCTTACTAGCTGGAAGTAAGGGAGATGGGGCATGAAGTTATTTCTTGGAGTTGGAGACATACCAAGTTTAGCTCAGTTCTGGGCATCTTTGAAATACCTATACAAACTTGTTCCTACATAGTAACTTGCATCTTTGAATGAGAATGTGCTTGCTTGCAGCAACGTGCTATATGTTCTGAATGCCCGAATTGGGAATCTGTGTCAAATCTTTGTTAGGAATTATGTGATCCTTACTAGCTGAAAGTAAGGGAGATGGGGCATGAAGTTATTTCTTGGAGTTGGAGACATACCAAGTTTAGCTCAGTTCTGGGCATCTTTGAAATACCTATACAAACTTGTTCCTACATAGTAACTTGCATCTTTGAATGAGAATGTGCTTGCTTGCAGCAACGTGCTATATGTTCTGAATGCCCGAATTGGGAATCTGTGTCAAATCTTTGTTAGGAATTATGTGATCCTTACTAGCTGGAAGTAAGGGAGATGGGGCATGAAGTTATTTCTAGGAGTTGGACACATACCAAGTTTAGCTCAGTTCTGGGCATCTTTGAAATACCTATACAAACTTGTTCCTACATAGTAACTTGCAACTTTGAATGAGAATGTGCTTGCTTGCAGCAACGTGCTATATGTTCTGAATGCCCGAATTGGGAATCTGTGTCAAAACTTTGTTAGGAATTATGTGATCCTTACTAGCTGGAAGTAAGGGAGATGGGGCATGAAGTTATTTCTAGGAGTTGGACACATACCAAGTTTAGCTCAGTTCTGGGCATCTTTGAAATACCTATACAAACTTGTTCCTACATAGTAACTTGCAACTTTGATTGAGAATGTGCTTGCTTGCAGCAACGTGCTATATGTTCTGAATGCCCGAATTGGGAATCTGTGTCAAAACTTTGTTAGGAATTATGTGATCCTTACTAGCTGGAAGTAAGGGAGATGGGGCATGAAGTTATTTCTAGGAGTTGGACACATACCAAGCTTAGCTCAGTTCTGGGCATCTTTGAAATACCTATACAAACTTGTTCCTACATAGTAACTTGCAACTTTGAATGAGAATGTGCTTGCTTGCAGCAACGTGCTATATGTTCTGAATGCCCGAATTGGGAATCTGTGTCAAAACTTTGTTAGGAATTATGTGATCCTTACTAGCTGGAAGTAAGGGAGATGGGGCATGAAGTTATTTCTAGGAGTTGGACACATACCAAGTTTAGCTCAGTTCTGGGCATCTTTGAAATACCTATACAAACTTGTTCCTACATAGTAACTTGCAACTTTGATTGAGAATGTGCTTGCTTGCAGCAACGTGCTATATGTTCTGAATGCCCGAATTGGGAATCTGTGTCAAAACTTTGTTAGGAATTATGTGATCCTTACTAGCTGGAAGTAAGGGAGATGGGGCATGAAGTTATTTCTAGGAGTTGGACACATACCAAGTTTAGCTCAGTTCTGGGCATCTTTGAAATACCTATACAAACTTGTTCCTACATAGTAACTTGCAACTTTGAATGAGAATGTGCTTGCTTGCAGCAACGTGCTATATGTTCTGAATGCCCGAATTGGGAATCTGTGTCAAAACTTTGTTAGGAATTATGTGATCCTTACTAGCTGGAAGTAAGGGAGATGGGGCATGAAGTTATTTCTAGGAGTTGGACACATACCAAGTTTAGCTCAGTTCTGGGCATCTTTGAAATACCTATACAAACTTGTTCCTACATAGTAACTTGCAACTTTGAATGAGAATGTGCTTGTTTGCAGCAACGTGCTATATGTTCTGAATGCCCGAATTGGGAATCTGTGTCAAAACTTTGTTAGGAATTATGTGATCCTTACTAGCTGGAAGTAAGGGAGATGGGGCATGAAGTTATTTCTAGGAGTTGGACACATACCAAGTTTAGCTCAGTTCTGGGCATCTTTGAAATCCTATACAAACTTGTTCCTAAATAGTAACTTGCAACTTTGAATGAGAATGTGCTTGCTTGCAGCAACGTGCTATATGTTCTGAATGCCCGAATTGGGAATCTGTGTCAAAACTTTGTTAGGAATTATGTGATCCTTACTAGCTGGAAGTAAGGGAGATGGGGCATGAAGTTATTTCTAGGAGTTGGACACATACCAAGTTTAGCTCAGTTCTGGGCATCTTTGAAATACCTATACAAACTTGTTCCTACATAGTAACTTGCAACTTTGAATGAGAATGTGCTTGCTTGCAGCAACGTGCTATATGTTCTGAATGCCCGAATTGGGAATCTGTGTCAAAACTTTGTTAGGAATTATGTGATCCTTACTAGCTGGAAGTAAGGGAGATGGGGCATGAAGTTATTTCTAGGAGTTGGACACATACCAAGTTTAGCTCAGTTCTGGGCATCTTTGAAATACCTATACAAACTTGTTCCTACATAGTAACTTGCAACTTTGAATGAGAATGTGCTTGCTTGCAGCAACGTGCTATATGTTCTGAATGCCCGAATTGGGAATCTGTGTCAAAACTTTGTTAGGAATTATGTGATCCTTACTAGCTGGAAGTAAGGGAGATGGGGCATGAAGTTATTTCTAGGAGTTGGACACATACCAAGTTTAGCTCAGTTCTGGGCATCTTTGAAATACCTATACAAACTTGTTCCTACATAGTAACTTGCCACTTTGAATGAGAATGTGCTTGCTTGCAGCAACGTGCTATATGTTCTGAATGCCCGAATTGGGAATCTGTGTCAAAACTTTGTTAGGAATTATGTGATCCTTACTAGCTGGAAGTAAGGGAGATGGAGCATGAAGTTATTTCTAGGAGTTGGACACATACCAAGTTTAGCTCAGTTCTGGGCATCTTTGAAATACCTATACAAACTTGTTCCTACATAGTAACTTGCATCTTTGAAGGAGAATGTGCTTGCTTACAGCAACGTGCTATATGTTCTGAATGCCCGAATTGGGAATCTGTGTCAAAACTTTGTTAGGAATTATGTGATCCTTACTAGCTGGAAGTAAGGGAGATGGGGCATGAAGTTATTTCTAGGAGTTGGACACATACCAAGTTTAGCTCAGTTCTGGGCATCTTTGAAATACCTATACAAACTTGTTCCTACATAGTAACTTGCAACTTTGAATGAGAATGTGCTTGCTTACAGCAACGTGCTATATGTTCTGAATGCCCGAATTGGGAATCTGTGTCAAAACTTTGTTAGGAATTATGTGATCCTTACTAGCTGGAAGTAAGGGAGATGGGGCATGAAGTTATTTCTAGGAGTTGGACACATACCAAGTTTAGCTCAGTTCTGGGCATCTTTGAAATACCTATACAAACTTGTTCCTACATAGTAACTTGCAACTTTGAATGAGAATGTGCTTGCTTGCAGCAACGTGCTATATGTTCTGAATGCCCGAATTGGGAATCTGTGTCAAAACTTTGTTAGGAATTATGTGATCCTTACTAGCTGGAAGTAAGGGAGATGGGGCATGAAGTTATTTCTAGGAGTTGGACACATACCAAGTTTAGCTCAGTTCTGGGCATCTTTGAAATACCTATACAAACTTGTTGCTACATAGTAACTTGCATCTTTGAATGAGAATGTGCTTGCTTACAGCAACGTGCGATATGTTCTGAATGCCCGATTTGGGAATCTGTGTCAAAACTTTGTTAGGAATTATGTGATCCTTACTAGCTGGAAGTAAGGGAGATGGGGCATGAAGTTATTTCTAGGAGTTGGACACATACCAAGTTTAGCTCAGTTCTGGGCATCTTTGAAATACCTATACAAACTTGTTCCTACCTTGTAACTTGCATCTTTGAATGAGAATGTGCTTGCTTACAGCAACGTGCTATATGTTCTGAATGCCCGAATTGGGAATCTGTGTCAAAACTTTGTTAGGAATTATGTGATCCTTACTAGCTGGAAGTAAGGGAGATGGGGCATGAAGTTATTTCTAGGAGTTGGACACATACCAAGTTTAGCTCAGTTCTGGGCATCTTTGAAATACCTATACAAACTTGTTCCTACATAGTAACTTGCAACTTTGAATGAGAATGTGCTTGCTTACAGCAACGTGCTATATGTGCTGAATGCCCGAATTGGGAATCTGTGTCAAAACATTGTTAGAAATTATGTGATCCTTACTAGCTGGAAGTAAGGGAGATGGGGCATGAAGTTATTTCTAGGAGTTGGACACATACCAAGTTTAGCTCAGTTCTGGGCATCTTTGAAATACCTATACAAACTTGTTCCTACATAGTAACTTGCAACTTTGAATGAGAATGTGCTTGCTTACAGCAACGTGCTATATGTTTTGAATGCCCGAATTGGGAATCTGTGTCAAAACTTTGTTAGGAATTATGTGATCCTTACTAGCTGGAAGTAAGGGAGATGGGGCATGAAGTTATTTCTAGGAGTTGGACACATACCAAGTTTAGCTCAGTTCTGGGCATCTTTGAAATACCTATACAAACTTGTTCCTACATAGTAACTTGCAACTTTGAATGAGAATGTGCTTGCTTACAGCAACGTGCTATATGTTCTGAATGCCCGAATTGGGAATCTGTGTCAAAACTTTCTTAGAAATTATGTGATCCTTACTAGCTGGAAGTAAGGGAGATGGGGCATGAAGTTATTTCTAGGAGTTGGACACATACCAAGTTTAGCTCAGTTCTGGGCATCTTTGAAATACCTATACAAACTTGTTCCTACATAGTAACTTGCAACTTTGAATGAGAATGTGCTTGCCTGCAGCAACGTGCTATATGTTCTGAATGCCCGAATTGGGAATCTGTGTCAAAAGTTTGTTAGGAATTATGTGATCCTTACTAGCTGGAAGTAAGGGAGATGGGGCATGAAGTTATTTCTTGGAGTTGGAGACATACCAAGTTTAGCTCAGTTCTGGGCATCTTTGAAATACCTATACAAACTTGTTCCTACATAGTAACTTGCAACTTTGAATGAGAATGTGCTTGCTTACAGCAACGTGCTATATGTTCTGAATGCCCGAATTGGGAATCTGTGTCAAAACTTTGTTAGGAATTATGTGATCCTTACTAGCTGGAAGTAAGGGAGATGGGGCATGAAGTTATTTCTAGGAGTTGGACACATACCAAGTTTAGATCAGTTCTGGGCATCTTTGAAATACCTATACAAACTTGTTGCTACATAGTAACTTGCATCTTTGAATGAGAATCTGCTTGCCTACAGCAACGTGCTATATGTTCTGAATGCCCGAATTGGGAATCTGTGTCAAAACTTTGTTAGGAATTATGTGATCCTTACTAGCTGGAAGTAAGGGAGATGGGGCATGAAGTTATTTCTAGGAGTTGGACACATACCAAGTTTAGCTCAGTTCTGGGCATCTTTGAAATACCTATACAAACTTGTTCCTACATAGTAACTTGCAACTTTGAATGAGAATGTGCTTGCTTGCAGCAACGTGCTATATGTTCTCAATGCCCGATTTGGGAATCTGTCAAAACTTTGTTAGGAATTATGTGATCCTTACTAGCTGGAAGTAAGGGAGATGGGGCATGAAGTTATTTCTAGGAGTTGGACACATACCAAGTTTAGCTCAGTTCTGGGCATCTTTGAAATACCTATACAAACTTGTTGCTACATAGTAACTTGCATCTTTGAATGAGAATCTGCTTGCCTACAGCAACGTGCTATATCTTCTGAATGCCCGAATTGGGAATCTGTGTCAAAACTTTGTTAGGAATTATGTGATCCTTACTAGCTGGAAGTAAGGGAGATGGGGCATGAAGTTATTTCTACGAGTTGGACACATACCAAGTTTAGCTCAGTTCTGGGCATCTTTGAAATACCTATACAAACTTGTTCCTACATAGTAACTTGCAACTTTGAATGAGAATGTGCTTGCTTGCAGCAACGTGCTATATGTTCTGAATGCCGGAATTGGGAATCTGTGTCAAAACTTTGTTAGGAATTATGTGATCCTTACAAGCTGGAAGTAAGGGAGATGGGGCATGAAGTTATTTCTAGGAGTTGGACACATACCAAGTTTAGCTCAGTTCTGGGCATCTTTGAAATACCTATACAAACTTGTTCCTACATAGTAACTTGCATCTTTGAATGAGAATGTGCTTGCTTACAGCAACGTGCTATATGTTCTGAATGCCCGAATTGGGAATCTGTGTCAAAACTTTGTTAGGAATTATGTGATCCTTACTAGCTGGAAGTAAGGGAGATGGGGCATGATGTTATTTCTAGGAGTTGGACACATACCAAGTTTAGCTCAGTTCTGGGCATCTTTGAAATACCTATACAAACTTGTTCCTACATAGTAACTTGCATCTTTGAATGAGAATGTGCTTGCTTACAGCAACGTGCTATATGTTCTGAATGCCCGAATTGGGAACCTGTGTCAAAACTTTGTTAGGAATTAAGTGATCCTTACTAGCTGGAAGTAAGGGAGATGGGGCATGAAGTTATTTCTAGGAGTTGGAGACATACCAAGTTTAGCTCAGTTCTGGGCATCTTTGAAATACCTATACAAACTTGTTGCTACATAGTAACTTACAACTTTGAATGAGAATGTGCTTGCTTACAGCAACGTGCTATATGTTCTGAATGCCCGAATTGGGAATCTGTGTCAAAACTTTGTTAGGAATTATGTGATCCTTACCAGCTGGAAGTAAGGGAGATGGGGCATGAAGTTATTTCTAGGAGTTGGACACATACCAAGTTTAGCTCAGTTCTGGGCATCTTTGAAATACGTATACAAACTTGTTCCTACATAGTAACTTGCATCTTTAATGAGAATCTGCTTGCTTACAGCAACGTGCTATATGTTCTGAATGCCCGATTTGGGAATCTGTGTCAAAACTTTGTTAGGAATTATGTGATCCTTACCAGCTGGAAGTAAGGGAGATGGGGCATGAAGTTATTTCTTGGATTTGGACTCATACCTAGTTTAGCTCAGTTCTGGGCATCTTTGAAATACCTATACAAACTTGTTCCTACATAGTAACTTGCATCTTTGAATGAGAATCTGCTTGCTTACAGCAACGTGCTATATGTTCTGAATGCCCGAATTGGGAATCTGTGTCAAAACTTTGTTAGGAATTATGTGATCCTTACCAGCTGGAAGTAAGGGAGATGGGGCATGAAGTTATTTCTAGGAGTTGGACACATACCAACTTTAGCTCAGTTCTGGGCATCTTTGAAATACCTATACAAACTTGTTCCTACATAGTAACTTGCATCTTTGAATGAGAATCTGCTTGCTTACAGCAACGTGCTATATGTTCTGAATGCCCGAATTGGGAATCTGTGTCAAAACTTTGTTAGGAATTATGTGATCCTTACTAGCTGGAAGTAAGGGAGATGGGGCATGAAGTTATTTCTAGGAGTTGGACACATACCAAGTTTAGCTCAGTTCTGGGCATCTTTGAAATACCTATACAAACTTGTTCCTACATAGTAACTTGCAACTTTGAATGAGAATGTGCTTGCTTGCAGCAACGTGCTATATGTTCTGAATGCCCGAATTGGGAATCTGTGTCAAAACTTTGTTAGGAATTATGTGATCCTTACTAGCTGGAAGTAAGGGAGATGGGGCATGATGTTATTTCTAGGAGTTGGACACATACCAATTTAGCTCAGTTCTGGGCATCTTTGAAATACCTATACAAACTTGTTCCTACATAGTAACTTGCATCTTTGAATGAGAATGTGCTTGCTTACAGCAACGTGCTATATGTTCTGAATGCCCGAATTGGGAATCTGTGTCAAAATTTTGTTAGGAATTAAGTGATCCTTACTAGCTGGAAGTAAGGGAGATGGGGCATGAAGTTATTTCTAGGAGTTGGAGACATACCAAGTTTAGCTCAGTTCTGGGCATCTTTGAAATACCTATACAAACTTGTTGCTACATAGTAACTTACAACTTTGAATGAGAATGTGCTTGCTTACAGCAACGTGCTATATGTTCTGAATGCCCGAATTGGGAATCTGTGTCAAAACTTTGTTAGGAATTATGTGATCCTTACCAGCTGGAAGTAAGGGAGATGGGGCATGAAGTTATTTCTAGGAGTTGGACACATACCAAGTTTAGCTCAGTTCTGGGCATCTTTGAAATACGTATACAAACTTGTTCCTACATAGTAACTTGCATCTTTAATGAGAATCTGCTTGCTTACAGCAACGTGCTATATGTTCTGAATGCCCGATTTGGAAATCTGTGTCAAAACTTTGTTAGGAATTATGTGATCCTTACCAGCTGGAAGTAAGGGAGATGGGGCATGAAGTTATTTCTAGGAGTTGGACACATACCAAGTTTAGCTCAGTTCTGGGCATCTTTGAAATACCTATACAAACTTGTTCCTACATAGTAACTTGCATCTTTGAATGAGAATCTGCTTGCTTACAGCAACGTGCTATATGTTCTGAATGCCCGAATTGGGAATCTGTGTCAAAACTTTGTTAGGAATTATGTGATCCTTACCAGCTGGAAGTAAGGGAGATGGGGCATGAAGTTATTTCTAGGAGTTGGACACATACCAAGTTTAGCTCAGTTCTGGGCATCTTTGAAATACCTATACAAACTTGTTCCTACATAGTAACTTGCATCTTTGAATGAGAATCTGCTTGCTTACAGCAACGTGCTATATGTTCTGAATGCCCGAATTGGGAATCTGTGTCAAAATTTTGTTAGGAATTATGTGATCCTTACTAGCTGGAAGTAAGGGAGATGGGGCATGAAGTTATTTCTAGGAGTTGGACACATACCAAGTTTAGCTCAGTTCTGGGCATCTTTGAAATACCTATACAAACTTGTTCCTACATAGTAACTTGCAACTTTGAATGAGAATGTGCTTGCTTACAGCTACGTGCTGTATGTTCTGAATGCCCGAATTGGGAATCTGTGTCAAAACTTTGTTAGGAATTATGTGATCCTTACTAGCTGGAAGTAAGGGAGATGGGGCATGAAGTTATTTCTAGGAGTTGGACACATACCAAGTTTAGCTCAGTTCTGGGCATCTTTGAAATACCTATGCACACTTGTTCCTACATAGTAACTTGCAACTTTGAATGAGAATCTGCTTGCTTACAGCAACGTGCTATATGTTCTGAATGCCCGAATTGGGAATCTGTGTCAAAACTTTGTTAGGAATTATGTGATCCTTACTAGCTGGAAGTAAGGGAGATGGGGCATGAAGTTATTTCTAGGAGTTGGACACATACCAAGTTTAGCTCAGTTCTGGGCATCTTTGAAATACCTATACAAACTTGTTCCTACATAGTAACTTGCAACTTTGAATGAGAATGTGCTTGCTTGCAGCAACGTGCTATATGTTCTGAATGCCCGAATTGGGAATCTGTGTCAAAACTTTGTTAGGAATTATGTGATCCTAACTAGCTGGAAGTAAGGGAGATGGGGCATGATGTTATTTCTACGAGTTGGACACATACCAAGTTTAGCTCAGTTCTGGGCATCTTTGAAATACCTATACAAACTTGTTCCTACATAGTAACTTGCATCTTTGAATGAGAATGTGCTTGCTTACAGCAACGTGCTATATGTTCTGAATGCCCGAATTGGGAATCTGTGTCATAACTTTGTTAGGAATTATGTGATCCTTACTAGCTGGAAGTAAGGGAGATGGGGCATGAAGTTATTTCTAGGAGTTGGAGACATACCAAGTTTAGCTCAGTTCTGGGCATCTTTGAAATACCTATACAAACTTGTTCCTACATAGTAACTTGCAACTTTGAATGAGAATGTGCTTGCTTGCAGCAACGTGCTATATGTTCTGAATGCCCGAATTGGGAATCTGTGTCAAAACTTTGTTAGGAATTATGTGATCCTTACTAGCTGGAAGTAAGGGAGATGGGGCATGATGTTATTTCTACGAGTTGGACACATACCAAGTTTAGCTCAGTTCTGGGCATCTTTGAAATACCTATACAAACTTGTTCCTACATAGTAACTTGCATCTTTGAATGAGAATGTGCTTGCTTACAGCAACGTGCTATATGTTCTGAATGCCCGAATTGGGAATCTGTGTCAAAACTTTGTTAGGAATTATGTGATCCTTACTAGCTGGAAGTAAGGGAGATGGGGCATGAAGTTATTTCTAGGAATTGGAGACATACCAAGTTTAGCTCAGTTCTGGGCATCTTTGAAATATCTATACAAACTTGTTGCTACATAGTAACTTACAACTTTGAATGAGAATGTGCTTGCTTACAGCAACGTGCTATATGTTCTGAATGCCCGAATTGGGAATCTGTGTCAAAACTTTGTTAGGAATTATGTGATCCTTACTAGCTGGAAGTAAGGGAGATGGGGCATGAAGTTATTTCTAGGAGTTGGACACATACCAAGTTTAGCTCAGTTCTGGGCATCTTTGAAATACGTATACAAACTTGTTCCTACATAGTAACTTGCATCTTTAATGAGAATCTGCTTGCTTACAGCAACGTGCTATATGTTCTGAATGCCCGATTTGGGAATCTGTGTCAAAACTTTGTTAGGAATTATGTGATCCTTACCAGCTGGAAGTAAGGGAGATGGGGCAAGAAGTTATTTCTAGGAGTTGGACACATACCAAGTTTAGCTCAGTTCTGGGCATCTTTGAAATACCTATACAAACTTGTTCCTACATAGTAACTTGCATCTTTGAATGAGAATCTGCTTGCTTACAGCAACGTGCTATATGTTCTGAATGCCCGAATTGGGAATCTGTGTCAAAACTTTGTTAGGAATTATGTGATCCTTACCAGCTGGAAGTAAGGGAGATGGGGCATGAAGTTATTTCTAGGAGTTGGACACATACCAAGTTTAGCTCAGTTCTGGGCATCTTTGAAATACCTATACAAACTTGTTCCTACATAGTAACTTGCATCTTTGAATGAGAATCTGCTTGCTTACAGCAACGTGCTATATGTTCTGAATGCCCGAATTGGGAATCTGTGTCAAAATTTTGTTAGGAATTATGTGATCCTTACTAGCTGGAAGTAAGGGAGATGGGGCATGAAGTTATTTCTAGGAGTTGGACACATACCAAGTTTAGCTCAGTTCTGGGCATCTTTGAAATACCTATACAAACTTGTTCCTACATAGTAACTTGCAACTTTGAATGAGAATGTGCTTGCTTACAGCTACGTGCTGTATGTTCTGAATGCCCGAATTGGGAATCTGTGTCAAAACTTTGTTAGGAATTATGTGATCCTTACTAGCTGGAAGTAAGGGAGATGGGGCATGAAGTTATTTCTTGAGGTTGGAGACATACCAAGTTTAGCTCAGTTCTGGGCATCTTTGAAATACCTATACAAACTTGTTCCTACATAGTAACTTGCAACTTTGAATGAGAATGTGCTTGCTTGCAGCAACGTGCTATATGTTCTGAATGCCCGATTTGGGAATCTGTGTCAAAACTTTGTTAGGAATTATGTGATCCTTACTAGCTGGAAGTAAGGGAGATGGGGCATGAAGTTATTTCTAGAGGTTGGACACATACCAAGTTTAGCTCAGTTCTGGGCATCTTTGAAATACCTATACAAACTTGTTGCTACATAGTAACTTACAACTTTGAATGAGAATGTGCTTGCTTACAGCAACGTGCTATATGTTCTGAATGCCCGAATTGGGAATCTGTGTCAAAACTTTGTTAGGAATTATGTGATCCTTACTAGCTGGAAGTAAGGGAGATGGGACATGAAGTTATTTCTAGGAGTTGGACACATACCAAGTTTAGCTCAGTTCTGGGCATCTTTGAAATACGTATACAAACTTGTTCCTACATAGTAACTTGCATCTTTAATAAGAATCTGCTTGCTTACAGCAACGTGCTATATGTTCTGAATGCCCGATTTGGGAATCTTTGTCAAAACTTTGTTAGGAATTATGTGATCCTTACCAGCTGGAAGTAAGGGAGATGGGGCATGAAGTTATTTCTAGGAGTTGGACACATACCAAGTTTAGCTCAGTTCTGGGCATCTTGGAAATACCTATACAAACTTGTTCCTACATAGTAACTTGCATCTTTGAATGAGAATCTGCTTGCTTACAGCAACGTGCTATATGTTCTGAATGCCCGAATTGGGAATCTGTGTCAAAACTTTGTTAGGAATTATGTGATCCTTACCAGCTGGAAGTAAGGGAGATGGGGCATGAAGTTATTTCTAGGAGTTGGACACATACCAAGTTTATCTCAGTTCTGGGCATCTTTGAAATACCTATACAAACTTGTTCCTACATAGTAACTTGCATCTTTGAATAAGAATCTGCTTGCTTACAGCAACGTGCTATATGTTCTGAATGCCCGAATTGGGAATCTGTGTCAAAACTTTGTTAGGAATTATGTGATCCTTACTAGCTGGAAGTAAGGGAGATGGGACATGAAGTTATTTCTAGGAGTTGGACACATACCAAGTTTAGCTCAGTTCTGGGCATCTTTGAAATACCTATGCAAACTTGTTCCTACATAGTAACTTGCAACTTTGAATGAGAATCTGCTTGCTTACAGCAACGTGCTATATGTTCTGAATGCCCGAATTGGGAATCTGTGTCAAAACTTTGTTAGGAATTATGTGATCCTTACTAGCTGGAAGTAAGGGAGATGGGGCATGAAGTTATTTCTAGGAGTTGGACACATACCAAGTTTAGCTCAGTTCTGGGCATCTTTGAAATACCTATACAAACTTGTTCCTACATAGTAACTTGCAACTTTGAATGAGAATGTGCTTGCTTGCAGCAACGTGCTATATGTTCTGAATGCCCGAATTGGGAATCTGTGTCAAAACTTTGTTAGGAATTATGTGATCCTTACTAGCTGGAAGTAAGGGAGATGGGGCATGAAGTTATTTCTACGAGTTGGACACATACCAAGTTTAGCTCAGTTCTGGGCATCTTTGAAATACCTATACAAACTTGTTCCTACATAGTAACTTGCAACTTTGAATGAGAATGTGCTTGCTTGCAGCAACGTGCTATATGTTCTGAATGCCCGATTTGGGAATCTGTGTCAAAACTTTGTTAGGAATTATGTGATCCTTACTAGCTGGAAGTAAGGGAGATGGGGCATGAAGTTATTTCTAGGAGTTCGACACATACCAAGTTTAGCTCAGTTCTGGGCATCTTTGAAATACCTATACAAACTTGTTCCTACATAGTAACTTGCATCTTTGAATGAGAATGTGCTTGCTTACAGCAATGTGCTATATATTCTGAATGCCCGAATTGGCAATCTGTGTCAAAACTTTGTTAGGAATTATGTGAAATTTACTGGCTGGAAGTAAGGGAGATGGGGCATGAAGTTATTTCTAGGAGTTGGACACATACCAATATTAGCTCAGTTCTGGGCATCTTTGAAATACCTATACAAACTTGTTCCTACATAGTAACTTGCATCTTTGAATGAGAATGTGCTTGCTTACAGCAACGTGCTATATGTTCTGAATGCCCGAATTGGGAATCTGTGTCAAAACTTTGTTAGGAATTATGTGATCCTTACTAGCTGGAAGTAAGGGAGATGGTGCATGAAGTTATTTCTAGGAGTTGCACACATACCAAGTCTAGCTCACTTCTGGGCATCTTTGAAATACATATACAAACTTGTTCCTACATAGTAACTTGCATCTTTGAATGAGAATGTGCTTGCTTACAGCAACGTGCTATATGTTCTGAATGCCCGAATTGGCAATCTGTGTCAAAACTTTGTTAGGAATTATGTGATCCTTACTAGCTGGAAGTAAGGGAGATGGGGCATGAAGTTATTTCTAGGAGTTGGACACATACCAAGATTAGCTCAGTTCTGGGCATCTTTGAAATACGTATACAAACTTGTTCCTACATAGTAACTTGCATCTTTAATGAGAATCTGCTTGCTTACAGCAACGTGCTATATGTTCTGAATGCCCGATTTGGGAATCTGTGTCAAAACTTTGTTAGGAATTATGTGATCCTTACCAGCTGGAAGTAAGGGAGATGGGGCATGAAGTTATTTCTAGGAGTTGGACACATACCAAGTTTAGCTCAGTTCTGGGCATCTTTGAAATACCTATACAAACTTGTTCCTACATAGTAACTTGCATCTTTGAATGAGAATCTGCTTGCTTACAGCAACGTGCTATATGTTCTGAATGCCCGAATTGGGAATCTGTGTCAAAACTTTGTTAGGAATTATGTGATCCTTACCAGCTGGAAGTAAGGGAGATGGGGCATGAAGTTATTTCTAGGAGTTGGACACATACCAAGTTTAGCTCAGTTCTGGGCATCTTTGAAATACCTATACAAACTTGTTCCTACATAGTAACTTGCATCTTTGAATGAGAATCTGCTTGCTTACAGCAACGTGCTATATGTTCTGAATGCCCGAATTGGGAATCTGTGTCAAAATTTTGTTAGGAATTA